>NC_133024.1:24875384-25180000 GCF_048771995.1 Taeniopygia guttata
CCAGCAAGAGTGCATTGGCATTATCACTTTGTCAGTTCACCCTCATACCGCAGATTTAACCAGCATGTATCTTAAATCCCAGTGCATGCAGCAAATCATTCATCCTACAGACCAACAAAGAGAAAGAAGCAAATAATGAGACCTGAAATTACTGTGGTGGTGGTCTCATAGGATAGGGAAGGGAGAGATGAAATGGCCAAAGGTATGTGTCAAGATGCTAGAAACGAACTGCGTTAAGCCTTGTGTGGACTTGCAGTCATCAGGAATACTGTGTTGTAGGGGTCTAAAGGATGTATGGGAAACTTGGCCTATGCCAGGGATTACAGGTAATGTGGGAAACATTCTGAGAAGAGCAATTAACTCTGTTTATGACCCACAGAACACTGCATTTCTATAAAAGTCTCTCTGTGTATTGTCATCCACAAACATTCTTATCTTGCAAATTTAACACTTCTATAACTTTATTTAACCAGATTTCTTTTCTTTGGACTAAATGTTATGCCTGTTCCAAAAAATAAAACCTTGTGGATCTCATGGGAACAGTTTGAGAAAGGCCCTGAGTTTGGGGTCTCCTTCAGTGATCTATCTTTATTCTTTTATTAAGCAAACCTTACATTTTCCCCTACCTCAAATATTCAGGTTGTCTTAGGTGTGCTCTTTAGTTGATGGTTTTAATCTCACTTGTAGAATATGACAAGGACTGAATGTAACCTACACAGAATACCAACCATTGTTGACTCTACACTACTTGCAAATGTAGAACATTTGTGTATAACATCCCAGTGACTCAAGGTTTTCAGTGGGTAAAATGATAGTTTTTAAATGTTTGAAAAGGAGCAAAGATCATTAGTTGTGGATATAATGCCATCCAATAAATAATTATCTGTAAATTTAGCAGGAGGTATTTCAGTGGAATGCTGCATCACAGAAGGTCACAGTACATGGCATGCTGAGCAACATTATTACACTGAGGTGATGAAAAGAATTTTTTTTCCAGTCCGGAAGCAGCAATGATATTAACAGCAAACCTGATACCTCATCAACTTGCCTAGCACAACATAAAAGGTTTCCCTAAGAAATCAAATCCCTCTCAGCAGGTTGTTAATGCTACTAGTTTATCTCAATGCTGTGCCATAGAAATGGCAGAATTTCTGAGCAAACAGAATTGGATCATGGGTCATTTGGGTCTGATTGTGTTAATGCTGCTATTTGTTGAGCTGCAGTAGGTTTTGAAGCCCTGCAGGTTAGTTTCCTATTCACAAAGACATCAGTGACTTGAAATAAATTTGTTTATAATACATACTTTTAGAAGATGCTTAGAAGACCTGTTTTCTTGGACACAAAATCCACATTGGGTGCTCTTAGGGTAAATTTAAATTATTGTTCCTGTTCTGGGTCACCTGTTTATGTCCCAGATGTTGTGGAACAATAGCCCTGGAGTGAAAGGATAGAGGAGGTGTTTGATAAAATGAAAAATTGAGGAGCCAATAAGACAGAAAAAGGATTTGAAACAGGAGGGAGAATGAGCTGCAAAAAGGGTCTATGTTTTCTCAAGGACAGCAGGAAACAGACATGAAACATAGCAGAAGTGAGAAGTAGGTGAAAAGGGCATTAACCTAAATAACAGAAAGGAAATGAGATATGGAAGGAATAAATAGGAAAATCAAATATACTTACAGCATAGAAGGTTTTATACTGTTAGTGTTTGCTGGGGGCAAACTGGTGTTGCATGACTCAGTAGGAGTGTTTTATCTAAGACCCTGCAGCAGTTACACATTTAATCAAAGAAGGGTCTTTTTGAGCCTGGGCCTGTGTACTTCGATGGTCTTCTCACACACGTAATCCAATGATTTATGATAAAGTCCCAAGCAAGGAAATGTTAGAAGACTGATGACTAAGGGGGGTTTCACAAAACCTGGCAAGGAAGGTCTTACCTTTCCCATTCTGCCTGACCTGATCCTTGCTCCTCAGAACTAGTTTCCTTGGCTCAATCTGGACTACAGTTTCCTTAGGAAAGCAAGGACCCAAACATTCATGCAGCTCTCTGATGAATTCAGTGACAAAAATACAACATGCTATGGACTGCACACAAGGATCCTGGCAGACAAATGCAAGTTATTTCTGAAATATTATATCAAGGGTAGATGGGTATAAATTGTCACACTGTGATAGCTCTGGCCACATTAACATTGCCTTGTGAAAATAAGAAAGGAAAAGATAAGACACCTAAGTCTCCATACCATTTTATTGAATTTTGTAGGCGTAACAATCAGCACATAATATGATAGGGAGGAGGGTGTGTAAACCTTTAAAACATCCAACCAAAGGTGTACTCAAGTCATTAGCCTAACTTTTATAAATAGTGCAAAGTTACTTCTAGTCAAAATGGACAGCAGCTGTAAGGTTCATCTGCATGTATCTGGACTTGAAATGCTGTTCAGATTTGTGACTGAGAAAGAAGGAATTTCACCCCTGTTGAATTAGCACAGATCTGTCTCCTACCATACTGTGGTTTGTTACACAGTTCCATCAGCTAAGATCTCCTGGGCATATTTCACACAAGTATCAGGTTTCTCTTGGAGCAGGCATCTCAGGCCTCAGAGACACCTGGACTGAGGATAAGAACAATTTGTCTTCTTAAATATTTCACTGTTTTGTTTGGGCCTTTTTTGCAGCTGATCTGGAGCACTGGAATTTGCTTTGGCAGATTTCCTAGTACAAGGTGTGGATTACAGAGTTTCAGACAGAGAACTACAGACACAGTCTGCTGGTACAGCTGGGCTGTCACTGGTCATTTCTGTGGCTAAAGGGGAAGGATCAGCAAAGCTGAGGTGTGAGGGCAGTGAGGCAGACACAATCAGTCTGTTCACTGAGCAGCAGCTGTGATCCAGTTTGTAGATATGGAAATTATGTGAGGATGCTGCTGAGGCAGAAGGAAGGAAAGTGAATGCATAAGGCACAGACCCTTATCTGCTGGCAGGGAATGAAGAGGGAGAATTCTTTGTCAGAAACAAGCCAAATCACACTGATAAGCCAAAAAGACTTTATCAGAGCCCCTTCCAGACATTTGTTTTAAAAGTTAAACAGAACAGCTGTCCTGGTTTTGGCTGGGATAGAGTCAATTTTCTTCCTAGTAGCTGGTACAGTGCTGTGGTTTGAATTCAGTATGAGAATAATGTTGATTGTACAATGATGTTGTCATTGTTGATAAGTACTGCTTACCCTAAGTGAAGAATTTTTCAGCTTCCCTTGCTCTGCCAGGGAGCAGGTGCACAAGAAACTAGGAGGGAGCATGCCCAGGATAGCTACCCCAGGCAGGCCAAGGGGTATTCCATACATAGAATGTCATGCTCATTATACAAACTGCAAGAAGCTGGCCAAGGAGTCACTGTTGGCTTCTAGGGGATAGGTTGGGCATCAGTCAGTGGTTGGTGAGCAACTGTATTGTGCATGACTGTTGGCTTGTTGACTTTTCTTATATTGACTTTTATTTCTCTCTCTTTCTGTCATCTCTGTTTTTATTACAGTTATTACTAGTTGCATAAATATCTTACTTTATGTCAATCATTAAGTCGTTCTTATCCCAACACACAGATGTGACCATTTTCCGGTTCCCCTCCCCATCCCTCCGTGGGGTGGGTGGGGCAGTGATTCTGGGTGGTACTTCGTTGCCAGCTGGTGTTACGCTGTGTCAATATCCTTTTTGGCACCCAACGTGAAGCACTGAGCATTGAGGTAAGGACAGATCTGACCAGAGGACATTAAAACAAATTTGTTATAAGCATTCACTGCATTGGTTTAACAACCAGTGCTCACAACATTGATTTATTTCCTCTCAGTGTCATTGAATTTGCTCTCGGGGCTGTATTATGCAATGCTTTACTTGCAGCATGTGTTCCCTCTCTTGGCCTTATCACCTTTGAGGTCTGGGCTAAGGTTATCATTTTATTGTACTTTGCAATGCTGGCTTGTGATATGATAGAATTACTGGTTGCAAGACTCATCTGGTTTGTGTACTCAGCATTGCATACCTCTGTTCTTCGAGAGCCATCTGTTGGGAACTACCAATAATCACACCTTTTTTCTTTCCTCCTCCAAGAGACAACCTATGGAGGAGATATCCTTCCACACTTTACCCTTGCCTGCCAGGCTAATTACATTAGTATTTGAGGATTTTGAAATTTGTGAATGTTCTTGGGATGTTGAAACCAGCATGGTCCTCTTTCCAGGAATGTTGAAGATGTTCCAGGTCATGTTTATGGTTAAACAACAATTTAAGAATAAGACCAAGAGAATTCCCTGAGTTTGGATAGTTAAAAGAAGCAGGATATGTGGGATAGCATGTGGTAAGTACCTAGGACAGTGAGCACTTCCGGTGTCTTGGAACCACTTCCCTGAACAAGTGCAGAATAAATATTTGGGAAAAGTATGCTGTTACCCTGTCAATTCCAGACAGACACAAGTCACAGAGGTGTGCTGGGGCCTGGCCCGTGCCCACTGATCCCTGTTCAACACTCTTCAGTACCTCAAGGGGATGATATGGTCTGGATCTGATGGCAGTGTTAGGCACTGCGGCTATGCCAACCCCAGTGACAGGGACTGCAGCTGAACCAGAGACCCAACCCATGCCAGTGTCAGTCACCCTACAGACAAGAAGAAATGGACACAAAAGTCCGCTCATTTAGTAAAGGGGAACAAAGCAGCGCCATCCCAAGAAAAGGAGGAAGAAGTTGAACAAAAGGTAACCACCACTCGATCCCTATCACTGAGTGAGTTATGCATTATGGGGAAAGATTTCATCTATTGTCCAGGTGAACACATTATCATTTGGCTGATAAAATGCTGCAGTAATGGGACTGACAGCCTGGAATCAGAAGGTAGAGAAGCCAAGCATTTGGGGTTGCTCTCTAGGGAAAGGGGCATTGACAAGCTTATTGGAAAAGGGATACAAGTCCTCAGCCTTTGCAGGTGACTCCTGTCAAACATGAAGGAAATTAACACTTCAAGGAAGAATATTATATGTCATCCAGGCAAGATGGACATCATTAGATCCCAGTAGGTGTGATCAGCAAAACAACAGCCACATGTCCAGCATCTAGCAAGAAAGACACACAAGATTTCTTAGCTGCTATGGATTTTTGGAGAATGCACATTCCAAATTACAGTCCTCTCTATCAAGTGACCCAGCAGAAGAATGGTGCCAAATGGGACCTGGAGCAGCAACAAGTCTTTGAACAAATTACATGGGAGATTGTTCATGCAATAGCCCTTGGGCCAGTCTGGTCAGGGCAAGATGTTAGAAATGTGCTCTTTGCTGCAGCCAGGGAGACTGACCTGACATGGAACCTCTGGCAGAAAGCAGCAGGGGAGACTTGAGGTCAACCCCGTAGCTTTTGGAGCCAGGGATACAGAAGATCTAAGGCTTGCTACATTCCAGCTGAAAAAGAGATAATTGCACCTTATGAAGGGCTTTGAGCTGCTTCAGAAGGGATTGGTACTGAAGCAGAGCTGTTCCTGGCACCCTGGTTAGCTCTGCTGGACTGGATGTTCAAATGGAGAGTTTCCTCTGCACTTCAGACAACTGATGCTACATGGAATAAGTGGGATACCACTGGGTCACACAAGGAGTTCAAATAGGAAAACTCAGGCATCCAGGATCTTGAAAGTGATCATGAACTGTCCAGAAGGCAAAGATTTCGAAATATGGTCATAGGAGGAGGTGACATGTGCCAAAGAGGCTGCACTGTATGACAAATTATCAGGAAGAGAGAAGCAATATGCCCTGTTTATTGATAGGTCCTGATGTGTTGTAGGAAAGCATTGGAGGTGGAAGGTAGCTGTATGAGGTCCCCTGTGACAAATTGCAGAAACTGCTAAAGGAGAAGGTGAGTCAGTCACTTTGCAGAGATGAAAGCCATCCAGCTGGCTTTAGACACTGTTGAATGGGAAAAATGGTCAATACTTTACCTCTCTACTGACTCAGGGATGATGGCAAATGCTCTCTGGAGGGGTTTGCAGTGATGGAAACAGACTAACTAGCAATGCAGAGGTAAACCCACCTGGGCTGCTGCACTGTTGACCTGATTCTTAAGTTTTTCTAAAGCCTTCTGAGTTTACATTCTGTTAAAAAACTTTCCCACACAATTTCTATAAACAACATATTGTTTTACATTCCTTCATAGAAGTAAAAAAACTTAATATACTAGTGGTTTGTCCAATGTCTTTGGAGAAGTAGCCCATTCACTCTCCAATCCACTGTCACCTTTGGAAAAGTATAAAAGTTAAAGTCAGAAAATAAACTTTCTCTTTTACCTCGCAAAATAGCAAGTAGCTCGTGTTGTGCTTTCATGTGTCCTGTAACAACACTGCACTGTGGCAGGAAAACCTGGATGGGAAGGAGCATGACATAAATGCTCATGTGCTCATGAGTCGGGCCACTGCAGAACACCAAAACAACCAATAGGTGGCTCAGGTGGATCTGAATTGGCAACATAAAGGTGAATTATCTATAGCTCAGTGGGCCTATGGCACCTCAGGCCATCAAGAAAGAGATGCAGCTATAGATGAGATAGTGATTGAGGGGTAGACTTGACCATGGACACTGTCACACAGGTTATCCATGAATGTGGTTAAAAGACTCTGTAGTATGAAGGACAGTGGCTGAAATATAAATACAGGGAGGCCTGGCAGAGTGAATACATCAAACTTCCACAAATCCTCCATGGGCTTACTGGAGGGCTGGAAACATATTCTGGGCCCCAAACACCACCCAGAAAACTATCCTGGGCCTTGAAATGCAAGTCTTGTGGGGACCTGGTAGGCTATAAACAACTGTGTTACACAATGGGACTCTTCCAAAACAACCTTGTAGACAATTGGGCCAAAAGCAGAGTATTGAGTGGATATTACACACCCTATTGCACACCAGCCTCCAGGAAAAATTCAGCAGTGCAATGAACTATTAAAGACTGCGCTGAGAGCAATGGGTGGTGGAATCTTCAAACATTTAGCAAAAGCCACCTGGTTAGTCAGCACTAGGGAATCTGTCAGTCAGGCTGGCACTGCTCAATCAAAACTTTTACACACTGGAGAATGGGGTAAAATTCCAGTAGTGCACATTAGAAATATGCTGGGGGAAAAAGTCTGGGTTATTCCTGCCTCAGGCAAAGGCAAAAGCAATCCATGGGATTGCTTTTGTTCAAGGAGTTGGGTGCACTTGATGGGTAATTCACAAGGATGGAGAAGTCTGATGTGTGCCTCGGGGATTTGATTACAGGTGGGAATTAGAATTCATTAAACTGCTTGATGTAATTGCTATGTAAGACTGTGGGCTATCACATATATGGTGGTGATACACTCATCAGTTCATTGGGCACTTTATAGCACCCATCTCCACCAACTCCAGATTTGGGGATCTGAACCCAGCTCTCTTTTGACTACCACATTAATAGAGAATGAACTTTGATAAATATGAGCAAGTGCAGTGGTGATATAATCACAACTGGCTTCACCATGCAACAGTCCAACAACACACACCATCTTTTCTTCCCTGAAAGACTATAATGGCAAGTGAAGCTCAAGGCCATGGTCAAAATGAACTCAACTAACATTTTACAGAGACAGACTTAGGGAATGGTAGCTGTGTGAATACATGAAAGGACAGGAAGGATGATGGGATACTTGAAAGTATGGGAGCTGGCATGATGTAAACAATGTAGAATAAGGGGTGGATACTGTGCTGGTTTCAAATGGGAACATGGGCCTTCTCCACCTTGGCTGAGGGAGGCAATGGCAGCAGGGCTTTTCAGCTGCTGATGTTCAGCCATGGGATAAATAGATGTGCTGGCTGTAATGAAGCAGTTAATTGTTGGAAAGGATGGATAAATATAATTGCCTGACAAAAGATTTACAATAGTACAGCCAGGATGAAAACAATCCCCCCTACTGGCTGGACAATAGCCTTACCTACAGATAGGTCCAAAAGTCAAATGGACTGTTCTATCTCACCCCCAAAATGTATGGTTCATCCACACCTGTAACCCTCCCCTGAAACATCAGGTGTCTGTGACCCCATTGGCCCAAGTCTTGTTCCAGCCCACCTTGGAGCCCCCTGATAAAGGGTCCCTGAGGGGCCAGACGCCCTCTTGGATCTTCCCCTCTCTTGGAACTCCCCTCTCTTGGGATCCCGCTCTCTTGGAACTTCCACCCTCTCCTAGAGCATCCTCTCTACCCCTTGTCTCTCCCATCCCCTCAGGCCTTGCCACATGCTGCGTCTCGCAGCTCCAAGCAAGACCTTTCACCATCCCTAATAAACCTTATATTCTAAGAGCAGCCTTCAGAGATCTCTCGTCTCCATTCATCAAAGCTGTCCAGGAGCCCAGCGTTCCCTACAGTTAATTTTGATTTTATGATTTTGTTTTAAATGGCCTCTCATGAAGCAAAACATGGCTACATCTTGAGTCATGTCCAATTCTTGGCCCCCCACTATAAGAAACACTTTGAGATGCTGGAGTGAGTCCAGAGAAGGGCAACGGAGCTGGTGAATGGTCCGGAGCATGAGTTCTCTGAGGAGCAGCTGAGGGAGCTGGGGTTTAGCCTGGAGAAGAGAAAGCTTGGGGGGACCTTGTACCACTCTCTTGGTCTCTTCCAGACAACAAGCATCAGGACAAGAGAACATAGTCTTAAGCTGTGCCAGAGGAGGTTTGGATTGGACTTTAAGAGGAATTTCTTTGACTAAAAGGATGATTAGACATTGGAATGGGCTGTCCAGGGAGGTGGTGGGTCAGGGACCCTGGAGGTGTTTACGGAAAAGACTGGATGTGGCTCTCAGTTGTCACGGTGGTGATCAGTCATAGGTTGGTCTCCCCGATCTCAGAGGTCTTTTCCAGCCTGACTGGTTATGTGATTCGGTGTGGATCTTTCTGTATCTATTTTAACCTGATTCCGGAGCAAACAAGGAGACGGAGCACCCGCCTGAGGAGCCCCGGCTGCCACTACCAAGATGGCGGCGCGGCGCGGTCGCCGCCCCGCCCCGCGCCTCCTGCCCTCCCTGGGCCGGCCGCGGCCGCCGGGGGCCGCCGCCGCTGTCGCCGTGTGATGAGAGCATCAGCCCTCACTGCCACGTCTCCCGGGTAGCCGGCGCTGTGCAGGGCCGCGCCGGGGCGCCGAGGCCGGACCCGCCTGCCTGCCTGCTCTTCTCCTCCTATCCCTTCCCTTGCTCCTGCCCCGCCGCGGGGCAGCGGCGAGGTGGGTCTGCCCGGCGGGAGGGGGGACGCTCCGCGGGGCTCCCGCCGCCGTCGCCACCGCAGCCTCGTTCCCCCCGGGGGTTTTGCCGGGGATTGCCGGGGCTCGCCGCCGGGCCGCTGCCGCCGAAGGGGACGCCGCTGCCGGCTGATGTCCGAGCCGCGCCGCCGCCCGCGCTTGGATGTGTGAGTACCGGCGGTGTGCGGGTACCGGCGGTGTGCGGGTACCGGCGGTGTGCGGGTACCGGCCGTGTGCGAGTACCGGCCGTGTGCGAGTACCGGCCGTGTGCGAGTACCGGCGGTGTGCGGGTACCGGCCGTGTGCGAGTACCGGCCGTGTGCGAGTACCGGCCGTGTGCGAGTACCGGCGGTGTGCGGGTACCGGAGGTGTGCGGGTACCGGAGGTGTGCGAGTACCGGTGGATGTGCGAGCACCGGCGGTGTGCGAGTACCGGTGGATGTGCGAGTACCGGCCCCGCCGCTCCCAGGGCAGCGCCGCGCCGGGAAGCCGCGGCGACCCAGGCGGGCGGTGGGCTGCGACCGCCGGGCCCCCTCCGGAACCTGCTGTGTGTCTGTGTGGGAGTGAGTGGTGGGGAGCTTCTGCCGGGCTTGTTCCGTCCTGCTGGTAAGTTACGGCGTGTGGTCCCGGGCTTCTCCTTTGAGACAGTTCCTGCTGTGTTTGGGTTAAAGCAGGAGGTCCACGCACGCTGCTGGGAGCCGGGTGCTCTGTGGTAGGAGGGTTGAGGATTAAAGGTGCGGAAGTTCGGCTGGGGTCGCGGGAATGTGCGCTTTGGGCTTTTAAAGCGCCATCCCTACGTAACCAGTCCTGCAAGGGCACTGTCCTGTGGAAGATGAACAGCTGAGGCAATCTTCTGTAAGTCCAAGCAAATCCAACCCGCCATAAGGTATCGTTTCCAGAATGGATGTGGGTGCACATTTCTGTCACTGTTATTTTTTGTACTGCAGTGAAAATAGTGTATCAATCATTCTCCCTTATATAGGGTAGCAGTTGGGCACATGATTTTCCCTATTACGTGAGGCAGCTCCTTTGCTACTCCAGCATCATTTTAACATGTGAACGTACAGCAGAAACAGAGGCAGCTTTGTTTGCAGTCTCTGATTGCTCCTCATGCATGCTTTCCATTGTAAGTAAGGGGCCCCTCATGTCCCTGTCGTCTGTTATGACTGTAAATGGAGAAATGAGAGGTCTGTGTTACAAAGGGGTGAGTTACAAAATGTTTGGAGACAAGGCATCCCTTCTGTAACCATCCCTTCTGTAACCATCCCTTCTGTCTGTTACCTGGCTGTAATCAGAACAGATTTTCTGGGAGAGGGATGCAGTAGTACAGGGGTGGGACTGGAATGGCTCAGCTCCAGTTTCACAGGATGCTGAAGGCAGAGAACATCAGCCCTTTTTAACCCACAGTCTGCTCCATGGCTCACCTCCTGGCACTCCTGCTGTTGGGCTGTTTCTGACATTCATTTCTCCTTCCAGCTGCAGCTTTTGGAGTGCAGTCTCCTTCAGCCGAGGTACTTGGATGATACTCTGCTGGTAAAATCTGGGCTCACTGGTGTGTGAGCCTCTGGGGTTTGGGTTGAAACTTCATCTGCTCCTTGTTGTCCCCTATCTAACTGGAAGTTCTTCAGGTATAGATGCAGCTACTCCTTGTTTCTGTTCTTGAGCTTCTTTGCCTCGGGTTTTACTGCACAAACCAGCACAGCGGGTGATAATGTTTTCCAGGTTTGATTTATTTGGAACAACAGAGAAGCTCAGGTGATATCAGTGACACAGTGACCTGTGCTCAGCATGTACTCCTGATAGAACACCTGCATGCCTCCTGGCTTGCTCTTTGCAGACTTGCCAGCATTTGAGATCTGACTTTCAGAAGCTCTTGGGTGTCCACATTCCTGCTAATAGAGGTGTCTGTGCCACCTCAACCAAAGCATTCAAAATCATTAATAATATTGAAAATGCAGGGGTTTTATTTCTTACTTTTATATTTAGTCTTTCTGATTGTAACATTTTGCTTCCTACTTTGCAGTGCATGTTTCTATTCTGCTTGTAAGATGATAAATTCTTATAAAAACTTGTTGCATTATATAGATTAGCACCTTGCTGAATTGCTTGTTTTTCAGAGACACTAATGGCATTTACCACAGTAGATTCAGTGGTAGCTAAGGAAATAAAGCAATTATCATCTTGCTGGCCTGTCTGTATTAGCAACATTTGTGCTTGATGTATCATTGCCAATATAGGTGTACTGTTATGTAGTACTCAGAAGCAGACAGGCCTAATAATTTTTTTTTTGTCCATGCATTGTTCAGACATTCCTCTTTGTTCAGAAATTTTAGATTAAAAAATTAACTCCTGTATGTAGTGTTTGAAGGGGAAGCCCCACACCTTTCTGCTGGTTTTGAAACTGAGTAGCACTGAACACAAATCTTTCTCTGAAAGGATATGTAATGCAGATTGACTCAAACCTGGTTGTCATAAAACTTAACACCTTCTTTCTTTCTATAGGCACCAAATCTGGATGTGTGAGAATACAGCCAAGAGCAAACGTGCTAGAAATGTTTGTTAAGGTTGCTTTCAGTTTCCATGAGCATTCAGTTCAGAAACCAATTGGGCCACTCCGTACTCCTCAGTAGAGTTACAGTTGCTAAAATGGATGTGGTGGAAAGCAACAAGATAGTACCAATTCTGAGACCACCCTGCTCCTTAGTGTTTTCCCTGTGCCACAGAATCATGAAATGCTGTGAAATCATGAAGTTTTCTTGTGGCAGTTAAAATTGGAACTTTAGTCCATTTGTTTCTAACCCTAACACAGTTAGGTAAGTGGCATAGCTGTTAGCAGGTGGATTTTTAAAATCAGAGGTAAATCTGTAGTAGCTGTGTGACTTGGGAAAATAGCTCATTAGCTTTCACAAACTATCCTGGAAGATTTAATGCCATTTTTTGGGGGCTGTTGTCATTGGTGAGTTATTTCCAGCCTTTTCTTGACTTTTTTGGGTATTGCAAGCAAAAATGAGACTCCTGGTGAGAAGTGGGTATTATGCAACCTGGTTAGGAGAGCTATTCTGGAAGACCAAAGGTGCAGTGGCATCCTTTGGGGGGTTTGGAATTGTTGGTTTGAAGCAAAATTATCAGTAGACATCTGCAGCCCAGAAATACATATAAGGGAGCATGGATGCAGATTCAGACAGCTGGATTAGTCTCAGTATAATTAATTATACAAGGGATTAATGTATCCTATTGCATTTTTTCAATCTGCTGGGTTAGTTGCATGTAAACAGTCATACAAAATTTTGAGTCCTGCCTACCAAAGTCATGGAGGTTGAAGACTTACTGTTTTGTGGGGAATATTTATATCACCCGAACTTCTTGTTTAAGAGGCAAATAAAGGAGAATTGATGCATTCTCATATGTGGTTGATATTTTAATGCAAATTTATGATTTATAGAAATTACAATTTGTTTAAAATTCCCCACAATATTGTTGCTTTTCTGCAGTGTCAGGGATGTGCAAAATATTGTCTCACTGATACTTTCTGCTGTGAATCCCCATGTGATGACTTGGTGTAAGGCTCAAGGAAGTGGTTTTTAACTTGTGTTCTTCTTCATGAGTTCAAGCTCATTGCTACAGATGGCAGATGCCTGCCTTATTTTTAGCTATTTGAGGACAAATCAGAAAAATCTAGTGACTCCCCATGATTTGTCGTCATGGCTGATTTCCATTAAATTAAACATAGGGATTGGCAGAGGAACAAAACCAGCAGGAAAGCTGCTTCTGTTTGTTTTAAAAAAAGCTTGTCTAAAGTGCTAAAATAATACTGTAAAAAATACCCACTACTACATACAGAGACCCTTGGGAGGAGAAGTACTTGCTGAACAGTTTATCCTGTTTTGGGTAAGGAAACTGAGGTCTGTATTGGTAAAACAAGTTCCCTGGAAGTAGATTGAAGAGGAAAGATTAAAAAGCAAAAGATATCCTGGCCTGTGCCCAGGCCATTAGACTGCAGGTTTGTGTTCAAGGTTGGGGGCATAATGCCTATTTTGGTGGCTTGCTTGATGGAAAATTTTAAGATGGGCTCTTAAAGCATGAGCATCTTACATTTTTTTTCCTTCGTTTCCCCCCATCTGTAGTGATCTGTTTTGTTATGCATTTGCCTTGATATCTTGGGAAAAAAATTTCAGTGGCCATACCTAAAATTCCCTGACTTTCCCAGTTACTGCACATGGCATGGTATAATGGAGAGTGATCTGTAGCTGTGTTGTAGCAGAGCTGTGGCTATGCGTAATGTTTACTGAAGAGCTCTGGTGCAAGATGTACTTAGGAGTGAGTGCTTGTTGATAAATTGTATTACTGGCCAGCTTTGATAGCTTTGCCTGTGTTGTGTCTGCTGAAACACTGCCCTTGTGTTTCACTTCCCAACCAGCGTCCCCTTCTAAACAGAACTTCAGTTTCTATCAGTAAGGTGGAGTTGGAGTTAAAACTTCTGTGTTGTTACATACTCAGAGAACTGCCTGGCTCAGTAATTCTCTACAGCTCTTTAGTTTGGGCCTCTCACTCTGGATGAGGCTGGGCTTGATGTCCCTTTCCCCAGACAATTCAGAAGCATGGGAACTCTAGGACCAAAATAGACTGTGACCCAACTGGTCAGGCCTGCATTTCCCTCTGCTGCTGGAAAAGCTCAGCTTTGCAATTCTGTCTTGTTCTCACACAAGAACAAGCCAATGCTTTCTTTATTCCCAGATCCAATATTTGGCTGTGAGTGTTGCTGTATACATCAGAAGAAGCCAAAGAAAATGTTAATATCTTGGTGCTAGCTGTGTAATACTTGTTGACTTGGTGAGGAGTGTTGTTGGCCACTTGGAGCTGCTGAGCCTTGAGGGTCTTGCATTGTGGCTTTGTTTTGTTTGTTTGTTTTGCTTCCTTTTGGAATATAAATTCTCTTGTATTCATTCATAAAATTACTACAGTCATTCATTAAAGTTTTCCTAAGCGGTTTGTTTTGACCTGCTGCAGCAGTTAGTTGCACAAGATAATTATATGGTAATATAAGGTAATACTGTTTTATTACACCAGGAATTGTGGCTTTGTTCTTGTATTTGCCAGAGGTTTGTTTAGAGCACTTAGTGTGTGTCTCAACTTTCCTCCAAGTCACAAACACCTGAACTCGCCTATATTCTGAAGAGGACACTGTTGCCTGCATACCTCTGGAGATTTCTTCCTTGCACCCTCTAAAGTAAGGTCTTTGAGGGGATTTTTAGGGAATTTATAGGATTTCTCTGTTTTTAAAAATGGCTTTTTTAGTATCTTGGATGATTTTGTTTATCTGGAGTATTAAGAACTTAAATCTATGTCCTATACCTTAACATGCCTGCAAAATGAGCTGACTGAGCTTACTGCACTTTGAGAGGCTTTTCCTGAAAAACTTTTCTTTCCCGTTCCCATTTTTGTGTGGGGGTATTTGAAGTACTGTGGCAGCTACAAATGGCAGGTGCTGCTTTCCCCTTGTCTTAAGCTAAAATTTCTATTTTTCCCACTTGGCTTTCTGCTTAGCTCTAGTCTTACTTGCTGAAAACACTAGAAATAAGTCATACAGTACATATGCTGTTTGTTAATGCTTGCCATAATCTTGCTACTTCGACACTTTGGTTTTGGCATCTGTGTAGAGGACTGATAGATGGAGTCTCTTCAGCCAGAGTTGTGCTGTATCAGAAAAGCCTACACTGACATGGTCTTGGTAGGTTGGTTTTGTTTTCACATAGGAGGTTACTAGTCACTGAGTAAAAATTAGTCTTGCTGGTGCCCCAGCTGACAGTGATGATTCCCCACCCAGCTCTCCTGATAGATGGTGTTTGGGCTGCACTTCAGGGGGGTTTCTGCCTGTCTCTGTGCCAAATCCCCATATTAATCCATTGCTCTGTATGGCATGAGGGCTTGGAAAATGTGCTGACTTGGAGACCTCCCTCCTAACCGGTTTTGCCTCCCAGCTCTGGGCCAGGTGGCGGGTGTGTGCCTTTGGATCCAGCCAGAGTTGAAAGGTTGTGTTGACTTAGCACTGGGGCAGCTCTGTGCAAGCCAAATATTTAGCTTTCCATCTGATAACCTGTCGGTTGTTTCCTCCCTTGCAACAACCAAATGCTTATTTTATTCCCAGAGCAGTTGAGGCTTTCACAGAAGTTTTGTGTCTTTGTGGCTTCCGGTGTGGCAGATGTGAGGGTGCTGACAAGGTGGCCTTGTGACCAAGGCTTGGGTGCAGCCATCGCTGTTCCTTGGCTCTCTGGTGATTTTGTTTCTTTTTGGTGTTATATTGGGTGAGTCAATTACTAGCTTTGTGTCTCTTTTTCCAGCTGTCAAAATGGACTTTTGGTTTTGTTTTGGTTGGTTTTTATTTTAATTTAAATAAATAAATTAGAGGTTCACACTAAAAGGAAGTAAAAATAACCTATTGTAACTAGGACTCTCAAAGTTCAAAGGAAAACTTGTGTGATAATTTACAGATATTAGGATTGCTGGACAACTGCAAGTTTAGGGTTAGGCTGACCAACTGCAGTGAATTGAGTTGAAGACCTTAGCAACCAAGAGAGTATTCTAAGTTTCAGAAACTAATTGTGCTTTGTGTCAGTGCTCTGCAGCCATGTCATGGGGGTGGCTGGCTGCGCTTCCCTGCCAGGGAGTGCTGCACACGTGGCAGGTGTGTTTCCATAAAGCACGGACATCCTGCCTGGAAAGTTTTGCCAGGAGTGTCTGTATTCTGTGGAGGAGGCAGAGAGAGTCCCTCACCACAGAGGCCATGAGTTGCTTCACCTCCAGCTGTCATAGGCTTCCTCAGCAGGAAGAAGGTCGCTTTGAGATGGTGAGTTGCAGTGAGAGACCTGTGGTCTTCTTGTGCCACGTTGCACCAAGTGAGGATGGCCACGTTTCCTTTTCTGCTCTTGTGAGTAACTGGTGGTAGGACTTGTGGAGCCAAGGAGAGCCACTTGAATGTTTTCCAGCTCTCAGAGTTCTCATGTCTCCGTGCAGCAAGGTTCCCAACAGGACTGGAGAGGCTCAGAGTTTTCTTCAATTAAAAAATGTTAACACCATCAAAATAACTGACTGAGCTTTGTAGCATTTCCAGCGAAGAGATGGGGAACAGGCACACTTTCCATTCTGATGAGTCACTGACTCTCTGATGATTTGCCTCTTGAAAGAGCTGTTTGGGCGGCTGCTGCTGCAGAAACATGATTCTGAGTGATGGGCCTTGGTGAGCAGGACAGGGCTGCACACTGTTTCACCTCTGAATTGGTGAGTAATTAATCTGCCTAGCTTTTATCAGTAAAGTCTTGCACACAGCTGTGGTTCTTGCCTGCCTTGATCCTGCCACAATCCTGCCTCGTCAGGATAGCTGTAGAGCTGATGGGCAGGAAGGGTATCATGGCACAGAAAAAAAAAAAATTACCAAGTGCTTTCTGTGGTCTTAAAAGCAGGAACTGGAAATCAGAGCACCTGATGCTTTCTGTTTCTGGATTTTCTTGTAATTGTGTCACAAATTAAAGTTTTGTCTCTGTCCTGAAGCATGGTCTGCCCTAGGACCCAAGAGCTGTCCATACCCACATCTATTCCCTGTGTGTGGGCAGGACCACTGTCTGCTCTTGTGTAGCTGCTTTCCAGATTCTGCCTGTGTGTTTTTATGATGCCCACATCTGCCTCAGAGAGGAGGTCTTGGAGACTAGGTAATACTGGTTCTGAGGATTTGAGGATGAAGGGACTACAAGCATGTCACTTATTTTTTGAGGGAAATTGTAGGTGAATTGGAAAGAACAGTGTAGAATCACATTAATGGACTGAAGAGTCTTGTCAGGAAAAGCTTTTATCTTTCATTACTCACTTTTTCTGCATGACTCTATAAAATAAGATCACTGATGGGGTGGGGAATGCAAACAGAATAGAGCAGGGTGGATTCTTCATTAATACTTAATATGACTTGGAATATTATCTGTTGGTGTAAGGGGTTTATGGACACTTTTTCTTGTTTTCAAAGTAGAATCATGCCTTTGTTTATTAATTGAAAGCTATAAAAGTGCTTTTCCCCATGTCTTTCTCCTCAAAAAGGAGGGCTGTTGATTGGTTCAAGGCCAAGAAAAGCAGACTTAGAGACAATCTGATCTGTAATCTCAACTGCTTTGTTTAGCATTATCTGTGGAGCTTCAGTTTTGTGTGGCTAGTTTTACAAAATAAAAGCAAACAAATAAAGGAATGGTTCTTGGGCAGATTTTTGTCCAATAAACGCCTACCTAATTTGATCTAACTCCAGTAAAGTTATTTAAAACTTGGCTTGAGGAACTGCCCAGTCTATATGTTCATGAATCACCGTGAAAGGGCTTATTCAAGTGCATTTAAAATATGTGCACTGACATTAAGGATGGCTTCTTTCCATGGGCAGTTGTTTTTACTGGTAGAAACCTGCATTTTACTGGTTGGTAAAGCCAGGGGCTGGAATTGCGATTACTTCGTGTCCAAGTGTCTGTGTTGGTGAGTGTGTGAGGCATACTAATGGGGTGATACTAATGAGACCTGTTAAATTATTTACATGAATTTTTGAATGTGGTATAAAATACCTTCCACTGTTAATAGCACTAATTAGACCACCAACATATTGCATCCATTATCATAAATATCCTATAGGTCAAATCAGACCAATTGTTTCAGCTACCACAGGCACTGTTGTAGCTAAATTTGGCTTAAAACGGCTTTCAAGTATGTTCTTTTTGGGGGTTTTTCCTCATTTTTTTCCTTCAGTTTAGCTATTTATCAAAAGTGTCTGAATGCCTTAAGTGAATTCTGCATTGTTTGTTACTGCCCTTGCTCATCTTACACATGCAGGAGAATGTTCTTGTTTATATTTAATTCCTGAAATATAAATATTTCCAAATAAAACTCTAGAATATCCTAGGAAAAATCATCTGAAAAGTCTTCCTTGACAAGAAAAGTAAGGAAGGCCTCAGTCTCTGTTGTGTTGCTATTGGAGATATGAGAGTATTAAAGTCTGCCAAAACATACTATTTACCTGAAAACCAAAATTCTCCAATGTTTGCTCACCTTTCATGCATTTTCATATCTCCTTTTTATTTTTTTTTTCTCTCTCTCCTGGATCTCTGTTTTTCAGTGTGGTTTTTTTGGGTTTGGTTTGATTATTCCAACTGACTTTCATGTGCATATGCAGAAAGCATTCATCTTTGAAACATCTTGATTTTTGTTGAAAGTTTGAGAATTTTTATCCTGGTTTCAATCATGACAATTGTTTATTGGAGTACAGATGAAGGATGGGAAATTTTAATAAAGGTCAATTCTTTGAGGGAATTTTTTAGAGAAGTACTCCTGCACACTGTGTTCATGGTGACAGTCCTGTGACTCACTGAGAAAACTTCTGGCATTTCTGCCAGCTGTGATTTCTTAGGATTTTAAAGGAGGTGATGACTGAATTATAAATAGACCATAGGTTCCATCTGTACATTTCAAAGCTACATCTAGAGTTTCCCTTCCCACAGAAGATGTGTGTGCTTTTTTGGCCCCTGGGTTGGTTCTGGCTATTCTGTTTTTCCAAAATAGCAGCTGATTTAGACTCCAGGCACACAGACACACCAAAGTCCTTGTAGTGACTTACTCACTTGGTGTCTTGTTCCTGTACAGCACACATGGACTCCAATTCAGTCCTTCACTCCCTTATGTCTGCTGTGTTTCCATTGGAAACTTTCCTGACTGCCAAAATCCTTGCAGTGTCACGTGAGAGACCAGTGAAATAGAAGAAAAATTGTATGGGAAGTGATAAAATCTGTGCCAGAAATTACAGTATTGTTTCTTATATTCTGAGTTGCCTAGCCTCTCTCATACTAGTTCATTTTAAGGACTTGATAGATTTAAGTGTGTCATTAAAAATAAATAGGTAAATAAATACGTACAAGTTTGCTTCTGAATTATTTTTCTTTTCAGGGCTGGGTTATGCGATTGCCCATATGTGCATTTGAAGTACATGCATACATGTGTGTTTTGCTGAATTTTCTGCTAATTAAACCCACTTTTAAATGGATGTATTACCTTGGTGTCATCTGGGCATTCTTAGCACGGAAGGGAGCTGAACGATGCAGTTTCCTTCAAGGACACCAGTCTGTCTGTTCATAGCTCTGCCAGAGGGTGTCCAAATTACCTACCAGCATCAGAGCCTGGCAAGTAATATGCTGGGTGCCTAAAAAGAGCTGTGAAGCTGTAGTAGCTCAACCGCAACACGGAGAGGGCTCTTCCCAGGTTTGCCTTTGAAATGAAGCACACATTTGTGTTGTCTCCAGCTCTGGAGATGCTCAGTGGTGCTTTCCAGCCAGCAGTAAGTGCTGTCAGTCATTGATGGCTAATGTTTAGAGACACAGTGTCAGTGGTGTGTAGTACTACTACAGTGGTGTTCATTCTGGGTGTGCAAGAAGACAGTGACCTGCTGCCATTGAAGTGGCACAGTGGTTTAGAGTGTTAATAGCTGTCCCACAGGGCTCTGCGTGTATGAGAATGGCTTCCTTCTGCATGAATTTGCTTGGCTGGAGTGTGAACTGGGTGAGTGTTACCAGCAGTTTAAAGCTTAAGTGATGTTTCTGCCTCCTTTGCAGATTTGGGAAGGCTTTTGAATCGTTGTCTGGGTGTTGGGGCACAGCCTGCTGGAGGCACTGGAAGTGGACTGGTTCCTGGTCATGCCCGGTGGAAGGAGGGGACCCAGCCGGCAGCAGCTAAGCCGTTCAGCTTTGCCTTCTCTCCAGACTCTGGTTGGTGGGAGCTGTGGAAACGGTACTGGTTTGAGAAACAGGTGAGGACAAAGGCGGGGTTGTTGAGACATCTGTGGCTAAGACAGCACTGAAAGCAAGGAGCCTTGATCCACCCTGAACCCTGTGTGGGGCACGGCTTTGTGGTGAAAGTGAGCCACTGGGAGAGGGGAACCTTCAGCCCTCCACTGTGGCATTATGAGATGGCTCATCCAAGAGGGAACAAGTCTTGCGTGACGCACCTCTTCCAGTTTCTCTTCTCAGCTCTGCTGTGGTACATGCTTCTCTCTACAGCCTCTCTTTTGACTTCATGCCTTAAAACCAGCCCCATGGAGGGGATTGTGGAAGTGGTCTCAGCCCCCCTTCACCACTCACTGTGGTCACAAGAGCCAGGGGTGGAAATCAGACAGTGCTCCATTTGTCTTTCCTGCAGCAGTTTCCAGAGCAGTGAGTCCTAGCAAGAGACGAGTCCTTGTCTTGCTCGCTTACCTTCGCTGCCCTGGGGAATTAGTGTGATACAGCTGTGACTCCTCCTCCTACATAATAGAAAGGCAGGGCAGGAGGATGCCCATATTCTATTTTAGATCTGCTGGTTGCAGATGAAACTAATTCTCATGGTAAATATGACCTGCATTTTCTGGGGAAGTTGGGGGCTGAAACAGGAACACATACATGCAAGTAACAGTGAGATTACCACATTTGGTATAAAAACTGAAAGGGCCCAGCATTACTTCTTTCCATAAAAAGTTGGCAGACTAGAGAAGCTATTTGCTGCATGCTGGGGCCCTGGTATAGATTTATTCTGACAGAGTAGAGCAATCCAAGCCACTTAACTTTGGCCTTTACAGACTTCTCTGTCAGGGGCAGAGGGACAGATAGCACACTTTGAGCTTCTTGAGAAGGAAATGACTGTTGAGACTGTGGAGTCAGGGCCCCAGGGTCCTGGGAGAGTGTTGCTTATCTGGTTTCAGTCAGACATAGCATAGTTTCTCCACCAGTATGCCAGAGCTTTTAGTATTTGTAGCCTCCCCTGAAAGCTAGAAAAGAAGGAAGTGTGAGAACACTTGAGAGGTTAGCCTCTAGGAGGTGTCTGAACTACTCCATTCCATTTTTAGTTACTCCTCTTTTTAAAAGAGGAACTATGAACAAGAAAGACAATGGGCACTTTGCCATGCTGGAGGAGGAGGATGGGTGCTTCTGTAATGTCCTGGTGATGGGTGGAAAGAGCCCATATTAAGTGTTGGGTGTAGTACAGAGTCCTTAATAATTTTTGCTCTGTATGTCTGCTCCTCAGTCTGCAAGTTTACTGAAATATTGCTGGGCATGTCACAGCACTTCTGACAGATCCAGCTGTCATCCAGAAAAATTCTGGATAAGGGTTTTGTCTGAGCTAAGATGATGGAGTTCACCACCAGCCTCATTTCAGAAATAGAAATGCAAGACTGCTGTCACCTCTCCCCTAGTAATGCCCAGTCTCAAATTCACAACCTCAAGCACACTATCCTGGAAAATATCAGAGATGATGTAGAATGTTTACCAAGTAAGTGATGTCCATCTGCTTCAGGAATGGTAGTGCCATCAGCCTGTCAGCACCTCCGATCACAGCGCTGATTACTCCAGAGCCTGTGCGTCACTGCCGGATCCCTGAACTGCCATTGGATGGGAGCCTTCTCTTTGAATTCCTGTTCTTCATCTACCTTCTGGTAGCCCTCTTCATTCAGTACATCAACATCTACAAGACTGTCTGGTGGTACCCATACAATCACCCTGCTTCCTGCACCTCACTGGTGAGTTCCCCAGCAAGTGCCATCACTTGGGCTTTTTCATTGCACAGCTTCTTTTCATGCTTCTTCAGTCCAGGAATCACCAAGCATTTGACATTAAGGAAGTGAATGAGAGTTCACATGCACCCCCATCAGTCAGGGCCATGTCATCACCCATTTTACAGGGCAGAAAAGACATGGCAGGAGAGAGGAGTCAGCAGGACTCCTTCAGGGGAAATTTATTGCACATGTTTGCATGGTCTAGCTAGCCCCTAGGGTTTGACACAGAGTTGAGACTCCAGGAACTGTCTCGTGCTGTGAGTGCCCCTCGCCAGTCAAAACAACAGAGTCTGAGAGAAGGAAGATGTGCAGATTTTTCTTGGGATCCCACAGCAGGTCAGCAGCACAGTTGGTGAGGGGATCAGATCCTCAGCTTATGTAAAGCTCTCAACCTCCCTGGTTTCAGTGTTCTTGCTGTCCCGATAAGCTGCCTTTGAGCCAGTGAGCCTCACGTGAGCAAAGCCAACCTGTCCTAAAGGCTGCTTGGAAGCACGAGGTGGTCCCTCAGCTACCTGTACCGACAGGTGGTGCTGGTGTTCCAGCCGCCAGCCTCCTGCTCAGCTCTGCCCTGCTGGACATGGCTGGCTTAGAAGTAAAAGCATTCTGTTTGGGGCTCCCTATCCGGCAGGGTTTAATGGTCGTTTGGTTAATCCCATCACAACTCAAGCATTTTTTTTTACAATGTCCTTGAAGTACCAAAACCAGCAGTATTCAGAGTCCACTAACTCCTCTGGCCAGAATATATTGGATGGCTTCACTGAAAAGCTGTAAGAGCTATGTCTGACTTGATGCAGCTAGAGAACTTAATGGCCAATCAAGATGAGGTTTCTCAGATCAGCTTGGTTTCATCAGGAAGCACTGGTTGCTACAGACCATTTTTGAGATCAAGAAGGAAGGTGAGCTGCTATGCTCACTCTGGACTCCGGTTTGGCTGCCCTTTGTCTGGTGTTTAGGGGCTTTTCTGTGGAGAACCTGCATCCTGTTCTTCATGGTAGGATTCTGGCCCCAAAAATACCTGCCTGAATGGTGGGTTTGTTTTGTTTTCTGTGGAAACCTCTTCATGGGAAGGAATCTCCCTGTGGAGGAGATCTTGCTTCTGGAGATGTTCCTGTGTTGCTAATGTTTATTGCTTTTCCTTCATCCCTAATAGAGAGATTTGGAGAATGCTTATGTGAGGTCCTAATGTACTCTCCAGCAGCCAGCTTTCTAGTCCCACCCCATCTGGGTGGTTTTGGAGTCCCTTTTCCTGGTGAAGACCTTTTTTCTTTCCTCCTTCAGAATTTTCACCTCATTGACTACCACCTGGCGGCGTTCATCACAGTGATGCTGGCACGGAGGCTGGTGTGGGCCATTATCTCTGAGGTAACATTCCCACTGTTCCCTCTCCTGCCTGTAGAACTTGCTGTAGAACATGGTCATCCATGGCCTAAAAAAAATCTGCAGGTTGGAAGGCTTCTTCCCTCAGAAGAGTGTGGGTGTTAAGGACTAAGATTTTGAGGGTGCCCTTCTGCCTTGGAGTTTTGTCCTTGAGACCAGTCACGTCCTGTAGTATCGGGTAGCTCTGGTTGCTCTGCTGGGAGGAGATTAAATGGTCCCACTTGCTTCTTTATCTCTGCAGGTACAATACTGTACCCCACTATCTCATGATGGAGAAGTGTCCAGGAGACTTGCAAGTCAGGTAGCAAAAAGGCTAACAGGGAGGTTGGCCAAGACAAGAAGAATGAACAGGAGCTCAGATGGGGAAGGGTCAGGAGGAGGATGCCTGACTACACTGAAGTGAAATAGGAATACTGGTAGAACTGCTTTTCCAGTCCTGATTACTCATTAACTTAGACTCTGGTCATGTCACCACAGATTTTGAGACATTCTCTGTGTCTGTGGGAGCAGAACCAAGCCAAATTAGGTCTCTGTAAAAGGTCATTTTCAGGAAAATAGAAGTTTTGTCCACTGAAATGGTTAATACAACTCTAGGCTAAGCAACTAAGCACTGTTTAAAAATTAGTAAATTAAATAAAAGAACAGTTATGTCCTGTTGAATAGATAAGTGGAGAAGGTGGGAACCCTGAAGGTCTATTTTCAACTGATTCCTTCCATTTTCATTTATGGTCACATCCTCCATACAACTTGCCATAGACTGAAATTCCTCCATTGAAATCTTCCATGCAGGTTATTGAGCATCCCATGTACTGGCTCTAACCCTTAAGAATCTTTTCATAATTCAGTTTTCTTCTCTCTGGAGATTGGATCAGGCTTTCTTTCTTTTCTCCTCACTACACTGCAGCCTGCACATCCAATAGAGCTAAATTATGGAAATCTGGGTTTGGGATTGACAAAGTGCACATCTTTTCTTCCCTCAGCTACGAACCGTGGCCTTTCACAATGCTGAGACCTGATCCTTCTAAAGAAAAGAAAGAGAGGAAATGGGTTTCAGGCCATCCTGGACTATGATCAGAGCAATACGGGACTTGAGCAAAAATATTTTTCTGCTTTGCAGCTCTGAATTTTTTCTTCAGAGGTCCTATTCTAGTCATGCCCCACAAGTTGTAATTATTTGAATCTTTTGGATCCGGTCAATCATTAATAAAATTGAAGGCATTTGTGTTTGTAAGAGAATCGGTTTCCTGCTTCTGAGAGGAAGAGGGCAGCTATCCCTCTTCCAGTACCTCCCGGCACCCCTCTCCCTGCTCCGCCTCCACAGGCATCCCTTGTGCTCATCTTCTAGCACTGGTTGTTCAGGACTGCTGAGTGTTCCCTCTCCGTTTGCAGGCCTCTCAGGTGGGTGCAACATCACTGATGCGCTACATGGTGCGCCTGGTGCTGCTCACCCTCTGTGGATGGGTGCTCTGCTGGACTCTGGTCAACCTCTTCCGCAGCCATTCTGTTCTCAACCTTCTCTTCCTGGGCTACCCGTGAGTGACACCACTTTGAGCCTTCTGGGCAGGGGGGGCACAGCTGCTTGGGGGTGCCATGAGCCACCATGGGAAGCAGAGTGCTGACTGCAATGTCTCCTCGATTTAGGATTAAAAAGGAAGCAGGAGTGGCTGGGGGATGGTGTGAGGAGGTGGCACCGAGCTGATGAAGTGAATTGCCTCAGCTGCTGTTTGTGTGAGGGGCCTTTACTGCCACTTGAAAGCTGAGCCTTTGGGATTGTTGGTTCTACAAATGGGATTTTAAATAAGTTCTCTGCACAGGTGGTGAAACTGCAGCCTCTGGCCTTTCAGTGGAGAGGCTTTTAGCTTCTGGAGTCAGGGTTCCTATGTGCTGTCACTCTTGTCAGGTCCAGTATCTGTTGGGGAGGTGTCCCCTGCTCCCTGTTGGGATGGCTATTATTACAGCCATTTTTTTCTTTCCTTCATGGCAGGTTTGGTGTCTACGTCCCTCTGTGCTGCTTCCACCAGGACAGCAGAGCACAGCCTCTACCTGCAGACTGTGGTTACTTGGTACAGGACCAGGTGGCGGATGATGGGGCTTCAGCTGTCAGCAGCCTGGTCAAAGACTTCTTCTCGCTTCTGTGGGAATCCCTGAGAGAACAGTTCAATAATCCTACGTCCATCCCCACCCACAGCTGCCCCCTTTCCCCAGATCTTATCCGCAATGAGGTGGAGTGCCTAAAAGCAGACTTCAACCGCAGGATCAAGGAAGTGCTCTTCAACTCTCTCTTCAGTGCCTACTATGTGGCATTCCTGCCACTGTGCTTTGTGAAGGTAGCTGTTGTCTGGCTCTCTCTGTGCCCCTGCCCACTGTCTCCTTCTGAATGTTGTGTGAACTGCTGCCAGGCCAGATTCCTGGTTAATCCCCCTTTTCTCTGTCTCCCCTTTGGCAGCCCGGATAGTGGAGCATGGCTGCATCCGGAGTGCACTAGTACTGCTCCTGGTTGGCAGATAGGTATTGCCATAAATGTGATGCACCTCTAGTCCCATCACCCCACTTACTAACTCCCCTTCTCCCACCCCCTGTCCTAGGCAGATGGATAGCTGTGTTCTTCCTAGAAAAGAGAACCTGTTGTTACCCGTCTCAGATCCAACATCGTGGCTTTTGAGTGCTTGGATCAGAGGCTTTGGTGGTCAGCCTGTCAGAGCCAACTAGGATGCTTGGCAAACTAAATCCAAGAACCTCTTGTCAGTCTGGGGGTTACATTTTTTCATCTGTCATTTCTCTAACTTGAATAAGCTCCAGTTTGTGCAGAGAAATGGGCAGGGCTCCACAATCCATGTAGCAGTCCTGGTGCAATTGGTGGTCCTGGGGCAGTTCCGTGGCAAGCAAACTGCCTTGTTACCTGCTGCTGGAGGAGGAGATGCACCAGCTGCAGCATCATCCCCTGCCCTTTCTCCTGCAGCTCAAGAAGGAAGCCTTGAGTGCCTCCTAAGCTGTAACCCTCCGAAATCACCGGTCCAAAAGCGCATGCCTGTAACGTGTGGTGTGGGTCTGCTGGATGCACATGCAGTATGTCCCTTGTCATTCCTCCTTCTGCTTTGTGACAGTGGTACCAAGTTCTTGTCTGGTCTCTTTGCAGAGCACCCAGTACTATGACATGCGCTGGTCCTGTGAGCACCTCATCATGGTGTGGATCAATGCCTTTGTCATGCTCACCACGCAGCTGCTGCCTCCCAAGTACTGTGACCTGCTCCACAGGTCTGCCGCCCACCTCGGCAAGTGGCAGAAACTAGAACACGGCTCCTACAGCAATGCTCCACAACACATGTGAGTGTGGGGATGGGCAGGGCTTGGCATGCCTAGCAAGGGGCTGAGATGCTCCAGTGGATGGGCAAATACCAGCAGGGTTTATCTGCTGAGGATGTGTCTCCACTCCCCTGCAACTACTAGCCTCATTCACTCAAAACAGAAATGGCTGCTCTAGAGAACTGTCTGAGCTCCTCCAGTCACTGCTGGATCCTTCACAGAAAGAAATGCTGAGATTCTTCTTGGCCACTGGAGAGTATCTTGAGCAGAGGCAGGCAGTGGCCCCCTCCACTGCAAGTTCTTGCACTGGGAGCCATTTGTTCATATTAGAGTCCATTGGATGGGCTTGTGATCAACACTCTGTGCTTTTCCAGTGGGAGCTAGGCCATGACCTAATGGCAGAGGCTTTGATATTTTTCAAGATGCAGTCCATTCCTGGGAACCCTCATTCTGGGGATTGGGGGGTTGGGAGCACAGATAGTAACATTCTGGCATTGTTTCCCCACAGCTGGTCAGAAAACACAATATGGCCACAGGGAGTTCTGGTGCGACGGAGCCGGTGCCTGTATAAAGCAGTTGGGCCTTACAACGTAGCAGTGCCTTCAGACGTGTCCCATGCCCGCTTTTATGCAAGTATCTCTTATCTTGCTTGGTGCCTTACGACTGTGGGAGGGAGGAGAGGCTCAAACCCAGCTGCAGCAGAGCAGACTGTGCAGGAGAGTTCAGTGTTCCATGACAGGCTGGTGCTGCTGAGCAAAATACATCTTGGCAGCAGTGGGGCTTTCCCATTCTGTCTTACAGTGACCTCTGGGCAAGATGGGAACCATGGCTGAGGTGACACGTCTCTCCCATCAGGCAGTGGCATTCCCCTGCGAGGAATGGGAATTTCCCTTTCAGGGAAATGGGAAAGTGTGTCCAGCAGGCCAATAGGTTTATTTCACCCATTTCCCCTTCTCAAGCAAAATGCCACTTCTCCATGCCTTTTTTTTACTGTTTTCCCTAAGCAGCAGCTAATGATGGCTGGAGTACAAACATTGCTTCTGCCCAGCTTTATGTCCATATTCCTCATCACTAAAACCCAGCAAGAAATGACAGAAACCTCTCGTTCTTCACTCTTTCCCTGCAGTTCCTCTTTCACCGTCCCTTACGGCTGCTCAACCTGCTGATTCTCATCGAAGGCAGTGTGGTCTGCTACCAGCTCTACTCCCTGCTGCGCTCAGAGAAGTGGAACCACACCCTCTCCATGGCCCTCATCCTCTTCTGCAACTATTATGTCTTATTTAAGCTCCTCCGGGACCGGATAGTATTAGGCAGGGCATACTCCTACCCACTTAACAACTATGGACTCAAGGCACACTAGGCTGGCCAGACGTGTACCCCTTCTCTTCCTCATCCCACAGGGCAGGGAGGGAACCTCAGAAAAAAAATATTTTCGTACAGTTCTATTTTTTTCTTGCGACGTTTATAAATATTTAAAATATTTTATATTTTGTATACTATTGTTTTTGTGGGGTGGGAAGGGAACCAGTGGCAATTAAATGTCACCTTATAAACAAGGTGTTATTTTATATATATATATATATTAAAAAAAAATCCATGTGTATATACCGTATATCTATACCCATACATATATTTGTGTGAAGCAACAGGATTGTGTGTGTGGTCACTGTGTCTGCTTTGCTCACAGAACTGCTGGTAACTAGGAACAGGTCTGCTGTAGAATTTGGATAAACTAACAGCCAGGGGGAAAAAAGGAAAGACAGAGGGCTTTCACCAGGATGAGTACAGTTTATTTTAGTGACCTCAGTACTAGGAAATTCTTGCACTGGAAATGTGCATTGATGAGATATGTTTAGGCAAAGGGAGGAAGCAGTATTAGTGTCAGCCAGTAAAAACTCAGTTCTTCCTTCTTCCCACTGTTAGAAGGATGCAGGTATTTTTAAGAAATGTTTACTTTGGCCTCTCTCCTCCTAGCAACCTGAGCTCCCTCACCATGCCCACAGAATGAACTAAATTAGAATTTTAGAGTAGCATATCATTTAGAAAGGGATTTGAAATAAATAGCTTTATCTAGTAGGATTGTAATTGAATATTTTAGACACTCATCTCTTTAATTCCTTGAGTAACACCATTGAATTAGGAAATACTCAGCTATTTCCTTCAAGCAGTAGTGTTCCTAACTGAAATTTATTCTTGTGAAACTCTTACCAACCAACTCCCTTATTGCTAAGCAGTACATTTCAGCAGTTTCATTGTAATTGATGTTGGTAGTGTTAATAACTTATCATTAATAATACAGGAAATACTTTGCTTTGAGACTGTTCTTCCTAAAGCTGAGCTATACTAGACTCCAGTGAAAAAACAGTTGTGGCAGTATCCCATTCAAGACAAAAAGCATTTCAACCATAAAATTAACTGTGCATGCTGGTGACAGCTGATGGTAAAAGCTGATGTTTTAACTCAGGTAATTAAGCAGGGGACAGCAATGCAATGTTCTTGCATTCAGATGCCATCTGACAACTTCAGCCATTAGTGAAGTGCTAGCTCTGGTTAAGGAGTATGGGAAAAAATTCTGAAACTACTGAGTTTGGGAGAAATTGCAACTACTTTCTGTTTCTTCTTTCCTTCCAAGATATGTAAGAATTCAGTGATCTCTTCTGTCTGTAGGATAGCTGCTCCAGCAGCCTGATCACAATTCCAGGATGCCTGATAATGTAGGCAACAGGAGATGCCTCTGAGCATTCACCCCAAAAGGAACACAAATGCTTAGGTTTAGTTACTCCTAAGCCTTTCCTTTCACATGGTCCTAATGTTGCTGGCAGGACAAAGGTACTAGGGAATTTACAGTCTGGAGCCTTTCAATAAAACAACATGGTGGCTTACAGCCATGTCATGCTGTATGTAGTAATCCATGTCTATCTTGATTACTCTAGGAAGTAATTTAAAGATAAGAGAAGGCTGGCTTCTTATCTAGAGCAGGCTCTTTTGCTCTTTGTGCAACACCTTTCTTGCATCCAGCTTCAATTTTGCAGTAGCTCAGTAGCATTTCCTACAAATTCCACCTGTTACTAATAGCTGGTTCAGCATCCCTTGAACAGTATTTCAAAGCATTATCCAGTGGTTTCTACCATTTGGACACCTAGATTATAGTAGGCTTAAACATAAGCAACCAGCAGGAGAAAAGAGGGTCTTCAAGGCTTAGCTTGGGAAATGGAGATGTGCAAAAGAAAGCCAGAACATTGCACCAGGGCTTTGGGGTGGAGTCAGGGAGGGTTCATGGTGTGGCTTTTCCTCCCCTTTCATGCCAGGCTGAAGGGAGGCAGGACTCTGGGGCAGTGAGCACACCCAGATGCTGTGCAGCCATTGGGCTGTCCTTGTACTGCTGGCAGCACCTCCTTAGCTACAGGCTTTATGGTTTGCTCCCAGTGCCTGAGTACAGGGCCAAAACAAACACTGCCTAAGTGCAGGTGGGTAAGATCCTCCTCATTCCAGTAGTGCTAGGCAGTGTTTGCTGCCTTTCCCCTTCAGAAACAAGACCTTTGTTCTGTCCTGGAGGAGGAGGAGTTCCATGACAAGGTTAAGGTTGTACCTTGCCATGTACAGTAGTATGAACTGCCTGCATGCTGTCCTGCAGATGCAACTGTATTCCACCCATACACAGAACTCGTACCTGAGAAGAAATTAAAGAAGATTGTTGCAGCTTCCCCCTGTTGGCAAAAACCCAACTAGCTAGCACAGTTAGTCTCCCTAGTATAAACTGGACCATCCACCAAGCAGGGAGCAGAAATTATGTCTGCCTGGCCTCAGTGCCTGATTAGATCAGTGGTTTGTCCCCATTGCTCAGATGGGCCTGCTACTATGCCTTATTCTGATGATCACTGAAAACAAGTTCACTCTAATACTTGGTCAGGTCAGACTAGGAAAAAGCCAGACTTGTTTCCCATCTTGGTTGTTCCATCATGCGAGGATGTCATAATAAATGGATGGTTTTTTGGTCTGGTCACGGAACTGCTCTAGCTTTAGGCCGATCCTCAGAAGAACAGCTTCATCCCACCATTTTGCCATGACCTGGGAGAAGATGAGAGGCAGAAAGAGAAGGATGAATGAAAAAAGTAGCATTATATAGATGCTCTTGAAAGTCTTGGAAACAATCTCCCCCCGCCTCAACATCCTCAAAAGATATTTTCTCCTTTTACCCCAGTAAGTATGGCATCACTGTATTTGGGAAGGCAGCTGTGTGACTTTAGATTTCAAGACATAAATCTTTCCTTTATATGAGACCTGTTTCAAGGGGAAAGGATTTAAAAGAAGTTACAGAAATGAGAAGTAAGAGAGCAAAGGGTAGTGACCAATACTGTGCATTGATGCAAGTAGACAGGGAGACAAAGATGTCTTTCTTTCTCAAAGATACGCAAAGAGACCTCTGGCATTTAGGAGTGAGGCAAATCACCCCCAAATTAAAGCTTTTATTTCCAGTACCTGCTAGTTCCTCAACTCAGCTGTGTGGAACAGCAGAGACCTGATTTTGATGCTTTAGGACAAAGCCAACTGGGGATTTTGTGCCCCAGCATTCACAAAGAACAAATACTCACCTGGAAGCTAATTGGGAGCCCAGCAGTAGAATATCCAATGGGGACCACAAGGCCTGGAATCCCAGTGAAGTTACCAAGCTGCATGAACCTAGGGGGAAAAAAGCTGTCATTGGTATTCCTGGGGACAGCAGGAAATTCATCCTTTTTTGGTAGAGGCAGCTATGATTAATCTCTCCCACCTTACAGTCTGAGGTTCTTTTCCAGCTGTTCCCTTGTTTCTGTAGTGCAAGTAGCACTTTCCTTACCTCATGGACCGGACTGTGAAGGACATATCGCTGCTCCCAGTCAAGAGGTCAGATTCATAAATTCTTGGAGCAGTGCAAGGAACAGCTGTGGAGGAATCACAAAATGACTGAACTTGAAAGGGACTTCAGGAAGTCATCTTGTCTAACCTTCTGGCTCAGGAATGGTCAGCAAACGCAGGGTGCCCATGACCATGTCCAAATAGCTTTTGAATATTCCCAGGGATGAAGATCCCACAGGCTCTCTGGGCAACTTGATGCAGTGCCATGGATATAACAAGTCTAGAAATACACAGCAATCATTTTCTAATCAGGCAGCATTATCCTCTAAGGGTGCAAGGCACAGCAAAGTGCACAAAAGCCATACTCTCAAAACTGAGGAGGGAGAGTTAATGAAGTGACTGCTCTTAAAAGGCACCACACAGCTGTTGAGAACTGGCTCTTTAGCCAAGAGTGCCAATACCTGGTGTAAGGATACAGTTGACAGTGCTGAAGATCTCTTGCAAAAATCTCATGCTCCGAGTTCTCTGTCGATTTGCCTGCAAGCAGAGACAATACTGTCTAATGGGCCCTCTTGGCTCACAAAATTTGTTTGATGTTGGCAGACTCTGCCCATCAGCATCTCTGCCTTTGCAAAAGAAGACACCATTCCTGTAATTTGGAATCAGGGTACAGGACAAGTGGCATGTCCTCTGTGGTGCCCTACCATCCAGCATGCTTTCACAGCAGAGGACAACTAAAGCTGGGTGACACCTTCCTATGGGTGTGGGGAGGTTAAGAGAAGCCCCTATCCCACCTTTAACAGTTTCACTAAGTGCCTCCCTTCAGCCTTCGCCCCAGTATGTTCCTTACCTTAATATAATCCAGAGCTGTGAACTGGGAAGCCAAGGCCAGGCTAGCCCGAGTTTCCAAATTCTGAAATAGAAAAAACTGATCAAGGCTCTGCTTGCAGGAAACTGAACTGTGACAGCCCAGGTCTGCTCTTCTATACCAGTAGCAATCCAACATGTAGTTTGTCATAGAAGAAGCAGGAGCACCTCAGGTTTCTCACTGACATGACATTTGATCCGTATCAGCCAGAACATGCTCCAAGTTGCTGCTACTTACCATTTCATGAAAATGTTTATTGAAGTCAGGTTGCAGGAAGTCCCTCATCTCACTGAGAATGCAGATCACATGTGCCACTCGGGCTTCTTCCATCTCTGGAAGAGAGACTTCAACCACACTGGCTCCCAAACTCTGCAGGTGCTTTACCGCTGTGTATAGGACAGATAAAGCACAGACAGCACCCCTGAGATCTCCAGACTTCACAGAAAGGCTGCAAAATTCCCAACCCCTGCAGAGTCAGAGACCCCATACACCATGGCAGGGCGAGCATCTTCAGTGCACTGCGTGACATGCACAGCTGCAGCTGCTTCCCCTAGGGAAATGCCTTCAACCTAATACATCTCAGTATTCCAACAGGGCAGGGGCTGCAGACAGGTTCCTAACTTGCCTGCTGTATTTCAGGCAAATTCACCTTATCCCTCTAGCCTCCCAGTTAAGCCAAAGAGTAAAAGGACTGACAGTGTTTCCCTGAGCACTTCACATGACCAGTGTTCTATCAGCATGAAGTGATTATTTAGCATCAAGAGATTCCCATTCAAAGCCTCTTCTGAACCATAATGGTAAAGTAACCAGGGAATACTCAAGAGACCAGGTAAACAATACAGAACCTCTAAATCTTGATGCACTTTAACAAGGCTGAACACCAAGACTCTGGGAAAACTAATTTTTTTGCATTCTGAAAAGAATCCTCTTATTTCAGTGACCCCAGATTCTTCATAAATATCCAAGCTTGCCTATGATCTATCTCTCCTAAAAAAAAACTCTATAAATGTAGAAGTGTGTTTGTGGAAATAAGGAGGGTGAAGAAAATCCAGGCAAAGCCTGAACACTCAGCGCCAATGCAACTACTATACCAGGCATTGTAGAGGCTTTCTCCCCTGCCCCCAAGTACACACCAGGGTCAATTTTGCTTAGTCTAAACTCTGACAAAGGCACCCTAAAGGCACCACTTGGTGGATTTCAAGGAAATACCAGTGGACTGGATATATGACAAAGACCCAGCACTGTATTACTACTGAGCATTATGTTGTGAAACAAGGCCTTCCCTTAAAAGTCTTTCACCATTAAAGCTTGCAGAGTAAGTATTACCAAGCACAGATCTGTCATTATACACACAGAGGCTGAGCACACTGGACTGCATTCTTCCATTGTAATCTGACAAGCCCACAACTGCTGAGCTTTTTAACCCTCAGCAGTTAGGGGGGCCTTCCCCAATACAAAGTTACTGCTGTTTATCCAGACAGACTCCTTTAAGCAACTGCCTTTAAGGACTTCAGGCAAGAGCTATTTAATGCACACATAAGAGGAGCACCAAGTGACACCACAACATCAGGCACAATAAGGGACTTACAGACTTTCCCTCTTTACCTTTCTCACAGGCAGACAGGACTTCAGCATCACATGCCTAAAGAATAAGAGGAAAGAACTTTAGTAACTTTAATAACTGCTCTCCTTGTCTTGGTGAGCACACTCACCAGAATGTCAGTCCTCATGGTGCCTTCTTTGTTCCTGTCCCTAACAGCAGTGAAACACAGTCCTACAGGACTTAGGTCACACGCTGCAAGAGAACAGCTGGCAGGTCACATCCCTAATGAAAAGGAAAGGTCATCTTTTCCAGAGCAGAGAATATTCCCGTCTGCACTGTGCCAAAGCCAGTAAGAATCTTTTTTGTACCTTCAGAAAGAAATCCTGAGTACATTTCTGGGGCTGTATTACAATTTTCAAGAAGTACTAGCTTGCAAGTCCCATTTCTACGTTGGAATAATGAAATAACATTCAGCTGCTACAGCACTGTTACCAAGTGGATACACTCCTTTTCCTCATTTGATTTTAAACTAACTGCCTTCTGTAATCAGTTCAGAAGCATCGCATCAAATAGAATCAGCAGTAGTCATTACCTTTCCTCATGCCTCCAACAGACTCTTACTCAAAACTCTGCCTTAGGAAAAAAAAATCTCCATATTGATGTTTTCACATAGGCTGTATTATCTTCCAGCTACAGGACCAAATATGAAAAGCTTTAATGATGACAGGCAAATAACAATGAATGCACTGGGCTCCTTTAAAATCTTATTTTGCAAAGCAGCAGAAAGATAAGAGATAAACCAGGCACCTTAAAAAATGTCCAGTCCACTCCCAGTTTTAAGCCTTTCAGGTCAGGAGCACATATATCAGATAGGGTTGCTTTAGGCTGTTTTAGTCCTGCAGGGAACAAAGAAGAGTTCCTCCTTTTATTCTAGGATGCCTCTAGGAAGGGAGAGCATCTGGGCTGAGGGAGGGAGAGGGCTCACCTACCATATGGATAGAGCAGATCTGGCTCAGCAAGAATACTGTAAACAATGGCTGCATCTGCCACTGATGTACAGATAGGGCCTGTAAAAAAGACCAGTTATAAAAAAGTGACAAGAGGTAAATAGTACCTTCCTCCCCTGTGAGACAGCAGCACACAGCAAGGTCCCTGAAGTGGAGCACAAGTCCTCTTACCTACGCTGACTGTGGAATAGGAGAGTGGCAAGCAGCCATGACAACTGATGCGCCCAAATGTACCTGGAGAACAAGAAATGGGACATAGCTGGGTACCAGCAGTCACTTTTATGTCTGCCGTTTCAGAGCCCAGTCTCTCATCCTTCAGTACCCTGTTCTGCTGACCCCAATCTCTCTCATCACTGAAGCATGTGAATAGCGAAACTGGTTTCCCCTCGTAGAAATTATTTAGTTGAGGGGAAATATGTGCAGGGACATTTTGGAATATTTGTATTTAAATATGCAGAAGCAGCATTTGTGGTGTGGAGGATGGGGAGGCAGGAGCAGGGTTATCAACAGCAGGAGACAGCACCCCATGGGAGGTCACACCCACTTCACTGGTGAGACTTCATGCCTAACACCAGCTCTCTTCTGCAAATACTCATATCACCTTTCTGACCAGTTGCATTTTTTTATCATCATCATCTTCCTCAGATGAATCAAGATTTGTCAAGTTGATCACAAGTGAAGGATGGAAAGAGAGTAATGGCTGAGTATCTGGTCTCAGATGAAAGACAGAAAGGAAAGGGTAGAAAGGAAAAGCAGCATGCATATTTTGTTTCATATTTGAGATTAATAAGTTAGGTTTTTTTAACATGGGTTCAACAGAGAGTAGAGAATATTTCCATGCTGCCAGTCTAACCTTCATGACTCTCAGGGTGTTATATTTCAGTTTCTCTGGTCAAGTTTTACTTCACAGGAATTAATAAGTATCTAACTTGTTTGTGGCATTCTATCTGGAACAGCAAACAAGACAAACACACACCCCTCCATGATTAAAGGGCTCTACCTTTCAGCCCCACCACACCACAGAACGAAGCAGGAATCCTCACAGAGCCTCCTCCGTCTGTGCCAATAGCCACGGGGCAGAGACCTACAAAAAACCCACACATTGGCCTGTGATCAGAGGCACAACATGTTGTCCTGTCCATTCGAACAGCAGCTGTATCCAAGACAGCACACAGAGCTCTCTGTTCAGCTACAAGTTCCCTCCAGCTGCTAAACCAAATCCCCCCATAAAAACTAAATGCCTGAGGTACTCTGGCTCAGGACCTTCCTCCCACCAACTCCATTTAGGACCACCTACCTGCTGCTACAGCTGCTGCTGACCCACTGGAACTCCCACCTGTAAAGTGGTTAGGATTGTAGGGATTCCTAGGGATCTTGTGGTACCTGAAGCAGACAAAAATTGTTTAACCTTTTTTTAGGAGGACTATGTGCATTACAGGGCAGGAAAAGATCCAGAAACACAGCTCAGGGATTCTGATCTCTTGGTAAAGAGACGCCATTTAATTTCAGAAAGTGCCATGTCCCTAGAAAACAGGATGCAAAAAAGACTTCTGCCTCAGAATCCAATCTCCTGTGAGCATAAGCAGCCCATCCAAAAGAGGACCAAAGCATGAGAAAAGATGCTGCTTCAGCTCTTCTATTGGCAATGGCACTGTGCCATGACTGTCTGCCACAGTGCATGATGCAATTCCAAAAGGTGGAGCAGCTGGTGGCCAGCAATCCTTACACACAATCAAGTCAGCTCTGCCCTTTATCCCCAAGCAGCAGCTCCCCACGTCTCCAGGCTGACCACAGCCCCAGCCAGCAGAGCCCTGCCAAGCCACGGGGTATCCAGCTGCCCTCCCACGATGAGGAAATGCTGGAAATGCTGGCACGCTGCTGCAGCCCAGGGGGAGCCCTAGCTCCACCCAGCTGCACATGCACCAAGTGTGGCTCTACATAAGGCTTATCAAAGCCATGAGCACCAATGCTCTGGAGCCGAGTTCTCAGCTTGGCTATAGCTGGAGAATTCACCAAAGTAAAGCAAATCCAGTGAGCCTGTTTTAGCTAGAAGTAAAACCACTATATTCTCCTGAGATGATTGTACCTTCTTCTCAATGTTCTAGGCCTTCAGCCATCACTGAGGCTGAGCATTACATGAGTATTTATTTGTCTTCTGTCACAGCTTTTGTGTACCACTCATACTATAAACATTCACACCTCCAGGCCCCTAAGAGCCTGACAAACGAAGTTCCTTACTCAGCAGACAACACTTGGAGCCTCTCCTTCCTTTGGTTTCAAGAGCCTTCAGGCTTCCACAGCTACTCTAACCCTCAAATCTACAGTACTGGGTTTTCATACCCTCAGGGTTCTGTCATGCTTCCCCTTATTTTTGTACCCTTCCCTGGGAATTCTGGACAGACATAGGTATTTCTAGACTGGGAGAAGAGAGAAGACAGGGATTTTTACCTGTTAGGGTTGCATCCAGTTGTTCCAGTCCCTAGTTCATGCATGTTTGAGACCCCAATAATGATAGCCCCAGCCTCTCGCAGCTTCTTGGCCACAGTAGCATCTTCTGTTTCTGGCTGTGTCCCAAGATACACTGTTCCCACTCGGTGATGGTAAGGCACCTTAGGAAGAAGACACCTAATTATTAATTCTAAAACCCTGGCAAAGGAGCACATGCACACTCCAACATCATAACAGACATTAGGACCCATGGAGGTAAGGAAGGGCTAGGGAGCACCACTCTTCAGCTTGTCCTGTGATGGTCTCTGTCAGAAGGGACACTTAACCCCTCAATATTTGGTCATTCTCCCATGAAGAGGAGTCCTTTTCATACCATGATACAGTAGAGCAGAAATATGTGAATGATCAAAGCTGCCTCCCTGCAGCAATGCAATTGATATGCCCAGAGGCTGAAGATCGATTTGGTCCCACAGCACACAGCTCTGTGCTCCATCTTTCTATGGACAGGGCTACAGCATTTCAGATCTGCATGCTTTGAAGCCTGGCATCAAGATTAGTTGAATGCCAAAACAACAGATGGGCTTATTTTCAGGATGTGCTAAGTACTCTTTACTTCAAGGCAGCAACAGAAGAATCTGTACATAAACAGGACTCCCACCATAGGGGTAGGTCTCTGCAGAGCCTGCAACAGCCTGATGGCACTGCCACAAGTAGTTACTGCTAGCTGTTGTTAGGCCACAGGTAAAAATCTTTGTCAATAGGAATTTTCAAACGAACTTGTGTATTTCTGGCAGTATTTTAAGGTGAGACGGATGCTTTGCCAGTAGAGTGGAGTCAGGGCCTGAGAAATACAGACAGTTATACCCACTGTACAGATGCTTTTATACATTCTCGTTTCATCATAAGAGACTGTTTCCCACACCCACCCTCTATTCCCTGTGGATTAAAGAGATCAGTACAAGATATGGAACACGTCTGCTGTATGCAAAATCTGTCTTCACCCTGCAAAACTTGTTAATCCTACTCACTACAAACCCACATACAACCCCTCATTACAAACATATTCACAGGCTTCTGCTGAGAAGTTGGTCTCAAAACCTTGTCACAGTGAGTTGTCCAGGTTAACCACCTGCAGCAGGAGCTGGCAGCTAGACAAGGAAACTCACCACTTTGAACTCTTCTTTCAGGCACACTGGGATGCCATCCAGACAAGACAGGGTACACTTATTTCTGTAACGAGTAGTGGAGGCCTCAGCCATCTGCACAGAGAAAAAGAAAAAGCATAAAGCATATGCTATATATATATATATTTAGCTGAGCTGAAGGTCATCACCAGTATTGGAATGGATATTAAAAATGGCTTTCTTGGCCAGCCTATCAAAGTTTCCTTCTTCCACCATATGCTGGTGGGAAACTACAACTTGGAACTATCTACACTAATGGATGCCACATAAGCACAGAAGTCCTATTATAAACAGTCATCCAGCAGGAAACAGATTGCTTTAATGCTACTTCTCTTTGCAGGAAGGAAAGCAAACTTGTTGTAGTCCTCTAAACACAGAGGAAGGAAAAATTTACGTATTTTTCTGTGCATATTGGCCCTTCTAATGGATGCTACTGCCCTTGGGGTGGCAGAAGCCCCTTTCCTACCAGAGGCAGACATTACCAGCATTATTTGCTCCTGGTCCCATTGCACTATGGCTCTGAGCGGCGGTGTGGATTTGTCACAATCCTCCAACATGGCAATGATGTTCTTGGCTACCTGGGATGGCGTCAGCTTCCCACTCCTACAAGACAGGAGAAGTTGGGAGTTTGTTACAAGACCTCCCCTCACACATCCACTCACAGGGTTTGTCTCCCATGCAGCAAGATGGCAGCTGTCACAGCTCTAAGCAAGAATTAGGTAAGAATCTCTGTGTGGTGATGATCTGAACACTGTTGACACCATCAAGACAGGAGATTCCTTTCCTTTAGGGATAATTTGCCTACACAGAATGCTCCTTAGAGGAGGGGCAAAAACTAGGAGCATTTAACCTAAATGTTCCTGAACCACTAGACAGATAAACAGGGACAAACAGCTGACAGCTTGAGGGTTCTCAAACTCCTGAAAGCTTGGAAACTATGAAACTCCCAGTATAATGAGCTAAGACCAAGAGGTCAGACCCCTTTATATAGGCCTCCCATTACAGACAAGGGGCTGCCAGCAGTACTATCATAACCCACCTTTAACAAACCGTCCTTCCCCCCGGCAAAGACTGTGCTACACCACAAACACACCATCCCTGGCTGACACAAAAGCCTCACAGCCAAGATGCACCTGTAACAGCAGACTGCAGTGTCAGCCCTTTGCTCCAATGCCACAGCCTGGGCAGAGGTGGCCCTTGAGGAACAAGTTCTAGGAGTGCAAGAATATTTTTCCAAGGGCTTCACTTCTGGCACATGCCCCAGAGGCAACTAGCATTACCAGGCAGCCAACAGCTCACAGAACCCCAGAGTCAGGGGGGGTGTTTTCAGCTCTTTCCAAGCTGGACATGTTTACTGGGTGAAAGCAGGTGTCATGCTCAGAGAAGCACAGGGAGCTGGAGAACCAAGGGATTCATCAGAGACCCACAGTATGCACAACTGGCATAATCCAGATCAACCCTCATCTACTTCTCACTCATGTTTGAGTAAACAAGATATGTAGAAATCTCTCTCAAACAAGACTGACAGAGAGTAAGCCAAAGAAAATGGCATTTACATAATCTCGCAGGGCTTATAAAGCTGTGCCAGCTCTCCCAGTTGACTTTCTTTTGTTATTCTACTAAAAGGAAAGAACAGCAGGAAGTGATGATAAACAACGGCACCCCAAGGACAATGCTAACAAAGAGATTCCTGAGAGCCTGTGGAACAGTGGCAGCCCACAGCAGAGGAACATGCGGGACAGGTTGTTTCCAGACCATAATTTCACCTACTGGTAGCATTCCAGATAGTCTTTGATCCCTTTGAAGCTAAAACCGTTCCTAGCAGAATCAGACCTGCAAAAGAAAGGATTAAAAGGTGTAACTGTGAGCCACCAAAGCCAGGTTTGTTCAGACCTGTAGACTTCAGCATCACTGTCCAATGCAGATTTGGGTACCATTCACAGTAAACCATGTGAATTGCTAACCCCTGCATTGCACCTCACACTCTGTCAGACTCCTTGCACACAAGCCAGGCAACAAGCACACTATGGATGCCACAGAAATAATGGACCAATTTTGCCAGAATGTTCTAGTTTCTTCATATTCCTACTGAAATACAGCAGTCATTATCATTAAACTGTTCAAAATGTATTCCAGATTTACACTTCCTACTCACTGCTACAACATTATAGCCTAGCTGGAATATACTTTTGAACCTACTCCCAGACCTCTGTCAAAAATTCAATCCTGAGACAGCCAGCAGCACATCTGGGTGTGTAGTGCAGGAGTGGGCAAAGGCACCATGCAGCACACACAAGCAAACTGCTTCAACACCAAATCATGGCTCTAGCACATAAGCAGTAGGCCACTTCTCATCACTAGCAAAGCTAATTTCTTGTGCATTATTTTCTTTAGAACCTGTGTTCCTTCTCTCCTCCAAGCAAGCCTGGTGTTCTCTTTGAGATTCCCTGGAGGCTAGAAACAGCACTCCTGTAAAGTCACTTAGAGAAATCTATTTACTGACTACCAAACACTAAGTGTACCTGCTGTAATAGTTCAACCAGAGCCCTGGTAAGGGCAGAATTTGGTCTCTCCCCAATAGGCAGACTTTTCTCTTTCACATTGCTTGTAATTACTGGTGATTTGTAAGTTACAAAAGGCAAGATGACTGACAGCACTATTTGTTTTGTGAAGTGGCTGGGCATGGAAACAAGAATTTAATCTAAATTGCTGACAATGACAGCTTCCCACTAAAGTACCACTGCCAGCATGTGTATTCTTCCATTTCTGTCTTACACATCACGTACTGACCTTGCATCTGTCAGCTCCTTGATAACATCTGAAGGGCTTTTAGCCTCAGACTTGTCTTCTGCAACCCCCGCAGCAACCTCCGGGACAAACGTGGGATCTTCATGAATGTCAAGGGAACGCATAAGCGAGAAGTTGTTCATTCTGAATAAGAGAGAATCACTGCTGGAGTTTTCAACCTCGACTATGACTAATTTTTCAGACTGTTCAGAAGGAACCTTACCCAAGAACATTTTGTCTTAGCAGTCTGCTTTCACAGCAGGAAGTTGCAACAGCTACAAGCTAATCTCTCTCGCATATTTCCTAAAGGCAGCATCAAATCTATTCTGCCTGTTTAACAAAGCCTCCTACCTCTTGATATAAGGCTCTTGACATAAAGCTCTGTAAACTCAAGCTGGGAAAGAAACGGTGGAAGTTTTTGATTCAGTTGAATTAGACCTCTCATACACAGACCAAACAAGACAGGAATGGAAAGGAAAATAAAAGGAGAATGTAGTGTAAGCCATACATTCAACCACTAATCCTGTTAAAACAAGCACCTCTTCAGACTTTTCCATTACCTTCTTCAACATAGTTTGTTTGCAATCAAATACAACAGGGATTGCAGCATAAATCCATAGCTTGGACCACATAAAGCAAGGAGATCAAAACCCTGTCACAGATATCCAGGAATGATCTGCAGTATAATAGCAGTGACACTTGCCTGGATTTGATTTGCTCAAAAAGCCCACATCCCAAGTCAAATTCAGGGGTGAAACAGTTGTCAGTGTCCTGGGATCTGCACAGATGACCCTTTAAATGATGGGCAAACTATACGAACAAAGCATGAAAAGGTTCCTGAACCTCTTACCGAAGTGTCTCCTAATGGAATGTGTTATTGAAATCAGTTTCTGAACAAAAACACATATGAAAGAAAGAAGAAAAGCTGACCTAAAATAGAGAACATCATTAAAAAGAACTCACCATAACCTCTGAACTTTATGTCTGGCCTCACTTTCTCACTACTACTATTCTTTTAACCCTATCAGTGATAAGAACAGCATATTTGCACATCCACCGGCCTTCAAAAAAAGACTGTCCTTTAACAAAAGAGCAAAGAGAAAGAGACATGAAGGCAAACAAAAGGCAAAAAGAAAAGCTGATGAATACAGTTTCTATGCACCTGCATGAGTGTGAAAAAAGCTAATTTCTTCCCATAGAGACCCACTCAAATGACAGTAGTTAAAAAAATAATCTAGCAAACATCTATGAAGTAATCTTATTCTCCAATCAATTATGCAGCTCTTCTCTTTAAAAAATAAAATTTCAGATAACCTACAAGCAGTGTGCAATGCAAGTACCTTAAACCTAAAAAAATAAGAAACTCAGAGTGGGAGAAAAGTCCCCACGCTTACCTCATTAAGAATGGCAATAAGCAGATCTGCCCAAAAGCCTAGGAAAAAAGGAAGCAAAAATGTTGGTTTGCAGCAACTTTGACCTGAACACCTTCTTTCATTAGACAAGGAATGCTAAATATGCTCATGATTGCCGCAGGCTCAGAGTACACTAGAGAACATACAATGCTATGCAATAGAGAAACAGCGCAAACATTTGTATTTTACACCACAAAAATGGCCTGAAATGCTTTCCCTTCACCTCTCATATTTATATAATTATAAAACGAGTTTTCTTCTGATTCCTCTGCCTTTGTCTTTCCCTGATTCACACAGAAAGCCTGCATCTGCAGCTGCAACACTGTTAAGAAGCATCTATACAGCTCCCATCTGTTATTTTCATCATGTTCCACAGATTATGCAAACATTGGATAAGGTAGGAGCTTATTATTTTATTTACTATTAGGACCTTGCCTATCTCTCAACCAGCTCCCACAGTAACATGAGTCAACTTGGAAAAGTGTGAGAAATTTAGAGACTCAATGGTAGCAGACAGCAGAAAACAGTCTTTCAATACCCTGGCTCCCAGAGTAGCAGCATCACCAGTCCCAAAGAGACCAGCCTTGTTCTGGCCTGTCTTAATATCTTAACAATGGGCTTCAGATACACGTTGTGAGATGTACAAATACAGTACAAGTCTGAGGCAAGGCTCACACTGCCAGTTCCACAAAGCAGCACGTCACCTCACACACTGCATAAGAATTACAGACCTTTTTGAAAACACATGGTTCCTAATCTACATCTAACCTAGCACAGCACAATCCAGTAGGAAATTGAACATCTCAAATTCCCCTTCAAGTGAGGTATTGGGAAAGGAAAGAAGCCCTCCGCCATGCACCAGAAGCAGCCACAAAACGAAAGACAGCAAAGTACTCTGCTTATTACATCTCGACAGAAAGCCACTCCTAAGGTATTCTCACAAATAAACACAGCCCATCAAGCATTTCACGCCAGGCCCAGACGGACACCAAGCTTTGTAACAGGTGCCACGGCTGAAAAGAAACTTTTGTGCCTACTTCGCTCAAAAGGAAAGGCCGAGCAACAGCAGCAGACATAGACCCAGCTGCTGCCAGCAGAAGCAGGTGCGCGGTGGGCAGTGCCCAGGGGATGCAGACTTTTGTCCCCCCTGCACCCCGACACCGAGCGGCCCAGTGCCACAGCGGGATCAGCCCGCAGGCTCCCGAACATCCAGAGCCCGGCCGAGGGGAGCGCCGGCTGCCCTCAGCACCCTGCAGGGACCCCCTCACAGGGCTGAGGGACCCGAGTCCTCCGGCGGCCAAGGAGCGCGGCTGGCAGCTCTGTTTGGAGTTTGATATCAGCTTTGGGCTCTCCACACCCGAAGACACACAGGACCCTCTCAGCCAGAGGCCGGTGCTCTCAGTGCCCACGGCACCTGTAGGGCCCGGTGAACCCGAGAGCGCAGAGAGCCGCAACCACCCCGCCGAGCCCCGCTCCTCCCGGACCCCCCGCCCGGTTCTCCCCGCGCAGCCCCGGGTTTCACTGCCCCGGCCCGCACTCACCGTGTTAGCCACATGGACGAAGAGGCGCAGCCCGGCGCCGCACAGCCTCGGAGCCCACTGCGGAGAGAAGGCGAGAAGCGAGGTGAGCGCCGGCCCCGCCGCCCCGCGCCCGCCGCCCCCCGCCCGGCCCGGCGCTCACGGTGTCCCGGGGCGGGCCCGGCGGCCCGGCCTGCCGCGGCCCCCGGCGGTGCAGCACGGCCGCCGCGCTGCCCGTGTGCCGCCGCCCGCAGCACAGGTAGGCGGCGGCGGCGGCGGCCAGCAGCGACAGCAACAGCAGCAGCAGCGACGCCATCGCGGCGCTCCCTCCCAGCGAGCCCTCCCGCTGCCGGGGCGGTGCTGGGGCCGGCCCCGCCCGCAGCCGGCCTCGGGCGGCGGGAACGGCGCGGCGGTGCGGTGACTGACGTCCCGCCATGTCCCGCTTCTCCCAGGCGCTCCGCCGCGCCGGCGGCGCCCGGGCCGGGGGTCCGGGCGTGCAGGAGGCGGACGTGCAGCGGTGGGGGCTGACAGGTCAGCGGGGAGCCGGGGAAAGGGGCGGCAGGGAGCCTTAGGGGTGCGGTGCTGTCAGAGATGGCGGGAAGCGGCAGAGGGGCCCGCGCTGCCTGCGGCTGCCCAGCTCACAGAATGGCTGGCGTTGGAAGGGGACCTTGAAGATTTTCCAGTTCCAACCCCCCTGCCATGGGCAGGGACGCCTCCGTCTAGACCAGGTTGCTCAAAACCCCATCTGACTTGGCCTTGAGCACCTCCAGGGATGGGACATCCACAACTTCCCTGGGCAAGGCTCACCATCCTCACAGTAAAGATTTTTTTTTTTTCCCCTAATGTCTATTCTAAATATATTCTGTTTCAATTTGTACTGATTCCCTCTTGTCCTGTCACTGCAGGCTCCTGTAAACAGTCTTGCCCCATCTTTCCTGAAAGTTCCTGAAAGGCCTCAATTAGGTCACCAGGAAGCCTTCTCTTTTCCAGCCTGGACAACCTCAGTTCTCTGAGTTGTCTGAGGTCTGTACTAACTCCCCCCAGCTGTAGTTGTCTGAACTCTGTATTAGCACCCCCCAGGCTGGAAATAAATAAAGGTGCAAATAAAGTGGCTCCCAAGGGTGTCGAAGCGAGCTGCAGTTGCTGCAGAGATGGCATTGCTGCCATACTCTGTGCCAGCCTTCCCCGGGTGCTGCAGTCCCTCTGCTTGGCTTTTTGGCTAGGTGGGTGTTTGGGCCAGGGCTGAGCCTGGCTTTAACCCTCCCAGTGCCTCTGCACAGCCTCAGGCAGTTCTGTGCTTCGGGACTACGTGAGCAAGGGTTGGCCTGTTTAGTCGCCTGGAAGTGGGTGTCAATTAAAGTGTTTTTTGCTGCCTGGAGGGTGATGTTAAAGGGGAATGCCAGGGCATTTCCATCCTGCCCACACATTTTCCTTAGCTGCTGGAAGTCCTCACCTCAGTCCCTGGGCTGGTTTGGGTTTGTGTATCCTGCGGGCTGGTGAGTTACTTCATGCACTCAGTGTGCGCATTTTTCCAGGGAGGAGAGGGCAGCAATGCCAGAATACACAGCACTTGAGTCCAAGCACAAGGAAAGGTCTTGCCAACTCCTATGTGACTTGTTTTGTATTCATTTTGACGTATCATGCCCCATAATAAGGATTGCAATGGTGGTAGTAGTCATAGTGGCCTATAGTGGAGGTCTGCTTTAGCTTTAAGTACAGAAAAATGGAAACCATCTTGTTGAGAAATTATTATTATACAATAATAGATTGTGAGAAGTATTTCTGGTAGCCTAAAGCGTGTCCCTGGCTCTAATACTTAATTTAATACTTTAAAAAGTGATTCAGGCTGAAAATCAAGCTGTCTTTTAGGAATGCAAAGTACCAGCCTAATTATTAGATCAGGTTTCTTGCACAGTCAAGGATGGCTCCTTGACTGCCATGGCTCAGGGCATTTTTGTGTAAGTTGCTGAATATGCTTTAATTTAATTGCAATTACATTGGGGTCTTTGCTATCCAGGAAGGTAAACCAGCTTCTTCTGAAGGCTGCTGTGCTTTTCCTGTAAGGCAGAAGTTTGGAAAGGCCTGTTCTGGGCAGGACCTATTCCTAGTGTAAGTGTGTATGGAGTGCATTAAGTGACTGTAAGTGTAACAAATCACTTTTATTCCCAGGCATTAAACTTCGTCCCTATCAATTAGAAGGTGTAAACTGGCTGGTGCAATGCTATGAAGTCCAGCATGGCTGTATCCTGGGTGATGAGATGGGCCTTGGGAAGACTTGTCAGGTGTGTCTTCTTCTTCTGGAAAATTATCTTTGCTTAAATTTTTGGGGTTTTAGCTTAGTGTTTCTGCAGATTGAAAAAGTACCCTAATGATTCCCCCCCACCCATTCAGAATTCCATAATCAAGTGAGAGCTCATTGTCTCTTTCAGTCCTTAACCACTTAAAACAAGTCCTGAGTTAAGTCCTGTGTAACACCAAATGGGTTTCAGGGTTTTGTAAAAACATGAGTGGCCATTTTATCCAAACATCTTAATGCATAATTCATAGTGTGCAGAGTTGAAGGCACAATACACAGCCAGTACAAGGAAAATAATGTCCTTTTGATGCACTTGCACCAGGGGTTTTTGTGTTTGTCAGCATATGGATTAAAATGTATACATCTAATTTTTTCAGAGGTTTGTTGGATTTTTTAAAGTTTTTCAGTGGGTTTAAGTTTTGTTGGAAAATGACTGTGCTTTGGATCAGCTGATTTTATTCAATAGGTCTTAAATTACAGATATTTTTAGAAAGTGATGCATGGTAGACTGGGTTCATGACTGTGCAAAAAGGGGCTTCATATATGGAGGTCATGTTTTAGGATCTAAGCCTTTTTGTCTCTATCCCACTTGATATTCTGTTAACTCTGATTTGTGATAATGAATCTATGGGAACTAGCTGCAAAGCTCAGTAAGGAGACAGCTATGTAGGATCAGGCTATTGGGTTGAACCCTTCCCTTGTTATAAAAAAAAATATTTTCCTTGCCTTTTAGACCATTTCTCTACTTCTTTATTTGACAAAAAAGTTATCAAACAAAGCAAGATTTCTGATACTTTGTCCTCTGTCAGTTCTGAGCAACTGGAAGGAAGAGCTGGAGAGGTAAGTTTCAACAGTTTTCTGGTTTACTGTATTATTGCTCAGACTTGCAATTGCAAAGTTTGCAAGTTGCAAGATTGCAGAGATTGTTTTCAAATGTGCTCACTCCAATACTTCCTTTTTATCCTTTCAAAGGGATAGAAAGTAAAAAGGGAAGCTGCTACTAAACCAACAAATCAATGCAGACTATGCAGTTAATGCATAGTCTTTACAGTGCTGTGGTATACATGAACCCATCTATCCTATATTATTGGCTGACTTTCAGTCTAAATGCCTCCACTAGCTCCTTGCTTTGTATTGATTTGCAACCCTCCCTGCTCAGCCTCTCTTAGGCAAAATCTGCTGAAGACAGCTAGGAATCTTCATAATAAAAGGTAAGACCCAAGTTGTGGGGGCATGCTTACATATGCACACAAAATACATCACACACAATACATCAAAATACATCACACCTGTGCATGCAGCCCATCCTCGCTGGGGTGACAGTGCTGATGTGTATCTGCTGTGCCTGAAAGATGTACATTTCTGGTCTGTAGCCCACAGACTCCTTTTAAGAGGAAGGGCTAGAAGTTAAAGGTTAGAACAGAAGTCTGTGTGGCTGTCAGCTGATGCTGTCTCTCCGCATCTGAAGTCATGCAGGTTACATTCTGAAGCGAGCTGGCCTGATTTGGATAGATTTTGGGTTGGAATAGTTGGGAGAAACTGCAGTCCTTCATAGATCAACAGTGCAGCTTTCCAGAAGGAGTATTAGGTAAATAATAGTGATGGGATTAAATGAGGAGGAATTTTATGGTCCCTACAATTGAACTGGTTTTATCTGCTTTTTGACTGAGAGAATATATTTTTGAGACCCTGACTTGGACCTCTTTGCTGCATACATTTTTGTCTTTATTTTAGAATGATTCAGGACAATTCTTTGACCTTATCGGGGCCAACTGTATTCATTCACCTGCTTCTTATGAGTTTTTTTCAGTTCAGAATAGCAGTTAGGTCATGAGACTGATTTTCAGTCATCTGCCTTGGACTCTTACACCTAAAAGAATGCAGGTTTATTTAGGACTTGTTGAAACCACAGCCAACAGTGGAAGTGCCAACCTGAGGTGAAAATTATGAAGGAGTGAGATTCAAAAGCTGAGAGCCAGACATATCTCATAGGAGTGCAGGGTGTTTGGATAGGAATTCTCATCATCTGTGCAGTGGCTGTGTTTGGTAATGAGGTCCAGGGTCATAAACACATGAAAAGACTTAGCTTGGCTCACTGTTTTTTCTGTCTTTCTCTTAACAACAGGTTTGCTCCTGGTCTTTCTTTCATATCCTATGTAGGCAGCAAGGAAGAGCGGCGCAAACTGCAGGAGAATCTGGAAGGGGACTCTCACTTCCCTACGCTCCTGACGACATACGAGGTACGTGATGCCTTTGTCACTTGAAAGGGGGGCTCAAGTTTTCCTCACCTTTTTTATTCCTCTGTACCACCCAGTTCATGCCTTGTCAGCCCACAAGTTTTCTCACTTTTACACTTCCAATTCTCTTCTCCCCTCTTCATGGGTGGGGTGTGAGTGAGAGGGTGTGTGATGTTAAGCCATGACATGCTGAAGGTGTCATGTAGCTGTCATTTTTCTTCCTCAGGTAGTAAGTGCCTTCATTCCACTCTACTCCATTTCACCATAGTTTGCAGGCAGACAAAAAAATGCTCTGTTTCTTAACTGATGTATTTACTTAAATCACAAATCACAGTTCATTTTCTTTCATTGCAGATTTGCCTGAAAGATGCAGCATTTCTAAAGTCGTGAGTCTGGTTTTAATTTCTTCAAATTTAAGTCTGGATAGCTGTCAGTGATTTCTTAAGTGGATATTTGTATGTGTAAGATTCTGTGTTGTTTCACAAGAGACAGGGATGTTCTTGGCTTGTGATCAGAACTTTACCTTTTCCAACTTTCAGTCTTTAATATCAGCTAAAATATATGTGAACTTCCCCCAAGGACAGTTTTCAAGCCAGTTAGCTCAAAGCAATGTGACACATAGTGACTTACAGCAGTACATTAAGTATCAGTCCAGCAGAGGATATCCTCGAGAGCTTGAGGTTATAAAGGTATTAGCTGCAAAATTCACTGAAACTGACCTGCATTATATAACAGTGATAACGTGCTAATACCATGTCCTAAAGTTTATTGCCTCACAGTCAGAGCTGTGGAGGGCCTGTGAAGCATTATGCCCACTACAAAGCCTGATTATTCAGCTGAAATTCAGCCTGTAGGAGGTACTGTCGTGGTTATGCAGAATTCCACAGGCATCTGCACTTGAAATGGAGAGGAATTTTCCTTTTTTCTTAGCAGAAGTGCCAGCGCCTCGCAATGGTGCTATGACAAATGCTGGGGGCAGCTGTACATAATGAATGGCTCAGTATCTTTGTAGAAGCACAAATTCAGTGGCCCCTGCTGGCACAATTTTGTGTCTGTCAGGACTAGTCAGGCCTACAATGGGCACCCTCCTGTCTTTCAGCAAAGCACCTGTCCTTGGCCACTGCTGGAAGTAGCAGACTGTCTACACATCATAGTAGAAACCAGGTCTAATGAAAGATAGCCTGTATTGTCCTTGCAGTTTCATATCATGTTCTGCATTGCTGCATATTATTCTGTTTATTTTAAAGTGTAGCCCAGGTATGTAGCACCCAGGGAGAGCACGTAGCCAGCCCTAGTATCACAGAAATGTCAGCTCCAGAGTAATTTCCTACTTCTAAAGCTAACAAATAACCTCAAAGCCATGTCACTCAAGTTCAGAGTTTTGCCCTTTAGTCTTTCTTCTGAAAAAAAGGGGTTGCTAATCATTTGTACCTTGTTCTGTGTGGGAGCATTTGGAGCACTTTGTAAAGGAGGGTCAGTTATCAGATGTCTCCCCACCACTACTCCTTACAAGCAGTGTAACAGCACAAATGAGTTGAGCAAGAGCCATGGTCTAATGGAATAGATGAGGCATCAGACTTTGCTCTGCACATTGAGGTTCTGCAGTGCTTCACAGTGCAGAGTCCTGCAATTCAGCTCCTGAGCTCGTAGAATAAGAGTAATTACACATTTGATTGTTCTGGCAATGGAGAACCTCTCTGATATAGCAGAGAGGGAAATCAAGGCAAACAAAAAGGCTTTTTAGGAAGAGTGTAGGTCACTGTGGTTTTAGATGTTGTATTCCACTGGGAGGAGAAGTGCGTGGGTGAGAGAAGATGGAGGTTCATGCTTTCCCTCCCCTGGAAATTACTCTGATGTGGAAGTTGAAACCCTAGTGATAAGGAGGCACAAACACTGAGTCTTGAGAAGATGTGGAGTTTCAATTAAGCCTAGTGGATCTACTGGATCACCAGTGATACTGCAGCCTGCTAGAGGACTCTCTGCATAGAGCTGTATGAACACAGAATAAGTTGAAGCTCCTGTCTTGGGTGATTTGCAAAAGCCTTGGGATCACTCTTCCGTCACTGCCTCATGATCATTGCTAGGCTTTTGCACAGGTGCTAGGGCCTAGTTTCATGTGTCTTTTTCCAAATCAGAGACCTCTTTGAATGTTCAACAAACCTGTGTTTATGTCATTTTCCTGGTAGTAACCGGTGGAGAGAGAAGCAAGAAATTCAAGTGAATTTTGTTCGTTTTGATTTCAGAAAAAACTCACCCAGACTATAGTTAAAAAACTGTGTCAGCTCTTCAAAAACAGTACCTGTGAATTCTACCCCACTTTTGGTGTTTGCTGGTTGTTCATGAGATAGGACCCCACCTCAAGTTGAGCCAAGCCACTTACTTTGGTCTTTTTGCTACTTACAAGAATGAATTGTCAGCCCCTAACTGAAGATGGTTTTTTTTTGCTTGTTCAGCTTTAACTGGGCTGCCTTGGTTGTAGATGAAGCTCACAGACTGAAAAATCAAAATTCTCTGCTTTACAAGACACTTTCTGAGGTAAAGTAACTCATGTACCTTCTAGTGTCTTAAGACCTTTCTCTTTTCAGATTCTTTGTTTGTTCCCAGAGCATTAAACTCTGAATCATCACTTGTTTCCATCAGGGCTGCTGAAAAGATTCCCATATTTAGTGGCAGAGAGATAAAGGCCTTGTTGGCTTTGCATGGCAGTGGGCGGTATTTGGAGCTTCCCTCTCATTCTGCTTCATGTTTGGGCTTGCCATGTTGGAGCAATTTGAAAGACTTGAAAAAGTAAAACAGCCAGACATGGTGCTGAACCACAGCTGTGCCACTGCAGAAGTAGATGTCTGGCTGACCTCAGCAACAAGAGGCCATGAGAGCTCATGGCCTAGCTCATGAGAGCTCAAGTCTTGAACTGCTGGCTTCCACTGTCTCATTTAATGGAGCCACCCTTGTTTACAGAGATTAGAATTCCTCCAGCTTCCATAGCACCCTGCCGGAGCAGCACAAATACCTGAGTGAAGGCTGCGCTTCTTGTAATAGCAGTGAAACATCAGCATTTGGTGTGTGCTGGCATCAGCAACAATGCATGCAATACACCTTGGAAAAGAGGGGGTTTTATTGAATTCCTGAAAGTCTTACATATTCTGAATATATTGTCCATGATGTCTATAATTCAGGAGCTTTGGTTATAATCACAAAAAAAAAAAAAAAAAAAAGTGACTTACCTCATCGCTCCTCCTAACCTATTTTCTATTACCAAACTTGAGGGAAATTTGTATCTTTCCAAAGGTAAATGTATTTCCCAAGTCTCTTTATGGGGATTACTGTGGGCAACATGGACCTGATAATGTTCCTGTGTTTGTCAGAGTTACCCAGCAAACAGAAATGGAACTAATGGAACTTAGTCTGACATAGTTTCATTTCACTGGCCTATTCCAACTGCATTTTCCAGTTATCCCTCCTTATCTAACATCTAGTGTGCAGTATTAGACTGTAGACTGCATGGACCTAAGCATTTAAATGGAGTCAGTTTTGTACTTTGTTCTTATTTTGCTTACGCTGATTTCCTTGCACTGGTGCCAGCCTAGTCAGTTTGGAGCTGTTTGACTATCACTCCATACCTCACGTTTGAATAGTTTTGGCAAATCTGCAGCATTCTGCAAGCAGTTCTGTGCTGCCACTCATCTTCTAAGTTAAGCCTAAGAGTGGTGTGTGTGGACTTGTATATTAACTAACTTTTCTTTACAGATACTTTTTCCTAATGTTTTTGTTTTATTGTTGGTTTTTTTTTTCAGTTCTCAATAGGCTTCAGCCTGCTACTCACAGGCACTCCAATCCAGAACAGCCTGCAGGAACTGTACTCCTTACTCAGCCTTATTGAACCTGACATATTTCCTCAGGAACAAGTGAAAGAGTTTGCTGAGTATTACCAAGGTATTGAAAAGGAGAGTGAGCCAGGTCAGTGATAAGCAACATTGTACTTCAGTCAGAACCAGCTTTTATCTTGACTAGGAAACAACCATGACATGTCCTCTTTATTTGCTTTCTTTTATTGGTGACAAGCTTTAAAATAAAGCTACAAAACCTAATGATTACTTTTAAGGCAAAAGCTTTTTTAATGTAGCTCCCAAATGTTGCAGGTATGCAGGTATGTTTTGGTTTCTCTGTAAAATGTGGCTTGATTTCACCAATAGATGTGAGATTCTTTTTACATTTATTTTAAAAATGTGCTATTGAAGGTATTGTATAAATTCCTTACCTTTAGCACAGTATTCTCCTCTGTTTTTGTTGGTTTGGGGTGGATTTTTGGGGGGTTTTTGGGTTGTTTTTTTTTTTTTTTTAATTTTTATTTTTCCCTGCCTCTCCATAGCCAAAGAATTGCACAGTCTTCTGCAGCCATTTCTGCTTCGGCGAGTCAAATCTGAGGTGGCTGCAGAGCTGCCAAAGAAGGTGGAAGTGGTTCTGTACCATGGAATGTCAGCTCTGCAGAAGAAGTATTACAAGGCCATTTTGACAAAAGATCTAGGTAACTGGGCATTTTGAAGTCTATAAATTATTTAAAAACAAAACTAATTCCTTTCGTACGTGCAAACTAATTCCTGTTGTACATGCATGATCTTTTGTAAAGAAGCAGAAGTTACTTTGGTCTGCAGAATATGTACAGAATAAATATGCCAAATTTGGGTTGCTTAATTTTTGATTTTAGCTTGTGGCAAAATAGGAGACATATGTATTGATCTATTGATCAGGTACTGCGAGCTAGGAAGGGTCAGATTGAGGATCTGCTTTGGGCAGTCTCAAAGAAATTAAAGAAATTAGAAATACTTATCACAAGGTAAACCTGGTCCTGTTGCAGGTTTTTGTATTCAAACAAAAGAGTGGTACAAGAAATTTTGGATCTGTGGTTCTCTACAAATTTTCTAATAGTAGTACAGATACCGTAAAGCAAATTTCCACCTACTGGATGCAGATAGGAGTTTTTTGGGAAACTGCAGGGTTATGTAGACAATGCAACCACTACCATCATGTGGTTTGTGAGTGCTTATTTTCTGTAGGGAAATTAAAACTGGGGAGTTGCAGATGCTTTTTTCTTCTAGGGTTTTCTAGCACTTTGCATAAACATCACCCAGAAATCTGAAACTTCATCTTCTACTCTAGTCAGCATATGTACATGCATTTTTTTTTTGTTCTTCACAAAAATGCAACAAGGAGATCTTGTTGCCCAGGAGATCTTGACTGTGCTGTATTTTTTTTTTTTTTTTGAAAATGCAAATGAACTGCACCAAATTTCTTTCACATATTTTGATGATTTCACTCAGAAAAATTAGTGACCTTTTCCAAGGAGTCCAGAAATTTCAGTGAGTTTGACAAGGCAAAGTAATGCTAATCAGGGTCTTATTTCTAAATGCTTGTCTAAAAAGTGTGACAGAAATTTTTTTTTGGCCCATGAAAACAGATGTATTAGTCTTGTGATGGGAAATTCAAATTCAGATGTGATTCACAGAGAGAAATATTCCAGTGCTGAAGCACTTCAGAGCAGGGCTTAGTACCAAGACATTCCCAGTCACAGCCATTCATGCAGCATGGGCTTCTCTGCTCTGTTTTTTTCTCTGCTTTTTGTTCCAGATGCATTTGAAAATGAAACAGGAAGGAAGGTTACACTCCAGAATGTCTTAATTCAGCTTCGGAAGTGTGTTGCCCACCCATACCTCTTCAATGGTAGGAAAGCACTGTTCTCTTTTGGAACAGAAAAAATAACCTTCTTGATTTATACAGTGGTTTTCTATTATTAGTGTAATGCTTAAAAGAAGCAAGTAATAAACACTCTTGTACTTGAATCAGTAGCAGCTGTGAGTTTGTGACCTGTTCCAACACATGACAGTTCATCAATAATGACAAATAAAGTAGGAGACTGTGTGAATTCTGAGTTTCTGACTGCAGCTTTCTATTTCTATGTCCTCTGTCATCTAAACAAAGAAATCACAATGCTTTGTGAACTACTTTGGGTGTCATTTGGAGATAGAGAAGGACCATCAGCTCTCAAGCAAGCATCGTGTGGCTCTGCTCAGCAAGAGCGACAGTGCAGACCCACTGAGGTTTACCACAGAATTGTTATTTCTGTGGAATTAACCCTTCTTTTGAAACTCCTTTCTGTTCCAGGTGTTGAGCCAGAACCCTTTGAGATTGGAGACCATATTGTTGAAGCTAGTGGGAAGATGTGTTTGTTGGATAAACTCCTTTCATTCTTGTATGCTGGGTATGTCATGTTGGGATGGGGTTAACATAGGGAGAAAAAGTAAACTGGGAAAGCAAACTACATTATTTAGCCATAGACTGAGCAGTTACTCATCACAGCACAAGCACTGACCTATTTATTCCACATCATTACCTGAAAGAAGTAAAAAAATCTGTATTGGAGATGGTAGAGGAACCTTGAAGATTACTGCACACTGACCAAAGCATCTTGGTATTCAGCTGGGAGCAGGTGTGCTAACAGTATTGCTATTACTATTATAGTATGAACAGAGATTTTCAGGTGCTTTTACACCAGTATTTCTCAAAGCATTTGACTAACTCTCGCACATGCTCTCCTATTTGCCATATTTGAGAACCTGGCACAATAACCATGTGACTTGGTATTCAGCATATCTGCTTTGATTGTGAGTTTCCTGAGAGTGGTTTCTAATGCCTCAGTTGAGTTCCTTTGTGCTAGCATGCCTGTGTTAGCCTGGGAGGCACAATCCATGCTAAATGTGGAAAAGAAAAACCCAAGACTAAGCTGAAACTTCAGAAGTTTGGGATTGATGTTCAGAACCCCTTGTGTTGTGCTCTGGTGAGTTCAGATCCTGGAATCCAAAGACCAAAGGACAGAGCTTCAACAGCCCTTGTGAAGTTCTGCTGTGATTTTGTTGTGTTTGTCCTGCTGTGTAGCACCTTATGAGTGGCTACATCTTCACTGAATGTCTTTGCTGCAGGACCAACCCTGTGCAAATTCTGGACTTGAAAATGTCTTTGTTCTGCTCTAGGGTGAAGTCTGATTTAAACAGAGCACTGTCTGAAGCCTAGTGCTGGGAGGGAAGAGAGTTGATTTCTAACACACTTTTGTGGTAGAGCTTGATCTTTGAAGATCATTTGCTGGAGAAGGAGATGTTCTGCTGTTACAGAGATGCTGATACTATATTTTACCAGTATTTCAAATGCATTGTAATGTGTGATTTGAGAGCAATCATATGGTGAAGAAGACCTCATCATGCAAGGCTGAAGCTCGGGGTCCTTTTAGATAGGCTGCTTACTAGCCTGTATCTAGCCAGCAGCAGAGCTGTGCCAGAGCCCTGTTACTTCTCTGACTCTACACTCTGCACAGGGCAAATGATGATGGCAGATAAAGCTTAACTGATTGCATTTAGATGTGGAGCTGAAAATGTGAGGGAATGGGCCGTGATTCTGGGACACAGCCTTGCTGCATACCAGGGACTAATAATGACTGGTTAAGCTGTTGTGTCCCCCCAGCACACTGTGAAGTGCTGTCACAGCATGCTGAGGATCACAGGGTTTCATGTTCTTCTTGCAGTGGCCACCGCGTGTTGCTCTTTTCTCAGATGACTCAACTGCTCGATATCCTGCAGGACTACATGGACTATAGAGGTATGTTCTGCACACTTTGATAGGAGAGGGCTTATCCTAATGATCTCTGTCAGATGATCTTGTTTGATCCACCTGGGATGGATAAAGGAATGTGATTAAGATTTTTGGCTTCTTAGCAGGCAGGGACCGTATTCCTGCAGCAGCTCTGTGAGTTGGAGGGTCTTGAGTTCAGCTCTTTGCTCTAACCAGCTTCCTGAAATGAGCTGGCAGTTAAGTGTTCTTCAGAGTAGCTTCATGTTTTGTGCTTTGATGAAATGGAGCTCACAAATTGCAGGGTAGCAATGTTTCATTATATACCTGTGTTCAGCTGTGTACCTGTGACCTGAAGTAATTGCAGTAAAGGCAACAGGCTTGCTCTAGATTCACTTTGTCCAGCATAAAACACAAACTGAGCCACAGTTATACCAGGAAATTAATTTTTGATTAAAACAGTTGTTGACAGTGGGGCCCCAACATGTCTGAGGGCAGGTTGGATCAGACCATTTTTGGCAAGGTTAGCAATGTGTTCTTGGGACGTTTTCTTTTGTTTCAATCCACGTGGCTCCATGCCTACTTAGGATTTCCCATGAAAGAGGCTTTTGTTTGGTGTTTATGGTTTTGGACGACTAATAATTTAGGATAAAGCCAAATGTAGTGCCATATTCCATACTGCATGCTCACAGCAAAGCACACTGAAGGCCGTGGGAGTTGGATAAGGAGGATCTGATGGTTCTTGGCCTGCTTTGTGGGGCCAACAGCCAGCACAGCATAGTCTGAAATGGGACTGTGTGCTAATGTTCTTTTACTTGGTCTCTGAATTTTCCTGCTGTGTTTCCAAGCAGTAAATTAAATGCTTAGAGTCTCTGCTTCAGAGTCGGCTAAGTTGCTCTTTACCAACAGTCAATCTGGAAGTCAGGGTCATTACCTCAGTTTATATGAGATTTAACTGGGAAAAAATGAAGGAATTGAAGGCAATTAAATGAGAACCAAGTCAGTAGGATTTGGCAAAAAAAAGATTCAGGACAGCAGTGAGACAACAGAGAATGAGGTAGGAGGGTAAGAGTAAAGGCAAAATTTCAGAAACATTCACTCTGTTTGTTTGGAAAGGCTACAGCTACGAGCGGCTGGATGGCTCTGTTCGGGGTGAGGAGAGACATCTTGCCATCAAGAACTTTGGTCAACAGCCCATCTTTATCTTCCTGTTGAGCACCAGAGCAGGTAAGTAAGGAGAGACAAACAAGCCATCTTGCTTTGGCACTCTTATTTTATTCCCTCTGGCAAGGTTTTAGGGAATTCTGAATCCTTCAGAGCCTGCTTGTGTGGGGGCTTTTTGAGGGAGACAGGACACATCCTGAACTTGGATCTCTCATCTAGGACATCTGGTTTCTGTGCTTTCCTTTTGGCAGCTGATGCCAAGATCCTTTTCATATTGCAGCCTCTTGAGTTTATTTTATTCCAAGTTCCATAATGCCTGTCTTTGTGCCAATTTGAGCTTAAGGAATCTCACTACCATTTTATTTCTGCAAGCATCAGACTTTAGGCAGGAACAGACTTCCTTTAAGTAAGCTGGTGGAAATGCTTCTTAAGTTTGCTGAACATGGACGTCCTCTTTAGCTGGCAGACAGACTGAAACGAGAGTCTTTTACTGTCCCGAGACTGCAGAGAACTCCATGGGACTGCCATCTGTGCTGCTTCACCTCTTTGCTCCCTGGGCAGATGTGTGTCTTCTACAGTACAGTTTCAAATCTCCCTTTCTCTCTGTTCAAACAAGCACAGAGCCAGGCTTCTGCTTGTCTCCAGAGGAGGAATCCACACTGCTTGGTCTCAAACATCAAACTAGGAACCAGGTCTTCCTCTGGCCTTCTGGTTAGACTGGTCTTGATGAGCCTGCACCACAGTGCACAGGGAGGAACACACAGGGATAGTGAAGGGAAGACCCTAATGCTGGATGTGTGTCAGGAGTATGTATGTCTGTCACCGTGGTGCCTGAGCTTTCCCTCCCATGCCAGCCAGACTTAGGGTTGTTTTTTACTGCACACTGTTATGTGTGGCCTAAAGCATCTTGTATTCAGCTGGGAGCAGGTGTGCTAACAGTGTTGCTATTGTTGTTATATTATGGACAGATATTCAGGTGCATGACTGTCTCCATTTGCAGGGATATTCTGATTACAGGGAAGGTGTCTTGTCATGAGCTGGGGGAAATGTAAGGCAGCAGGCTGTCCCCTCTTTAACTACACAATGTGGTCACAGTAGAGATCTTATAAAATGTAAAATTAAATGGGTTTTTTTAAATCTTTTTATTTCATGAGAGCCCAAGTTCTAACCTCAAAACCCTTAAGTCTCATAAACGCCTGGGCTCTGGTTATTGTATAGTTTGGCTTGGTGTTTTCCACTGTTTCAGTGGTGTACTTACATCTGGCTGTGTGCTGCAGCCAAATCATGACTTGGGCAGTCCCTTGCCACTTCAGGGAAGCCAGTCCTTGCACGGATAATCTGCCTGCCAGCAGAAGAATTATGTCTATGTTCATCAGTCTTGACAATCAGTCCCTTTTGCATTGGTTCACTCACACCCTATGTTTTTTGATTACAATGCATTGTACAGCTTCTTTTTTGGACTGTTTCAGACAGCTGGAAACTGGAAATGGAAGGCTTATCCATCTGTCTAGATCCTTATGAGACTTAGATTTGGGTTTGAGAGATGGATTGGATTAGATACAGTTGATCAGATCTGACAGAACTTTGCACAGCATAAATTCTCTAGCTTCTCCTTTATTTTCTGTTGGTGATATATTTTATGACCTTCTTCTTTTGTTTGTAGGTGGAGTTGGCATGAATCTGACAGCAGCAGATACAGTTATTTTTACTGATAGTGATTTTAACCCACAAAATGACTTGCAAGCAATAGCAAGAGCTCACCGGATTGGGCAGCACAAGTGAGAAATGTCACTACTTGTGGTTTGGTTGCTGACTCTCTTGGCCTCTCAGTATTACTTGCCTCTTCCATAGGCAGTGGAAGGTTAAAGTATGAAGATAGATTGAAGATCAAAGGGAAGCAGAGAGGATTTTTTGTCTTCATTTTCCAACTGCATCCTCATACAATCTTGTCCTTGTTATGTATCCAGGGTGGGAACTTTGTAAATTTGGAGTAGGAGAAGGAGGGTGGAGGTTTGCAGTGAGCATTTCTCCTGTGTCAAGCAGAATTGTATCAGCTTCGCATTTCTGCTGATTATTTTTGCTCATTTTGTTCTTACCTTCTTTACTTACCAAAGGAGTGGGTGAGGGGATAGTAAATACCTTAGTGCACCTCAAAATGAAGTAAGTAATAAGAATTTTCTTAAACCTTCCGAGGCCTGTAAAAATTATCCGTTTGATTGGGCGAGATACAGTTGAAGAAATAATCTACCGAAGAGCTGCCTCCAAGCTCCGGCTGACCAATGCCATTGTTGAAGGGGGGAAGTTTGCTCTGGGAGCACCCAAGCCTCAGGGAACAGCAGAGTTACAGGTAAACCAGAGTTGTATCCTCAATTTAACTCCAGTAACCACGTTAGAAATGTCCCAGAATGTTTCTGTGTTTACATTGGACTTGAACCTCTCTGTGCATTGACGTGACAGCTTTTGTATGTAGGAACAAAAGCGACATCCCAGGTCCAGACAGCATCTGATGTTTGAAGACAGTTTTTTGCAATTTTGAAGTGCATTCATTGTGGAAAAGGGGTGTGTTGTCTTGGAGAAGAGGGGAATTCAGAACCTTTCTTTGTCTTACTTGTTTTTTAATTCTAATTAGTGGAAATTGTAAAAAGTGGAAGCTGGACTCATTGCTTCTTGAACTGATCTTTCTCTGGTGCTTTTCTCTCACAAGCAGAGCTGATAAGAAGTCAGGTGATAACGTAGTCAGCTTTTGGTTGTTAGTCTGAAACTCGGTCAGCCTTCTTTTGGCCTCTTGGGCAAATACAGTGTCTCAGGAGTCAGTTTATAATTCTGACCTGAAAGCTGAGGTTTGTGTTGAGAACTTGGCTTCAAAGCATCAAGTGAAGTGACATTTAAGGGAATATATTCCCTGTGTGCAGCTAAACCTAGGAGAGGTTTGGATTTATGTATCCTTTCCCCCTCTGCCTGCCCTCCTTGCCCCATTTGTATGTATGTCAGCAATTAAAGTTTCTGTGGGAGAAGTGGAACTGAGCCCATAGGAAATTCCATGCTGATATTTTTCTCCCCCTGGATTTTTATGGTATTTAGGCTTTTGTTTTAAACAAGTTGAGGGCAAAAGCAAGCCTGGCCTTTCTGACTATGAAGAAAGCTGCTTGAAAGCAGTCAGTATAGTGCAATTTTGTCATTTAGCCCTGAAGAAAAACGACTGTTCAAGTCTGGATGAGTTATGATAATGGGAGAAATGTTGTTGGGGCTTGTCCCATCAGGTGTTGGGAGAATGGGGCATGTTAAAAAAATAAGTATTTTGATAGGCAGCCTTAAAGTTTAGGTTCCACCACTCATACATCCTTTGCATTTAAGCTTGAGAAGTTTGAGACACTGGGATTGACATGGAATTAGAGATAATAATAGTGAACTTCCCCTTCTCTTTGTTAAAGCTGAGTGAAATCTTGAAATTTGGCCTGGATAAATTGCTCTCCTCTGAGGGAAGTACTGTACAGGATGTGGAGCTGGAAAACATCCTTGGAGAGACAAAAGGAGGGCAGTGGATAATGGAGACTGTGCTGCCACAAAAGGAAGAGAATGAAGAGGAGGATACAGAGAGTAAGTTAAGAATCTAAATAGCTGTGTCACTTGAGTGCTGGTAAAGAAGGCTTCCCAGGCAGGGGTGGCATTTCTCAGGAAAGAAGAAGAAAAGCAGAATTGTAATTAAGTTACTTGGATTTTGTTTGTGGCCTATCCACAAACTTTATTTCCGAGTCTATTGGTATTTTTGTTCTTTTTTTCTGTCCTTATTTGCCTGTTTGTAAGATAATGTTTACAATACTTGCCCAGTTTTGGTGACTAGGAGTTGAATTGCTTTTCATATTTTAGTACCTCAGATGGAGATTCCTGAGAAATGGGGAAACAGTTATATTGTAGCTATTGCTTTTCCCACAGAGAACCATTAAGACAGATCTACAGTTTTGGAGATATTAGAGTAAGTTGGGGTAAGGCTGTGTAGCAGGTGTTTCATTTTTTATCTCCAAATAAAGGATTATTGGCTATGAAAATCCAAAAGGTGAGGTAAGAAATGGAGAGTCATGGTGTCTATAGAACTAAAACAAACTTACTCTGTCTTCAAAACTCTGCTTTCCAGCCCAATTGTCACCCAGTTGTGGTTAGTTTTTCATAGCCCTGTACTACATGAAAATAAATTCTAAAATTACTTCTCTCTTCCAGTGCCTTCTTTCGCAGAGAAAGACTGAGTTTTTGTCTGGGTACACAGTAGCACTTAAATATAGATTTGTGACTGAAGCTGAAGTATGGCTCTGCAGGATAGTTATTGTCCATCTAGCAGCAGTTGCCAGCAATGAGTAATTATTTGCTGAGAGTTAGTAAAGAGTGGTATTTTCTGGTGGTGACTTAAAAGAGGGGCAGTGGTACCACACTGTGTAATAGGTATAGGGAAAATAACTCATGTGGTGAGCAGCAACCCTGGGCTGCCAGAGTTCTGTACTTGCATTTCATTTGGGAAGTCAAAAGCAAAAATTTGCTGTCCCTTTTCAAGAGCTGCCTGTAACTACATAGCAGAGCTGAATGAATTCTCCACTGGCAGAGATGGAATGACCAAAGAGAACAGCAATGGAACCACAATTTAAAATAATTAAATTAAATAGGAAGAAGGATTCCTTGCCAGTCTAAACATGTTAAATTATCTTAAATTAAAAGCTTTTGTCAGAGGAAGGAAATCTTGATTCTCCCATTTCTACATGATACTGATTCTGGTCATACCAAAAAGTTGTGAGAGTGAAGATCTTTCTCTGCTGAGGGTAGAACAATGTCACAGAAGAGCCAGATTTTTTTTTTTTATCTCACTGTACATTTTGGGTGTTAGTAGGTTTCTGTACCTTTTCACACTTTTAAATTATTTTTTAAAGATCACATGTACGTGTATGAAGGCAAAGATTATTCAAAAGAACCCAGCAGAGAAGACAAAAAAGCATTTGATCAGCTTTTGGACCTTCAGAAGGCATTGATTGAAGAGACCAGTAAGGAAGGGAGAGCTCTCCGGAACAAAGCAAACGTAAGGCAGATGTGACAAGGAACATGATGTTAATTCATTTGCATGTGGAAAATTAAACTTGGCAGTTCTCTCTCTTTACCTACAGCTTGCAGAAGGCATGTTAAAAGATTTGGATGTCAGTGTACTAAAGCTGGCTCTGGAATCAGGGCTTGACAATTCAGCAGTTCTGCTAACAGATCTGAGATATGCTGTAGAGGGCACTTCTGTTAACTCAGGTCACAAAACCACGTATTATGTGACAATTGTGTTGTGATGATTAAGACTTGTGGACAAGTCAACAAATGGGAAAGGAATGTAAGCTAAGGAAGGCATCAGGCATGGCTTTAAGATGAGCAGTTTGTTTCTGTGGTACCTTTTTCTTTCTCCAGGCCCTTCTCACAGGCCTTCGGGAGCAGTCAGCCAGGAGGAAGCATTTGCTGAGTGAAGAGGAGCTGGAGGCTCGGAGGAAGAAGCGCCAAGAAGCAGCAGCAAAGAGAGCAAGGCTCATGGAGGAAAAGAAGGCAGCAAAAGCAGAGGCAGAACACAAGAAAAAGTATGGTTTGTATTGCGTCTACTACTTGTAAATCGATGTCTGTTGCACTGTACTCTTGGAACGTGTCTGATTGATGGAAGTAATATGCTCAAACTGTATAACATGGGGATGTGAAGGTGGAAAAATGGCTTGAGTCCCTAGCAAGAGTTCTTTCCTCCTGCATACCCTGCCTGATTTTACCTCTACTTTAATTCATAGAGGATGGCCTGAATAAGAGCCCCATGTCTGACTGTACAATCAATGAGTGTTTGGGAGAAGCTTTCTGAAGTGTCACAGTTGGCACCTACAAATTGGTCTGACATCTGTGACTCTTTGGCACGTCTTAACTTTCTCCTTCTTGTTTCCCAGATATTCTTCCTTTTCACCACTCCAAATAGCTCTTTGACCTTTGCTATGTGCTCAGTTTTTCCATGCCTGCAATTGGCTTATCACATTGGCACATGGCTGTTAATATTATAAATAAGAACTTTGGTAACCATTGTTCTGGCCTAAAATGGGGAGGGAGCAGAGGGAATGCAGGTCTAGGTCTCCTGTGTTTCACTGCAATGATTTAAACCAAGCTGTGTTTGAAACCCCCACCTTTGATTTTCTTTGAACATCCTCTTCTCTTGGTTTCAGGATGGCCTGGTGGGAGGCCAATCATTACACATCTACCTGCCTTCCTTCAGAGGAAAGCGGCTCCGAGGAAGAGTTTGAGGAGGATGAGTTGGGGTGGAATGTGGATTTAGATTACAAAGATGGAGGCCAGAACTATATTAAATACATCATGGGAGATGTAACCCACCCCCAAGCAGAAGAGGAAGATGCCATCATTGTCCATTGCCTAGGTGGGACTTGTGAACAACAAGAGTATTGTTGGGTGGGGTGAACAAGGGAGCTGACTTGTCTCTAATGGTTCAATAGTTTCTAATTCTGAAATAATTTGGATTTGAGTCTGACTTAATCTCAAGTGATGCAGAGGCAATACAGCCTCTACTCCAGCATATATATCCCACATAAGTACTAGCAAGGTGTGCAAGGGTCGTTGCATGCCTGCTCTGGATTTATGGGTAAACCTCTTCAAAGGTGCCTGTAGGTCTTGAAATTTTATATCTGTGACTAAATTATGACAGTTCCCGAGAGTAGAGCCTGTTGTTTATCCTGTGGAACCTGTAGGAATCAAACTGAGATGCTGAAATTCACCTTTTTCTTCTGATCAGCAGAGAGAGACGGACACTTCCAGAGGCTGAGGTCAGAGTCTGTTGGTGGTTGTCTCTCAATACTGACAGTACAGAGGCTCTAGGCTAGTCTCTTAAGGCCCTCTTTTAAGACATTAAAGCTGAGGGAGATAAAGTCACATTATGGAGCTCCTCCTGAAGCAGTGTTGGAGTTGCTGTCTGTCCAGGGCTACAGCAAATCGTCATCACGTGCTTTAGCTTATGCTACACTGTGCCTGAAAGCTCATGTTTGAAGTTCAAATGCCAAGTAGAAGTGAAAGACTGTAAATATCAAACACCTGGTGTGGGAAGCCCAAGGCACCACATATTACATGCATGCTCTGTATATGTATGTGAGGATACTGTCAGGTTTATATGTTCAGTCTGATGGTTAGTACTTGTTTCAGCATTCTTGGTGAACAGTAAGGAATTTTTCTGCATTGTTTTGATCCAGGGCTGAGGTTTATCTTTTAGAATAGTCTCTTGAATAGTGGTTGACTTGAGTTTGTGTGTAGTTCCCATATCTGGTTTTGATAATCATTCATTGCCTATGTACAGAGCAGGTGCCTTTCCCGCAGGGGTGGTCTCAATCTCACTTCTGAAAGGAATCTAACTTGTTATTTCATTCTAGATGACTCTGGCCGCTGGGGAAGGGGTGGTTTATTCACTGCTCTGGAGGCTCGTTCTGATCAGCCAAGGAAAATATATGAGATGGCAGGAAAGATGAAAGGTAAGAGATGGAAATATGACCTGAGGCCAAGATACTTGAAAGAGGTAAAACCCCACTGACACTGCAGGAGTGAAGTGCCTGGATACCTCAATACTCATGTTTTACTCTTTCTCTGGATATGTGCGTCCCTAGATCTGAAAGTAGTAATTCAGCAGGTGCTTTGACTTGGCTTGTTTGGAGTGTTAGAACTTTGAATAGGGGTTGATCATTCCAATTCATCCTGCAAACTTCTACATTATTCAAAAATATTTTTCACTAAATAAGACAGAACACTTCATCTTCTCTGAAAGTGCTTTCAGGAAGGATGAAAGCCACCTCAGGCACCATTCAGCTGAGCCTTTGCTTCCCATGAAGCACTAATCTTTTCCTGATCATATATTACCAGTTTTGAGATACCTGCAGCTGGCTAGGAATGAACATCTTGCTAGATCTTTCTAATTTCCTGGGAGTTGCTTTCTTCTCATTTTGGTGTCTCTCTTTCCATTTGTTGTCTTTAGTTGGGATGTGTGTGTGTGATTGTGTGGCTCAGGGGAAAATGTTTGTCTTGCTTCTGTGGGCAAAGGATCTGACTGCTTAAACCATCATAAGGAGATACAGTCTCAGAGAATAATACAGAATTTGACAGTGAAGAATTTGACTGCTTCATTGACTGCTTGTTTACTCTTCAGGACTGATTTTTTATTGTTGTCCTGTTCTTTTTTTTTGGACAGACCTGGAGTTAGGAGGAACCCTGTTATTCCCTATTGATGATAAAAAATCCAGGAAAAAAGGACAAGATTTGGTGAGAATGAGAAGCTCTTTCGTGTTTTGCTCTATCCATATGTTTTTGAAGCTGTGTGAAATGAACCTTATGTCTTTTTCACAATAATGGCACTGATTACTGAACATGGCTAAGTTGCAGTTAAATATCAGAGATAATGAGTTCTTGTCTTCGTTTATTAAAGGCACAAGTTAGTAATGCAGTTTTCCAGCACTGTCACCGTGTTTCTTAGGACTGTATATAGATTCTATTTCAATTTTTTGTGTTTTCTCCTTAGCTGGCCTTGATTGTAGCTCAGCACCGGGATCGGTCCAACAACTTGTCTGGCATTAAACTGTCAGCTTTGGAAAAGGGCCTGAAGAAGATTTATTTAGCAGCCAAGAAAAGGAATGGTAAGTGTCTTTCAAGTAGAACAGTGAATCCATACGTGTGTGGTTGCACCTAAAGATGATGACCAATTTGTACCTCTCTGTTGTGTTTTTCTGAAGTGAAGTGAGATCTCCATTGCAGATAGGCTGCTCAAAAGTATTTCTTCTATTCTTTGCTGGGTAGCTTGAAGTCTTTTTCTAGATTGCTTTCTGTATGTGTATCTTCTGCTGAAGAGTGTGCACTCTCTGTTCCCTCCTTCTCAGCAACAGTGCATCTTCCACGGATTGGGTATGCAACAAAAGGCTTCAACTGGTACGGCACCGAGCGGCTCATCCGAAAGCACCTGGCAGCTCGGGGTGTGCCCACTCTTATGTATCCTTTTGCAGTGTGTCTCATCCCGTTCACCATCTAGTACTTAAATGATCCTGTAAATATCTTGGTAAATGCAAAGCAAGGAAGTAAGGCAAAGCACAGATGCCACAGTCCAGCTAAAAAAACTGGTTTCTCTCACTTTGCTGTCAGCATCCAGCATTTCTGACAGCATCCAGGTACTCATTCCACACTGAAGACTTAGCATTTTGGGTGATAATGACAGATGAGTGTGATTCAGCGTGCCTGTCAGGATTTGTTAGAGCCAGGTGCTAGTCTTCTGTTGACAGCATGGACTTACCTGTATATACCACATCTGTGGGGGACATGACTGGAATTTCAGATTAATGGAAGTGACTCAGAAAGCAGCAAAAGTGAGACTATAAAAAAACATTACAGTGTTCCAAACAGGTGATAGCCTGCTTCCTTTGCTGAACACGATGAAAGTTGGTGTGTTAGGACAGGCTTAGGAAGGCTTTCACCTTCCACAAAAGGAAGCAGGTTTACAAGGAGGCTCTGTTTTGTCCCTTCTCTTGGAAGACATGCATTTGCTATACTGACACTGTCAGCAATTCCTTGAAACCAAAAACCTGAAACAAAGACAAAAGTATTCAGAACATTTTGGCTCTCTTCCTTGGTAAATCTGTTAGTGGACATATTGTCTGGTACTTGTTGACACTTGACAGCATTTCCTTGACATTCTATTAGATACTACTTCTCTAGGAATAAAGGCTCTTCCTCTGCTTCACAGCCATATTCATCTTCAACAGCAGTCTCAAAGCCATGAAGATGAAGTAATTTCACGAAGAACATGCACAAGAACGACCATCACTCAGGCAGTCCATGTGCATTCGTGTCAGAAACATGGGTTGCACAACCATTATTCACACCTGTACCTCTCTGCTGTGACTGGCCCTGACATTTGCATGTTGTCAGTGCCTCTGGAGTGGAATAAGACTCTCTCTGGCTTCAGAGTCCAAAGGATCTTGGCTCAATCCCAGATCTCTTTTGGAGATGGAAAATTAAACTTTTAACTGACAGTCCATTGTTATCCTTTACATTAAGTTATTGTTAGAGCTTGGAATACAGTATTGTTTAGCTGTATTTCCCTGCCCCCTCACTCCCTCTCAAATTTCATACCTTATCTCACTATGCCTCTTTTCAGTCAGCTTTTTAGTGGTTACCTGGCATTTAGTCTACATGTCCACATATAGCTCAGCAGAAAGGAACTTGTCAACTGTATGATAACCACACAGGATAAATTGTTGATACTCTTCTCATTTCTAAGAAATCCAATTGACTTGCATTTGTTCAAATATAAAATTTAGCTACCTAATCATGTGGTTATAGTCTAGCAAAATGCTGACCAGAATCCTTGGTGAAGGTGTGCAAGGCTGCCAAAATTTGAGACTGACTATAAATGATACCTTTCCTTCACCCACAACTCTTACTTCATTACACAGCTTTTTGTTGCAGCTGTAAGGCAAAACCGGTTCCTTACTGCTCTCTAAAAAATTGTGTGAAAGGTTCCATGACCCTTTGATTCACTTTTTAGGGCAGAGTTTTTGATGTTGGCTTTGCTCTACTACAAGAGAACTTTCCTGTTTTTCACACTGTTGACACTATTATTAGCCAGCATATTTTTAGTGTGTTTTTGTACAACCAGGCAATTAGTAGCTCTCCTAATAAGTGCTGTGACCAGCGAGACTGCGAGGTGGCAAACTTAATTGAATTTGAAGTTCATCTTCCAATAGGCAATCACCCCACAAGCAGTGGAAAGTATGTCCCTAAATATTTCATTGCCAACATACATCTCACTGGCTGCATTTACACTGCCCCTGTGGCACCATCTGGTTATTTAATAATTCCAGGCCTGCCATGGCTCATCATGCTGACTGGTGTGCTCCACACGAGGAGAAGTCTTCCTGAGCTGGATACTGTGTCCTTCACTCTTGGCTGTACCAAACAAGCCCATGGGATTTGATACCTCCTTTAACCCTGCTGGAGCTGAGGGCAGCCAGCGGTGCACAGCACCTCTGTGGATAAGACCTTTCTTGCAGCAGTTCCCACGAGCAGCCCCCTCTGCATCTGGCAAAGTGCCTGCAGGATCAGAGTCCGACTGTGAGGGCTTGGAGGGGTGAGAGGTGGTGAGTGGATGTACCTTGTTTTCCCCAGTCTCTCAAACTGGCCCTCTTCCAGCAGGCCGGCTGGTGGCACTGTTAATCAGCTGCAGCAGCTCACAGTGCTTCTCCAGCCTGGAAAAAACGCTCCCTCTTTTCCCAGAATTAAAACACCAATTACGCTTTTTTCTTTGGCAGCTTGACTGAACACATAATTTCAGTCTGCAGACTCAAGGCTCTGTTCTTCCACCTCTTCTTTTTCCTGCGTGTTTATTGCCCTTTGTTAAAAGCTTTAGTTCCCAAGTATTCCAGTGCGTGCAGTCTTGTTCCTCAGCTTCACACACACCTAAGAGTTCTCTGGCCACCAGCTGCACATGAACAGAGAATTTGTCCTGTGGCTGGGTCCCTCAGAACAGACTGAAGTAGTGTGTCTGTCCCCACTATGGACAGCCATTCCTTTTTGAGGCCTCATGCCTTCCTTTGTTTCAGCCTCTGTCCTGTGCCCCCTACCCTCCTATGATTGCCTAGAGTTACAAGGGAGAGGAGTGCTGAATGTTAATGTCCCTTACTCCTTAATGTCCACAGGGCGCTGAGAGGTACCTGTAACACAGAGGAAATGGCATGGTATGTAAGAGATTCTAGCCCTCTAACTCAGGGGCAAGGAAATAAATCAGGTTCTTGTCCTCTCTGGTTCTTTTCAACTGTACAGATGAAATCTACCTTATTTTGTTCCCTTTAAAAATACTTAGGAAATACTTCTGGAGTGTGGGGACTTTGTTGTGAGTTTTTTGCTTTATTTTTTTTTTTAACAATGTTCTTTAGTATTCTTTAAATGTGCTGAACCCAAAGAAAAGCTCTACCTCTGTCTGCTTTGAAATGGAAGTAAGATTTCAACTGAATCCTGAATTGGCTTTTGAAGAAACTCAGCCAAGTCAAGTTTTTCTAGTGTTGCTACCCACCACCATTTCTCTTTATTTGGGCAGAAATCATGTATTTCAGATAATTAATTCCATAAAGGGCTCAGCAGCTTTTATACAAGTTGCTATACAAAACAAATGTATTATGCTGTTTCTTCAGCTGCGCACTACTATGTATTTTCCCTTTCTAAATAGCAACTACCCCAAAAGGGAAGGAAGGTATTCTTTTGTAGTCATGTCCCTCTGCCCTCTCTCTCTCTCTTTTCTTCCAAACAAGATTTTTTGCAGCAGAAGAGCTGAAAAGTGGCACCTTGTGCATTTCTATCATTGTACGTTTGCTTAAACTTTCGATGTAAGGTGCTGGAGTGAGGTCAGCGGCTGAGAGCTCGATCATGCACAGCTCAGATTGGCTGTATGAGCAGCTTCATCAGATAGGACCTATGAAGTGACATCCAGTCTCAGGAAAAAACTTTGCACCCCGTGCTGGAGGCTCCAGCTGATGCTATATAAAAGCAGGCTGTAATTCAGAGTGACATTTATACTTGTGCTGGCTCAGCTCATGCTTGTGTTTCTTGACAAAGCACTGCCTCTGAGTCTCAGGGCATTATGCACACAAATTTTCTCTTTAGTGGCCTGTAACTTGAGAATGATCTTTCCCTTCTATTCAGGAAGTAGTAAAAGCAATACCAAACTCAGAAATCAATCAGGTTTTATGGACATGTGTAGACATGTGATTTTGTCAACTGAATTTTGTCAGAGACAAAAATTATCTGGGTATGTCACTGTGTGTTGGAGAAGGTGGAGCCTGGGTTTTGAGGAAAGAAGAATGGTTTCCAAGGTGATGGAAAAAATCTACACTGAATTCAAACTCAGTATCTTAACAAAAATATTGTATGTGTATATCTCCAAACAGAGCAGAATCTGACCCACAAAAATGTTCAATAGAAAAATATAAGGATAAGGAGATTGATTAATTTGAAAATAAGTGAAGCCAAGATCCTGGAGGAAAAAGACAAGCAAACATCTGAGCTGAGAGGTGACTTAAGTGTTACATGTCAAGTTGTGTGAAAACTCTCACCACTTCACTGTATACTGGAAGAGAGAATGTAGACCTTTATTCAGATGATTTCAGTGAGTAGCAGGTTGCTTATGTACTGTGATCAGCAAATCCGAGTGTAAGACAGAATTATTCAAAACCTTAAAGGATTTGTTTTAAGAAAGGATAATGTCTACATTTCAGAAAATGCCTCATCTCTCCCCGGTTTTCTGTCCAACTCATGCTTTTCACAGTGAAAAGTACAAGCCTGAGGAATGCAGTAGATGGATTAATAGAATTACATATGAGTGTCTTCTGTAGAAAGCTCTTCTCTGGATAATTTTGGATTTCCTGCAAGTGTGTGTATTTCATGTTGGACTGCGCCATCCACCCATCTTGGCCCTGGTCAGATGGTACTGCATTGGTGGGAAGGCACGTAGACCCTTCAGAAAATGTGATGAAGACAGGAACTGTCTGGATCCTCATGTTTCAGGCAGGAAGAGAATGTTCCTGCTTGCACTTGTAACATTTTCCTGTGTGTTTCTTCAAAGCTAAGGATAGAAACAGCCCCTTGAAGTAGCTGTATGAAATGAGAATGCTAATCATGTTGCTATTGAAAAAAAGCAAATCAACAGAGAGTTAAGAAAGACAGAAGTTGCCTTTTGTAAAATCTGAAAAAGGCTTGGGTTTTGGTGGCTTAAGCATAAAAGAATTATTTAATTAACTTGCTAAGTGCAGGGCATCTACTAGACTTTCTCTGCTGCTTCCAGTGAATTTGAGGCTGCAGCATTGACATTCACATGATAAGGATTGCTTTTTTTTCCATAGAAGAGAGACAACTTTGGAATAAATCAAAGGTATTTATGGGGTCATAAAATGATCTCAAGTTTGCTATAGAAAGGGATGGAGAATCTGAAATCATATTCCTTTCTTGTGTGCTACTTCATGAAACAGTTTGGGCTTGGCTTCATATGAGTGCCCTATCTCCTCACTATGTGTGTGCATCTAAGATCATGCTATAAAGCAGGGCCAGACCATATACTTGACCACTTATAAATCCTTCCTAAAGCATCTCCACTGTTCCAGCAGGAACAGGAAAAGATCAAAGCAGAGGAGAATGGAACAGTGAAAATGTCTTGTATTACAAGCACACTCTGGACCAGAGACCAACGTTGTTTGACATGGACATACTGGAGTCCACTAACATGATTCAGGAATTGGCACATCTGACACACCAGGAGCTGGGATTTTTTTTAGCTTTGAGAGCAGGTTTCAGAGTGGAGTTGATGTATGTAGATGTATATCAATATCTATAAATATCAGTTGGAAGGGGTATTCCAAAAACCTGGAGCCAGACTCTTCTCAGTGGGACCTAGTAAAAGGAAAAGAGAGAATGGATGCAAACTGAGATGCACAAAATTACATTTAAACATGAGAAAAAAAACCATTTTTACTATGTATATGTTAAACACTCTAACAGGTTACCTAGGGAACTTGTGGACTCTTTGTCTTTGGAGATGTTCAAAACCCTGCCTGGCACAGCCCCAAGCAACCTGCTTTAGTGGACCCTGTTCTGACTGGAAAGACTGGACCTCCAGAGGTCCATTCCAACTGAAACAATTCTCCTGTGAATCTGTAAGATCTATTCAGATACCTTAAAGAAAACCCTAATCAACTCTAATTTTACCTATTCAGTAGTCTAACAGGAGCAGAGCATTCCACAAATTTCTGAACTATGACCCTACTACACCAGTAGCTTGACTCATACAAAACATTTCCTCATGTCTCAGAGGTTTAAACAGATGATGAGAGAGAAGCATGTAACAATATCTCAGAATCTGCCCCTGAGCCCATCTTCAGTGTATTCCTCCTTTGCCAGTCTTCTGTGTAACACCTTGACCTAGTTAGTTGTGAGGGGCTTCACAGCTGGGTCTAATAGGGCAGGGCATGGGTGCTGGTCCTCACTGAGGTTTGTATACATCCCTAGCAATCTTCTTTCTGTGGGGTACTGCAATAAGTCCTGCTGCTCTAAACCATGAAATGAGTATTGAGAAATCCTCTAAATCTTGAGCAGCTGCTGGGGCAACATGGTAGGAAAAGAAATAGATTTAGCAGAGTTTCTTTGTTGGTTTCAAAGAAGTCTAGTTAAAGACCTTTAGTAAAAGACTCTTTCCCTTGTTTATGTTTTCCCTGAATTTCTACAGCCTTTCAGGCAGGGCAGTATCTCCTCCACACAGCATAGGTAAAACCTTGCTCCTTGGACAAAGTCTCTCCCCTGCCCCAGATGGGTGTCCTGCTGAAGCTCAAGCCTGTTGTCTTGTCACATATTGCCCACCTCTGTGCAGTGCGAAATGTGACAAAATGAGCAAGCCCATGAGCCATGGAGAGCCCCCAGCAGGCAGTGAGACTGAGGCAGGCTTTCAGCGGGGTGTCAGACGCTTTTCAGGGCAGAGACAGTCCCTGGAATGCAGCAGAGTACTCAGGCCCTGGGCAAGTTTAGACACGTGTTGATGCATAATACAAGATGGAGCCTATCAGTTGATATCAGACTCTTCCAGTCAGTCACAGGGTTGGGTAAGCATGTATGCCATGCAAAATAGGAGGTAATGTAACTATCAAATCAGAGTGATACGGAAAGGTTTCTTGTCATTCCTGGTTGACTGTTTCATTGTGAAGTTATTCCATGGGCTATGGGTGTTGAGTAGGGGGCAAGCACCACAAATAAAACTGGCATTATTTTGGAAAAAGGCAGGGAAGGCAAAGTAGAGGAGAAAAACAAAAGATGCCATCTACAGAAGCCACAATAATGCAAAACATACACTGTCTAATAGGAATAACTTCAGCTCCTTTGTTTGTTCCATTTGTGGCCTGGGTCATTCCTGAGCAGTTCAAAGTGCAGGACTGGAATCTAGGAGGTCTAGATTTTCTTCATACATTCCTAGTTGCTAGCCCATTGTATGTCCCAAAAACATAAATATTTTTAAAAGGTAAGACAAACCAATGGTGAAATGAAATATGAGCAACATTTACATGTAGAAAAACTGGCCTGTGCTTACATTGAACTCTCCTGTTTCTTTCCCACCCGCCCAGAGCAAGTGGTGCCAGGAATTTGGTGCCCAAGGCAAGCTTCAGGCAAACCAGGCCCTTCTCCCTGGGCGGCAGGAGGTGCTTCCTCATGGCAGTTCTCTTGTGACCAGGGGCAAAGGGCGCTACAGCTGCAGCCTTTGGGTGGAGGAACAGACCAAGCCGTCCCAAAAGCCAGGCATTAGAGTGCCTGGCAATACACTTAGCCTCAGAGGAAACGCAAAGCCACCGTAGTCTGGGATGGGATAGCTCCAAGGGACCGATCTTTCTCTTGGAGGAGAAGGTGACGGCATAGGACAGACGAGGAGCATGGCTGGGTGGAGGAGAGCTGCAGAGCCTTGGAAGAGGTGCGGGGCTCATGGGCTGGGCACCGGGAGCAAGGAGAACGGTGATGGAGAAAGCAGCGGCAGATGTAAAGGAGCGTGTATACGCCCGAGGTGCAGAGGAGGCTGAACTACGGGGAGAGGTTCAAGCGCCAAATCAGGCCTGGGGGGCTGAGTAGCGGGTCCCGCCGCACAGCCCCCCGAGGTGCGGCTGCAAGCCCGGCTCCGGGGGCATTTAGGCGCCGGAGTCGCAGCGCCGGTGAGGGCAGCGGCTTCCCGGGCCGGCGAGCCTCGCCCGGGGGCGGGACGGGTGCGGGGCGGTGCCGGGCACAGGAAGCGGAAAGCGGCAGCAGCGACGGCGGCCGCCGCCGGGGAAGGTGGCGGGGAGCGGCGCGGCGGCGGAGGTCGGGTGGGTGCCGGCAGCAGCATGGGACGGCCGCGGGAGGGAGGTGAGTCCGTCCGTCTGCCCGTCTGTCTGTGCGGGGCCGGCCGCGGTGCGGGGGCGATGCCGCTGCCCCCACCACGCCCTCCCGCCGCCGGGACCCCGGTGCCGGGGCGGCGGGAGCGGCAGGGTGGCAGCCTCCGGCTCCCGTGCCCGGCCGGGCGGTGCGGTGGAGCGCCCCGGCGGTGCCCGCTGCGGGACCGGCCCGCCGCGTCCCGCTGCCCTGCTCGGCGCTTTCCGGGCTGCGCGCTGGTTCCCGTGCCTGGGCGGAGGTGGGAGGCGGGCGGGGGCCTCCCTCCTGCCGGCCGGGGCTCAGCCTGCCCGCCGTGAGGCTGCTGGGGCTGCGAGTCCGCGATCTCGGCATCCCGGTGCCGGCACGCTCGGTGCCGGCAGGGCCGTGGGCGCAGCCCCGCACGGCGAGCAGCGCTCTGCTGCCGAGCCTCGCCTTGCACGGAGCCCGTGCGCTGTTCGTGCGAGAGGCTCCGCGCTGGTGTGAACGCTCTGTGATGGTGCCTTGCTGCCCACGCCGTGTAAAACAAACTGCTCTGTGTTTGGGCTTATCCCGCTGGGCAGCACGGGAGGGGGAGCAGAAGTGACGGGAAGGAGAGCTCCTGCGAAACAGCACGGGGGGTTTGGGTTTTGATTCAGAAGGTTGTCAGGGTGGTGAACTAATTCTCATGCCAAGGGTTGAACTCTTTGAATTGCAATCAGTGAAAGCATGAGTGACTTGATGGCAGCGTTTTCGATCTGAGGAGGCAGGTGGGCGATTCTGTGAGTGTTTAGAGCAGTGGGACTTTTTTGACCCTGGATTTGTCAGTAATGAACTGCCCACAAGATCTGTGCGGCTATAAAGAGTTAAGAAGTGGAGTCATGCTGGCTGGAAGTGCAAATTAGGATGTTATGAAGTATGTTCTGTGATATCATTGCCTGTGAGCTCAGCCTGACTTCGAGGAGGAGAGTTGTGGAGAAGGCGCTTCAGCAGTGCTTTGCTACCTTTGAAAAGCTTCGTTTTGACCATGCTTGGCTCTTTTCCCCCACTGGGGTTTAGCTATTTAGCTGGCTACAGCTTTGAGGCTAATGTTGGCTCTGTGATCACAACACAGAGTTGTTAATTTTGAAAAATAAATATGAATGGTGTCTTGCAGAAAGCCTCCTTTAAAAATATTCCCTGTAGCTCGAATTCTGCAATAATCCCAGGCTGTACTGGAACCAGCCAGGCAAATATCTAACTGCTCCCAGCCACTCACCAGCAGCTCCCAGTGGTTGCTTCTGGCCTTTTGGTTTTGGTTAGTAGTGGCAGTTGTTCCTGATGGCTGTTGTCTTATGGATATGTGCATCTGGAGAGGGCTTCCTGTCATTGTGAGACTGGGATGCAGTACTAGGGCAAATGACTGCAGTTATTGTACTAGCAGAACTGCATGTTGTGTTGTTGTAGCCCGCCTTCCTTACCCCCCCACCTCTTGCAACCAAAGCAAAGGATGGTATCAGAAATGTGACTTTGCTGCTGCAGGGCTTGTGCTGCTGTGTGAGAGGCAGGCCTGAGTGGAGAGCTGTGATGTCCAGTTCTGCTGGTGGGAAACAGTAAGTTCATGTTTCTCCATGTCTGGTACCGTCGCTTGGATGAAGAAAATGAACCTGTATAAAAACTATCTTAGTACTTCTTTTAATTTCTCATTAGCCTGTATGTCAGAATTTTCTGACTTGTGTCAAATTAAAAATCAATGGCTATTTCCTCAGGGGTCAACACCTTTGCCCTCTCTCCTTCCAAGGCCAGAATGGCATTGAACTTGTAAAGATTTGAGCATGAAGGAAATATAGAGTGTCTCCATTCTGTAGAGTCCCACTGTGCTGTGTCCTGGGGATTTTCTCAGGGTCTGTAGACTTCTTTTTTGTTCTAAATTTATATAGAAAATGCTGGCAGATATGAAGTGTCCTGAAGGCGGGGGTGCTCTTTCAGTAGAGAAACCTTTTGCAGTTCATACCTTTTAATGCTAACTCTGTATCTAAGTGCTATGCCTAAAAGCAAATATTGAAAATGAGGTACAGGTGCTGCCTGCTGGGATAGGCAGTCAGTGGCGTCTTGTGAGACACTGTTCCCCATTCATTTTGTTTTAAATGTCAATATAGAAAACTGTATTCCTGTGCACAGTCCCAGGTGCTCTGGTGTCCTGAGGTTGAGGACATGCCTTATGTCACGTTGCATGGCTCTGGGGTTAAGAGGAGCACTGGAAGGTCTTACAGCATGGAACAGACCCATGAGCGAGGAAGGACAAGCTTTCACTAGTCTGACAGCATGGCACTGAGGTGTAGTTTGCATGATAGTCTCAAGTGCTCATTGTGCTTCAGAAACTTGGACAGCACAGGTATGGCTCTTGGAGTGGGCAAAGGACATCCCTCCAGGGAAGTGCTTCACAGAGAGAGCTTCCAGCTGTGTAACAGGGGGACAAGAGGCAGGAGGCTACTGCTTGGAAACTCACTTGTGAGCACTCATTGCTCACTTGAGTGGTGGTTTTGCTTGGGTATTTCTCTTGTCAGTTGCTGTGTTTTCAGACCTGTGTTGTTGCATGTTCTGATTAAACAGTGGATTGCTTCAATAAACCTAGTGGCTTTTTTTTTTATGAAATATCCATGCCATGGACTAATGGTTTTCAGCTTTTGGGCTGGAAATTCCAGGGGATCTGTGAAATCTTTCTGAGGACCTTCTGATAAGCAAAAGAAAAGAGAACCTATTGCTAGAGAGCTTGTATTTGCTGACTACTAAATGGGTTTTTTTAGAATGAGGGGCTTGCAAATCAAGAGCCTCCACCATAGAGTAAAAGCCCCGGTTTAGTTATATATATATTTTTTGAAGGCCAAGATTGACCTTATTTAATGACATGCAAAAAAACCCAAACAAACACAAACAAATATTTTAGAAAAAACCTGTTTCCCAAAGCTTATTGCCCGTTAAAACTGGAAGACTTGGCTCTGTGAGTAGATGAGCATGGATGAACTTATGCGCTTACAGATCAAGTTGCTGGATTGGGGCCTGCTCAGGAAATTCAAAAGCAAGAGGTTCCTGTGGCATTGCTCATAGGTCTTACTATGTCTGCAGTTAAAGTTACACAATTTCTCGTTTTCCTGAAGTGAATAATGGGAATAGGCTGCTGCAGTACTGTGCAGCCAAGCCAACGCCAGAGTTGGAAAAGCTTCCTCACTGCTTAACTGTCTTAACTGTTTTTGCCTTTGAACCCTCAGCGCTTGAGGTTCGGTGTGTTTGATTTGCAAAGCTCTTCATTTCACTAAATGAAGGAAAAAAAGATTTCTCAGTGCAATAGCTCGTGGGCATCCATTACCCCATAGACAGCTGGTGCTGTTTAGCGAGTGAGGCTGACGGCGTTTGGAGCTGAATTGTGCACACATCCTCACGGACACTTGTGGCTGCTTGCTCTCCAGATGGCACTTCCAAATACATATAACTTCATGAACTGGCTGGTAAACCAACTCTAATTGATTGCAAGTTTTAAACACAGCAAGATTGAAACTGTGCAAAGATTTCAAAGAGGAGCTGCTCTGGAGTTATTTGCCTGAACTTCACAGGGGAAAATCCATTGGGAAAGCATGGGATGTAAAAGGGAGCTGTTGTTTGCGTTTGCCCTCTTTGATTTAAAGATGTAACTTGCTCTTTTAAATTTCTCTTGGGCTGGGAGCCAAACTGCTCTCCCTTGAAGACGATCACAAAGCAAACTTCATTGGAAATAGGATTGGGCTTCCAGCGTGGAAAATAGCAATTCAAAAGAACTCTTTCTAAGATTTATGAGTGTATGAAAAGAGGGAGTTACAATGAGTTGTGTAGCTGCGTAGAAACTGTAATTACAGTGATCTCTGTGGTATTCAGGGGTAACTACATTTCTTCACTGTCGTGCAGGGTGCGGCAGTCCTCCTTGCCAGCGCAGGGTCCCAAAATTTACTTCGGGGTGCCCTTACATTGTTTCCCATCTAGTATTTGGCTTTTTCCTGTCATCAGTGAGTAGGGGAAAGGCAAAGTGAGAGTGCTGGCCCTACTGGGAGCAAAGTTCTGGGTGAACGGTTTATACAACTGTCATGGTAGAGCAGAGGAGGCAGTCCCATCTCCCCTCTAGCTGTTCGCTTGTGCTGCTATTCACCCTGACATTGGTTTGGATGTTTTGAGCTGTGCTGTGAACTAGGTCACGGAAAGGATCCAAGACAAAAGCGTGGCAGGGGGGCGAAAAGGGATTTTTTTGTTTTGTTTTCCAGCAGTGCTGTTTGCTTGCTGAGAATTGTGTTGACACAACCAAGACTGGTGAACCGTGGTGCGGAGGTGGAAGCTACTTACACCAGCTTTCTTGTCAACACTGAAATACAGTGCAACTGTACCCTCAGGCCAGCAGAGCTTTGTTTCATGCAGGGCCAGAAGCTCTGTAAACAGACCATGCCTTCAGCAGAGTCCTGCAAGATGTAATGATCTTTTGTGAAGCCATTTCAATTGGCTACATTGGACTCTCAATTCACGCTCTTTTGTGAAGGGATGAGGCCCCAAATGATGGGGCTGCTGCTTTAAGCAGAACAGTTGTTCTTGCCCAGAGGGGTACGGTAGGAATCATCATTAACAGTGATTTAGTAGTACAGGTGTGTAAAGACTGTGCTTAGTTTGGATATGACTGTGTTATGAAGGACACACGTACAACTTGTCTTCTGTAGGTCTCCTCAGGCTCTAGTAGTGGGCACTCTTGGGGTAGTGGCTAATCCAGGGTTGATTTATGTCTATGCCATTGGAAGAGCTCCAACCCAGAGATGTAATTTAGCTTGTTAATTGCCTTTTGGTCCCTTCCTTACCTGGTCCACAGTAATTTCAGAAGTTTTTGTGGTGTAAGGCTGCCCTGCCTTCCTGCCGTGAAATAGAGCAGGAGGTGGGTAACTGGCTTGGCATGGCTATAAGGGGTGTGTGTTTGGACTATGCTCCTTGGACTCTTTGGGCTGCTCCCTCCTTGGCTGGGAGTGGTGTCTGTCTAACAGTCCAGGCTACCCTCTGTGGAGAAATCTAGGGAGCCCTTGACAATCAATCTCAGTTGGATACCAAGCAAAGCCAGTGGTCTTCTGCTTTTTGCAGCTGAAATTGGGCAGATGTGTTTTGTTCCTGACTGGCCTGTGAGTGCCTCAACGGGAAGATCTATTTAGCCACTGGTGTATCCTGCAGTTGGGGCAATGAGGAGCAGAGCGCCTGTGTTCATAGTAGAATAATTTAGGTTGGAAAATACCTCTAAGATTACTGCTTTTGACAGTGGTCCAGGAGACTTGATGGTTTTTGGGGGCCGCCTTGTTGACTTTTCACAGAGCTGTGTCAAAACCGTTGCTCTTGCTTACACAGAAAAGGAAAGTTGGCATGATCCAGCCTGCCCTGATGTTCCTGTGTTGGTCTTTTCTGCCTGGTGCCCAAGCACTGTCTTACTTCACTCACCATCAAATGGGCACTGCCTGTTCATGGTACCTGCCCAGGCAGCCTGTGCATTTCCACAGCAGCCTCTGCCTGCAGAAATGTTCTCAGAGGCCTCCAAAGAAGTATGATCCTGTGCTGATGGGGTGAGAGGGGTCAAAAGAGGAGCTCTATTCCTGGTCCCTGCCTCAGCTCTGTTTTACCTGGGATTTGAAGGAAAATACTTTTTTGGGGTTAGAGGAAAAGGGTGAGTTTATACTTTCCTAGAGGGCTAGGAAAAATACATAACCCTTACTGATGTCTTCCAGCAGCTCTCCTTGCTTTTCTTATTCCTGTAATGCAGTGATATGTGTCTGTGAAGGTAATGGTTGTTCTCAAAGGGACTCCAGTAACATCACAAGCAGTGGTTTGTGACTTTAATAACTTGCCACCTTTTCAGCTGAGGATGTTCCTGGTCTGTGGCGCCTAATGACTGTAAAGTCCTGTGTAGCCATCTCCTCATAGTGCTTTTTGAACGTAGGGGGGTCGTGGCCTCACCCCCATTTATCAGACTAAGACAAACACAGAGAAAGGATTTTTCTGTGGTTGCCTAGCAGGACAGTAGAGTAAAAATCAGCTTTAATGAGTCACAGCCTAATGCTGGAGCAGTAAGAGGCTGTGTGCAAATCTCGGGAGTTAACGAGTGTTAACATCACATCCTAGGCTGGGGGATTTTTATTCTCGTTACGGTAATGATGCCGTTTTCCAAACTGTGCTGTGCCTTGGCTTTGTTTTACTGTGTTTAAATCCATCCTTGTTCCGTTCTTCCTGAAAAAACCGGGCCTTATGGTCCCATCCTTATTCATCCTTTCTGGCATGGGGATCCTGTACACAAAAGGTCCCCATGCCTTTCTGCTTTCCAAGAACCCTGGAAAGCCCAAGTGTTGTGCAAATACCTGCAGCTCTGGATGCAGTGGGGGTGCTGCTTTACTTTGTTGCAGATTGCACCACCAGCCAAGGAACCCCGTGGGGAAAAGGCTTCCTTCTTTGGCACTGCTGGCATGTGGTAGAGCACTCTGCTGTGAGCATCTATGGAGGTGTTAGTGGAGGAATCTTACGGCTGGCAAGAATAGTTGGCCAAAACAGCATTTCTGTTGTTGTCCCTCTGCCTTTGAGGAAGGAGAGGGATGAAAGCAGTGGTTGCCTGTTTGATTGCTAACAGCTTCAAAAACTGCTGTGAGCAGAAAATTACAGAGGGATCTAATTTAATTTTAAAGTGCTCTTTTGCCCACTCTGAAAGCATGGCATGGCTTTAGTCCTGTGCTGGCTGGAGGCAGCAGTTGCCTAGGCAGAAGGCATGTGGGAGTGCTCCTGTGTGCCAGAGGCTGTGCCAAGGTACCTCTGTCCATAGCTGACACCCTTCCCCCTTCCCTATTTGCATGTGTTTCCTCAAACTGATGATTAACCCCCGTCCTTTCCATTTCTCTTCTCACCTAGGGATGATGTCTACCCTTCCTTCCCACAGGGCTCAGGGGTTTTGCCATGTTAGTGTTGGGAATTGTTCTAATGTTGCCCTGCTCCAAAAATCATGACCCTCTTCTGCCCTTTACAGATGTGACTTCAGCTGCTGTTCCAAATGGAAGTACATTGTAAGAAGTGTTGGCCCATATAAGCTAGATGTGATCTCTAATCGACTCTCCTCAGCGTTATTAGCATGTGTATATATAGAGATGATTTTTAATAAAATTGAGTTATTCGAGGCTTGAATTAGCTTCTGGAGGCAAAGGTTACAAAGGAGAGGGAGGTGTTCACAGTGCCATTGATTGTATAGTAACTAATGCCTGTATAATGGGCACACCTTGCAGTTATGAAAACAAAGCAGGTTCAGACATGGTGGGCTGATTCTCTCCAGCATTTCTCCTAGGGAAGTTGCACTCACCCCCACCCCTTGTAAATAGGCTATAATGCTGCTGTTCTGAATTGGGGGTTATGTGGGCTGTGTGTCACACGGGAGAAAAGATGTGGTGTCGAAGCCAAGCCTGGTCATTTTTCTGTGGGTGAATTTCGGTATGTAAGGCTGCTGTCTCTTCTCCAAGTCATTGTCCCTACCAGGTGACTTAGACTGTCTCTTCCAGATTTTTAGATGAATGGGCTAAACTCTGCAAAACAGATGCACTGAATTAATTTAAAGCTTTTCAAATGCATATATGTCACTAGATCAGAAGGAGAGGCTGACCAGGACAGACTTGATGAGTGTGGTATGCAGCTAGAGTGAGGGAATTCTTGCAGCAGGGATGATGTCTTGCTTTGCTTAGAGTGCACTTACATGTCTGTTTCTTGTTTCTTAGGTCAATCGTGAGAAGCCAAGCACCCTCCCTCCCCTCCCCTCTGATCAGATTCCTTTTAAGTGAAGCTCACTCAATCTGAGGACCAGATCTCACCGATGACTGGGAAGCAAAGAGTACCCGGGAAAGCACTTTTACCACGGACTCCACCTCAGGAGCACCAGGAACTCATCTTCTAAAAATCTGTGCCCCTTCTGTGCAGACCCGATGTCTGCTGCAATGGATACAGAATCAACATATTCGGGATACTCCCACTACTCAGGTCACTCCAAAAAAGCTCACAGACAAGGGTAAGGAAATGTTTGTTTTTAATTACTTACTAAGTTAGGGTATGTCCTATGGGAAAAAAATTGGAAGCTAGGATAAAATCAGTGGACCCACGTCTCTGGATGTGGAAAGTCCTCATGGGGAACACAGTGAGGAGACTTGAAGCTGCTAATTCAGTGATATTCAACCTGTTGGGTGCATGCTGGGGTTATGTGTGGCCAAAAAGATTTGGATAGTGCCAGCAGAAAGAAAAGATCACCTGACTCCCCTCTTAAAGGGGAGGGATGAGTACAGTATCTGGGGAGAAGACATGTTAGACTTCCTAAACTGATAATTGCTAGTTGTCTTCTGATGCCATTTCTTTATTCTGTAATAATAAGGTTTCCTGCCTCTCCCCACCCTCCTCCAGCCTACACTGTTAATGGTGTGTTGAGGTTTTTTTAAATAAATTTGAGTGGTACTTGAGTTGGCAACAAGTCCTTTATCAGCGCTGATTGGATTAGAAGTCAGGCTTTTCTGAACTTGAATAACAAGTCCTCTCTGTTGTAGTAGTTCAACAGCCTGAAAACCCATCTGCTCTGAAACTTCTGATTTATTTGGAAACGTTTCCTTTTCTGTTTTTTTTTTTTCCTACATTATACTTATACATGTAAAATATGTGCCACTTACTATTTGCAAGTTATTACTGAGCTGGTCCAAAATAATTTTGCAATTCGGAAGCAATTACCCTGTGTGGTTGGAAAAAGAATTCTTCCATGAAGTCTCTGTTCACAGTCCAGTTATCGAGTAAAACATGTCTTGTTTGCCTTTTTTCCCTTCTTTAGCATCTAACCCACAATAGAGATTGCTCTTTTAAACTTAGAGTGCTGTGTGGAAAGATGCCTTCAGAGTTCCAAAAGCAACATAAAAATCCTAGAGCCCTTCAACTGGAAAAAGTGTCATCCTGTGAAACCTTTGGGCTTTGGTAATTCCAAGAGAGAGGCAGAGCTGGGATACTTATGAGGGTTAAGCCAGTCCCTGAGCACTGTGAGGGTTTCCAGTGCAAAGGCTGCTTTCCTGTCCGTGTGGGAACGGGGAGGAAAGCATTGGTGAGCAGATTGGTAGGGCTTAATTCATCTTGAGACTTTCTCAGATGAGAAGCTGTGAGGTCTGCAAGGGTGCTCTGGAAATAAAGACTGGCCTTGTACGCTTGATGTTCTTGCTTTTTTTGTGAGAGGTTAACTTGAGGTTATTAACCAGTGGAAGTAAACTTCACCAATTGTCCTACAGTGTTAAGGTCAGAGATGACAAGACTCTGCTTTGCAGGAACTAAAGCTTTATTGATTAATTCCTTGTGTTAACTGGGCATGTCCCTGCAAGACGCTTTCTTGTGAGAACCATGTAGACCAGTAAATTCCAAATGGCATTGCCGTTTGTTTGGAGCATGCAGGCTTTTATTATAAGCACAGCACTGACGGAAGGTGTTTTAAGAGAATGTGAGGTGGTGGGCATGGATCCCTGTCCTCCCCTCTGCTATCACTGAGGGGGTGGTCTGTCCCAGCCTCCAGGCTGTCAGCTTGTCTGGGCAAAGTCCCTTTCTACCTCCTCCAGAGCTTGTTTTGTCGCAGCCCGAGTCTGTGTTGATCAAGAGAAGGACAAACTTGGCTGATCTAATACTTGGGGCACATGTTGCAGGTAGAGGTTGCAGCACATTTCATGTGCTGTAGAGTAGAGTACCTGGTGATATTGTTCTCCTCCTCCTCTGTTTGTAAAAGGAGCCGGGACAGACACAAATCTCCCCGAAGCAAAGACGGCAGTCGGTCTGAGAAGTCCGTCACTATCCAGACACCTCCTGCGGAGCCGCTGCTCGGGAATGACGCCTCCCGGGCAGAGGAGGGCCAGGTAAGGAGGTGTGAAAACAAACGTGGAGTGTGTGTTGTGGGACAGAGCATGTGGCTTGCTGGCTCATGACTAGGGAGAAAGAATTGCTTAGTAAAGAATGATGGCTTATGGGTGCCCTTTGCTCATGCATACAGCCAAGGTCTCAGTCACTTCTGTCTTGTTCTGAGGGTGTTATTTCTGACAACTCCTTGGGCACTACTTTGGCTCTCTCTCCAGAGTGTCATCTGCCAAGCTCTATGTAAACATCTGTTTCCATTATCTCACTGTGCATTATTCAGGTCAACCCTTTCAGCTGTATGTATATTTCAGTTTTTAACCAGGATTTGCTCCAGGTAATCTTGTAAAGCGCATTAGAACCAGGATTCCAATAGGGAAAGGAATCAAGAAATGTGAAACTACTGTGAAATAGCTGTGAAGGAGGGTGGACTCAGAGAAAGCTAGTACATTAACAATGGGTTTGGTAAAAACTAGAATAATGCTGTATTTGGATTGTACCTAGGATGGATCCAGTGCTCTGCTCTAGCAGGTGATGTAAAGGTGCATATTCATTTTCAAAGAATGGCTGGTGCTGTAAGACCTAGAATGCAGGATGCTTCAGCACCTTGGGCTGGATTTGGGGTTTGTTAATCCTTTGCTGTGGGGCTCTACTTCTGCCTTTACCAAAAAAAAAAAAAAAAAAAAATCAATGTGCAGTTCCCAGCCAAACTCTGTGTGGTGGTAACAGTATTCAGGTACCTATGGATGTGCTCATTTCGTGTCCTGTAATTTAGTATTTTGTAATCAGTTCCTTGTTTTCATGAGTCCCAGCTGTTATTTCAAATAGATCTAAAGGAGCTGGTAAATTCCTAAGTCCTTGTTTTCATGCAGACCACCTCAATTAAAGCCAAAGCTAAATAAGCTGATGTGTGAGCCAGACTTTTCTCCTAGGGAGCAGTGTCCTCAGGTCCAACAACCTTGTACCACTAGAGATTTACCCTCATATTTCCTCTCTGGTGAGAAAAGGCTGAGGCACTTGGGGTTGTTCAGCCTGGAGAAGAGAAGGCTTTGAAGTGACCTTGTTTTGTAGCCTTTCAGTATCTGGAAGAAGCCTACAAGAAAGCCAGAGAGGGACTTTTTACAAGGGCATGCAGTGATAGGACAAGGCGGAATGGCTTTAAACTGAAAGGGGGCAGGTGTAGATTGGATATTAGGAAGAAATTATTTGCTGTGAGGGTGGTGAGGCACTGGAACAGAGAGGTTGTGGATGCCCCATCCCTGGAAATGTTCCAAGGCTGGGTTAGATGGGGCTTTGAGCAACCTGGTCTAGTGGAAGATGACCCTGCCCATGGCAGCAGGGTTGGAACTGGATGATCTTTAAGAAAGTCCCTTTCAGCCAAAAGCATTTGCTGAGTCTATGGTTCCATGTAAATGCACTTTTTTTTGCATTAGGCTGTAGTCTGCTTTTTCAAGTGGCAAGAGTTGCAAGGGCTAAACTGACTAGGGTTGCCTGTTGTCTTCTGGGACGTAGCCTTAAACTGCCCTGGTGTTCCTGTCCCTTCTCTTTTCTGCGCAATTTTGCAGCTCATCAAATGGAGGAAACTATGCAGAACTACTTAATGCATAAACATAAAATAGTTGAAATGCTTGAATTGCAGAGGTGCTGCTAAAGAGTACAATGTGGCAGGAATATGCTGCTTTTCAGGACATACTACAATGCAGATCTCTTCCGGGGCCTCTGCTTTGGTGAGAAGTGACTCAAACAAACCCTCATATTAATTCAAGATGCTGACTGTTTGTGGTTGGTCTGTCTCAAAACCCTACTGCTCTAAGCATGAGAGGTATTCATGTCTTGGAGTACAAGAAGTTTTTAGAAGTTAAATCCATGGAGTTGGAAGTTGTTCCAAGCAGTTGTGCTGCTTCAGTCTAGTCCTTCCCCAAAGACTCTTTCCTCTAGCTCTAAAAAAGAAGTGAATAAAGGTTTAAAATGCCTGTCTCTTTCAAATGAATTGTTTTGGTCAGCATGTGCAGTTGGAGAAGTCTGAGGGAAGTTGTAAATCCTATTGATGACACATACTGCAGGAAGATATTCTTAGGAAGAAAAGCAAAAATGTGCTTCTGAATGAGCATTGTGGCTACAAAGGTGCCAGGTGCCAAGCAGCAGAGGCACATGCGTTGCCACTCTTTGGCATGCATTTGTGGGAAGCATCAGGAGCCTCCATGTGCATGAGTCACTCCAGCAGCAGCTGTGAGTCAAATCCGTACATGTCAGTGTAGCTCTTTGGCTGTGCCAGCACCTGGAAGGAGCAATTGGAAGCATTGTAGCATGGGAGAACCAATGCAGACATTGTCTGATGTTGGCTGGGAAGAAATGAGACTTTCAGAACATGTAATGTAATCTGACACTTGCCAGCATGGTGACTGTATTTCAGGTAAGCCTCTTTGTGAGTAAGTGGCTTCTGACAATGGCCTGGATTGTAATACCAGAGCTACTTGGCAGTCTAGGATCCTCTAAACCTAAAAGCCCCATACCTGGAAATATTCTCTGTGATCACCTGTAATGTGTTGGTTTAACTAAACTTTATTAGATTGTCAGCTACTCAAGGCAGTGCTACCGTAGAGGAGAATAAAAGACAATAAAGTGGAGGAACTTGCTGGAGGTGTGGTTGCTTCTATTATGGATGGAAAAATAATGTGTGAACATGTTTTTGATTGTGTAACAACAACAAGTGGCTTGAAACGCTGAAATGAAAATTTCCCTTCCAGGTGCTTTTGTGGTGCAGTTGCACTACAGAATTTGTGGGCTGGAAGAATACTAGTCCTTGCCCTGGACATGGGAACTGGTGATTACTACAGTTTCCAAGACTTACATCATGTAACTCATTAAATGTCCTGGAAGAAGAACCTCTCGGGGTACAGTGAGTGGCACAGCAAGCTGAGCTACCTGCTCTGCAGTTAGGGCTTTTAGCACCCAATGTTTATAGTCACTGGTTTGGACAAGTTGCTGTTGTTTCCAAACCTATACTAATTGTCAGGGTTGATTATTCTCTATGTTTAAGGTGTTGCTTTTGCTGTATATTTTTTCTGGAACTTAAGGCTGTCATAGCAATCTTTCCAGGCAAGAAAAATAGAACATCTAGAGGGAATAACCTGATTGTTTCAATGTTATTTTTATGTATCTCTTCTTCCTTCAGGATGACAACTGGGGTGAGACCACGACCGCAATCACAGGCACCTCTGAGCACAGTATTTCCCAGGAGGACATTGCCCGGATCAGTAAGGATCTGGAAGACAGCATTGGGTTGGACTGCAAACGTTACCTGGGCTTAACAGTGGCAGCTGTTCTCGGACTCCTAGTCTTCCTTACCCCCATTGCCTTCATTCTGTTACCCCAGATCCTGTGGCGAGAGGATCTGGAGCCGTGTGGTACCGTCTGTGAGGGACTGTTCATCTCTGTGGCGTTTAAACTCCTCATTCTCCTCATCGGGACCTGGGCTCTTTTCTTCCGCCAACCCAAGGCAGACCTACCGAGGGTGTTTGTGTTTCGGGCCCTTCTGCTGGTCCTCATATTCCTCTTTGTGTTTTCCTACTGGCTCTTTTACGGCGTTCGCATCTTGGACTCGAAGGACACCAACTACCAAGGGATAGTGCAGTACGCCGTGTCTCTGGTGGATGCCCTGCTCTTCATCCACTACCTGGCCATTGTGCTGCTGGAGCTGCGGCAGCTGCAGCCCACGTTCACCGTCAAGGTGGTTCGCTCCACGGACGGAGAGTCGCGATACTACAGCCTGGGACACCTGAGGTAGGTGCAAGACCTTGTAGTCCGCTGGTGTAGATAAGTGAGGCTCTGCTGTGGCGTGAAGCATCAGCTGCATTTGAGGCTGTGTTGTTGCTGGTTCCTGAATCGTCCCCCAGAAGAATTCCAGAGTCCCTCTGAAGTTACCTAACTGAATCTCTCTGCCCCTCTCTGAGTGTGGGAGAGGCTGTACCTGTCTCAGAGGAGTCCTGTGCAGTTCAGTAAATGAAAAACTTGGGGATGATCAGTAGCCTGATGAGATCTTTAAAATCCTTGTCTGGGCTTTTTTCCCTGTCTCCTTACTGGAGGAAAGTGGAGGGCTCTCCTTGTGTAGTTGGGGCTGCCTTGTGTGTTTTGATTGTAGGGGCCAGGCAGTGCTTTGGGAGCAGCCCTTCGGGCTGTGCAGAACATAACTGCTCAGAGACTTCAGACAGCAGGCCAGGCCATGTGGCAGGAGCTGAAGGTTTTATGCCATGATGCTCTTTTTGCCATTAGGTATGGATCAGTTTGCTGGGTTGGATGTATCTGGGAGTATTTGGGAGCCATAGGTAAGACACAAGCATGCTGCTTCCACCCTCCTGCTGGCATTAGTGCTTCCCTCAGCAACGGTACAAAAAAGGACAGGTGTCTGGATTGCCTTAGTTCCTGTGTCCTGCAAAGCTCTCCAGAAATCCCTTAGTTCCTGTGTCCTGTGAAGCTGGCAGCTGAGCTCTGGAGATGATTCCCCAGGCTGAATGTGCACTTAAACATCTGTTCAGCTTATCCTGTCCAGACCCCAATGGCATGTGTATCTGTGGCAGATGAAGAGATTAGCATCTGCTGGTTTAAGTGGATGTAGGAGCAGTCTCCTGCAGCTGTTAGCTTAGCAGTGGAATTGCTTTGAAGCAGATTTAGTGGCTGAAGTTGAAGTCCAGGAGTTTTCTCTTGGGTGAAGAAGAACTCGAAGCCTGTTGGGTGAAGTAGGTCTGGACTCTGCTTTGTTTTCCTCCTCTGAAAATGTGAAGGGGAGAGCCCTTGGAAGTGCACTAATTGACTTAATTAAATGTCTCTTTCAGGATTTCAAAAATCTGTTGGTTTTCTTGTGAAATAAAATTTTTTGAGCTTAACTGCTCTGTGGTCAGTGATTCATCATAGCCTATATGATGAGAGAGATGGAAAGATGAGTACCAGAGTTTCCCTGTGCTACAGTATTGGGCCTTGGGATGTGATGAGGCAGTTCAATTCTAAGTGAATTCTTCAGAGAAAGTTTGGTATGTGTCTGTATTTACCCGTATACACACACAGAGCAGTTCTGGTTTGAGAGCATTTGCTTGGTGGTAGATTATGAATTTGTGTTCAGACGAATTGAGATCCTACACCTGCCAAAGTCTGCATGTCTAACTTGCCATTGGAGGCAAAGAATTTACTTGAGAATCAAGGCTTGAATATTTAATAGTGTTTTCTCCAACTCTTTCTTTGCAGCAGGGTTTTGAAATGTCTTGGGTGATACTAAGGCAGCAAAGAATTGTAAAACTTAAGATAAAATATGACATGTATGAAAACTTGTAACTTCTCATTTGTTGGCAAGCTGATTGCAGTTTTGTTTGGTACATTGAATGCAAGCCATGCAGCACATGGATGCTCCAGTGTCTTGTGTTACAGAAGAGACTCATCAAGTGTATCTGATAATGCTAAACTAGTGTTGCTTTTTCTTTGTTTGGCAGATGAGCATAATGTGTATTGGCATGTATTTTGAAACCTGTGTGTCTTTCCATATTTACTGCTACAAAGGTAAAGCTGTGGGTTTGATCAGGGGCTGGGTGTCTCACAGCTAAGGAAGAGTTTGTCCTCTGTGTGTTACTTAGGTGTAAGAGCTCTTGACCTTGATAAAGATTGTGGCTCCAGTGTAACAAACTGCATATAAAGTGAATGTAGTTAATATCTCCTTCAGCTTCTAAGGGCTTAGGATTATGACATGTTTGTGAAACATGAAAAAAAATTCATGATCATATTCGCAGCATAATTTTGCAATCTTCATTAAGGTCTTGTCATGCTTGTTGATGGAATGTAGGTTGGGCTCACAAGGTGCTGCCTCCTGCCCCTGATTCTGTGGCTGAGGCATGAGGCTGGAGTGGGAGATCTGTTGATGGGAGAATGTGAAGACATGTAAGGACAGTCTGGATTTCAGGAAGGCTGCAGAAGCAGCCTTCTGGGTGTGCTGGAGAGGTGTTTCTAATTATGATGGAGTAGCCATGCTGCTGCCTTTGGGCTCTTCTTGCCACCATGCATGCTTGCCTCATCCTAACTCTTTTTAGAGGGTTCTTGGGGAGGTTTTGAGCTGCCACCTGGAAGGAAGCAGCTTGCTTTTACAAGTATATCAATCTAGCTGTCTCCTCAGGTCAAAACCTTTTGTCTCTTTATGCTCTCAAATATCTTAAAAGTTTTGATGACAAACAATCCATGGAGTCTGTCTTCCTTATCAGTCTAGTGTGCTCTGGAGAAACAGTTGGTGAGAAAGGACTTGAGACATCTTCTGTTGTTCATTGTTGCTTCTTGGAGTAGTTCTATGTTTTTTCCTTAGCAAAATTGTTGAATATCACCCTTTTTGATCCAAGATGGAAGCTTTCCAATTCTAGGTCTTTTCTGGTGAGGCAGAGGGAGCTGCTATGTAAGTAGGAGAGCAGCTTTTTTTCTGGGGGAGAAGGGAAGAAAACAATAGCTCAGCCACCCTTTTGGCAAACCATGTTTTTGCGAGGCAGGGTACAGACAGGATTTTCCACCCTCCTTGGCTGCAGATGCAGTAAAGAAGTTGAAAGTGCTGAGTTAGGTATTCCACTCCACCCCTGAGAGCCCTAGGTCCAGGAGGATAAGCATATTTGGGTCTAGTTACCCAAATTCATATTATAATCAGCCTATTAATAGGCTGTCTTGGTCCCACCCCCAGTACTTTGGCTATAACTTTTCTTCTGGGAGACTTGACTGCCAAAACGAACGTTCCCTTTGGCATTGATTCAGGAGCTTGGAGAGGGGAGGTAAAAGTTAAATAGGAGTCTTGATGAGTGTGGTGCCAAGTCGCAGCTCACTGCTCTGCTGCTCCTGGTAGGAAGGGTTGCCACACAGGGCAAATGCTTTCTGGTGGTATGTGTGGGTGAAGAGCAGGGAGCAGCAGAGATGCAGGCAAGATCAAGCCTGGGAAAATACAGGAGGTTGGGTGGGAATGGTAGTGAGACTTTGAAAGCAACAAGAAAGGGAAACAAAGGTGGGAGAGCACAATAGTAGATAACTTTTCAGTTGAAAGGCTGATACTTTTGCGAGTGGAGGCTTGGATTTGCAGCTTTGGTTTTTCCCTATAAATAGGAGTGCTGCTGACTGTTGTCATCCAGAGTTCAGTAGTGTCTTTATAGCTCAGAAACTGTGTAGGAAGGATCTTGCTGGAGAAACCCCTCCTTTCCTGTAGTTAGGATGCTAACCATATTGCCTTCCCATCCAGTGAATACCCTTTCCCACCCTGGAGCTTTACTAGTCTAGACAGCTCAAGATAATGAATATTTCTTAATACACGTGGTAATTACTGATCTTTCACATAGACTGAATGTTGGGCTGCAGTGTAGTTAGTCTTGGTTTCTTAGAAATGTTTGAGAGTGGGTCCTTCTCCTCCCTTTTGCTCATCCTTGCAGCAGGTATATGAGGAGCAGAGCTGTGATAGTTTATCTTGTGTCAGCTATTTAAAGGAGTTGGAGTTTCAGTCTTCTTTTCTGTCTGTGTGGTTTACCCCAGCTGGCAGGTGAATATCATGCAGCCCCTCACTCACACCTTGCTCTGTAGGATAGGAATGAGAATCAGAAAAAAAAATAAAATCTGTGGGTTGACATGAGAACAGTTTAGTATTTTAATTAATGTAAAATATAATACTAATTATAATAACATTGGTAATAATAATTGTAATGAAGAGGGGCGAGAGAGGGAAATAAAACCCAAGGAAGGCAAGTGATGCTCAGTGCAGTTGCTCTCCACCCACTGACTGATGCCCAGCCCATTCCCAGGCAGTGATTGGTGGCTCCTAGCCAGCTGTCCTCAGTTGATACACTGAGCATGATGTTCTGTGACATGGAATATCCCTTTGGCCAGTTTGGGTCAGCTGTCCTGGCTGTGCTCCCTCCCAGCTTCTTGTGCAACTCGTCACTGAATGGCAGAGCATGGGAAAAAGAAAAGTCCTTGACTTAGAGTAAGCAGTGCTTAGCAACAACCCAAACATCAGTTTACTCCCGGAGGACACCAGGACATTGTCCTTTCTGCTGTGGGCTTGCCTTTATGAACCAGGTGGCTAGGAAGCTGGTGGGGAAGCCTATTACACCTTTGGAATGAGGGTGCAAGTTTTGCAGATGGCTGTGAGCTGGTCAGTGTTCTCTTGTCAATCCAATTAAGAGAAGCTTGGTACTCGGAAATAGCAGTTCTGTATGGTAAAAGTGTACTTGAACATTCCCTGTATCCCTGTTATCCATCTCCATTTGCTGAACTGTGGTTTAAAAATTAAATTAAGCTGTGGTTTAAAAATAAGGGGAACAGCTGCTTCCTCAAAACAAGTACCTGTCTCTGAAAACCCAGTACCTTATTATCAATACCTTACTGAGGGACCTGGTGGCTTACACACAAAAGAAAGGAGGTGCAGACATGTTCTGTGGAAGGGAATCACATTCAATCTGTCTCCCAGCTGCTTTGAGTGTTGGTTGGTTCTGCTGCTTATAAAGCTGATCTCTAGGTTGTCAGTATTTACTGATTAATCTGATGAGGGATCTCTCTTGTCAGGCATTCCTTGGTGCCACTGGTTCTTAGTTCACCGCTGAGGGAGTGTGTGGAGGGCCAAGGAGTGGGAATAGGCCTCTCCATATTCCAGCCTGCATTTGTAAGCCTTGACATCTGATCTTGTTGCTCAAGTATACCTCTCCATATCAAGGGTGCTAATGAAGAGCATGAGGTCATCTATGTGCTGGAGTCTTGTCTTGAGTCTTGTCAACTTGTCTGGAGTTCTGTCAATACTTATGTTGTTTTCAAATTTCTTACTCTTCAAAAGGAAAGCTTCCATGGAGTATAGACACCTAGGTTTCTGTTTCTAGTGTGGTCATAACCATGGGTTTAGAAGTTGCTCTCTTCCCCGAGCAAGAGCTGCTGGAGTCTTGCTGGTTTCTGTCGAAGGACTGAGCTCACACACACACACTTCTGGGATATTTCTGTTTCCAGTAGGGCAGTCAGAAGGGACTGCAGGACAAGCATTGGTGCACTATCGTGCAGTGCTCTACCTGCCGAGCTAAGTCCTGCTGGAGACACTCCAGTCTTTTCCTTCTCCCCTGTGGGCAGCTTGTTTGCTCTGTGTTGCCAGGGACCTGAGGAACTGACCCTCCTTTCTCCTTGGGGTTTCTTCAACCTCGCCATCTTCTGTAATGATGCACGCTGATGAAACAGATTGAGCTGATGAGTTTTTACCTTGTTCTGTAGAAAAACATATTATTAACTATCCTGCTGCTTTGATTGCAGGAACTTGCTAGAACAGCATGTTACACAGACTTTGCAGACCAGCTCTGTTGCTGGAGCTTCTGGACTGTGTGAAATTAGCCTTGTCCTTGAATACATTTCCCCTGTCGTGAAATCTGTGCAGGTGTCTTGGTGCCCATTTGTGTGATTTTCTCCTGCCCGTCACCAAACGGGATGAGCACAAGCACTGATCAGTCTCCCCTCCCAATAAGTTCTGGGATAGGCAGCTAAATGGGTGTTAATTGCATCTGCAAGTGTGAAGCTCCTGGGGAAACTGGGGGGTCTCCTCCAGAGCAGTTTCTTTAGCACTGAGAGGTGTCAGACTTGTGACCCCCCCCCCCAACCAGTGTCTCTCCAGCAGCACTTCACAAAACTGCGTTTACAACCACCTTTGCAGCTCATCATTGCTGCAACTTCTTGCAGCTGCTTTTCCATGCTCCCATTCCTGAAACGTTCACAGTGGCAGTTGAGCATTAGCACCTTTCAAACACCCTGTGCCATGAAGTAGTCATGGAATAGGGAAGAAAGCTCTGGCTTGTGGATGAACTGATAATGACCTATATAGGAAGAGCTTTTCAGCCACATTCTTAACCATTTTTAGTCACAGGCCACTTTCCCCCTCCCCTGTGTCTGCTGCCTCACCTCTGGAGGATGGTGCTGCAGAGACATGACTGCTCTGGCCAGGAGGGCACCCTTGGAATTGCAGAAGGAAATTTTCCAGTAGCCTCTGGGAAAAAAAAAAAAAAAAAAAAAAAAAAAAGTGCTGTTCCCTGCTGAGCAGGGAGCAGTCTCCTTTGATGTTCCAGATGAGTTATGGGAATGGTGCCTTGTTCTGTTTTACAAGGGTCTGTTTGGTGGTGCAAGGGGTGCGTTGCCAGCAAAGTTCAGCTAGGACTTACGACATGGGTCAGAGCAACACCTCATTAAGAGGCTGCTTGTTTGTACATAAGTGAACAGCAAGCTCCAGGAATGCCAGGTACTCCTCAGCAGAGGTGAGGGGAAGTCTAGGATGGACTGTAAGTATTGACAACATGCATAACTTGTCTGGGAGTTTCTGATGTGGTAAAGTCTGTCTCTGAAGCCATGGAGGGTGTGGTTTTCTGAAATGAGCATGTTTTCCTCAGTTTCTATATTTTACATATGGGTTTTCATGTGGAACTGCTCCTTCTTTTGATAAAGGGGAGAGAGTTGGGGGAGCTGAAGTGCCTGCATCTGTCTGCCCTTCTCTCCTCCCTTCCTTGATCTTGATCCCTGATTGCCCCCAGCACCCTCTGTGCACACACCATCTCTCCTCTCCGGGAGGAGAGTGAGCTGAGTGCACCAGACACCAGGCCGGGTACCAGTCTTATTTGTGCACATGCACCAGGCAGCAAGGGCAAGTGGTGCAGGCTGATTGTTATACCCTGGGGCAGTCTTACATTTTTGGAATACTTAATACTTTAAAAGTTTACAAGCCTACTTGCAGGTGAAGTGCCCGCTGTCAATTATTAACCCACATGGCCAGTACAGTGTTCCTTGCTCCTGGTTAGGAGCTGATCGTCTTTCTGAAAGAGATGGTGTGGAGGAAATGCCGTTGGGTTCATCTGTAGGGATTTCCTTTCTTGTTGGTTTATCTTTCAAAACCAACACTGCCCAGAAGTCCAAGAACGGTATGTGCTGCAGCCTACCCTGTACTTAGGGGGCTCGTTGTGGAATTTCTGTTCCACTGCTGGCCGTGCCCTCTGAAGTGCCTGCGTACCACCCACAGAGACAGATGGTCTCCCTAAGCTGCTGAACAAATTTTGTGGCCATGAAGGTACTTTTATCTTCGAATGCTGCAAAAAGAATTCCACCCCCTCAACCTCTGATGGTCTGTTTCTTGTGGTAAATGATGAAATACAAATATTCTACAAAGAAGTGAGCTGTGTGCCCTTTGGGGGGAAAGAGGAGGCTCATATTTTGCTAAGAGGACAAGGAATTGCGAATTTACAGTTCTCATATAGCACAAGTCCAATAAATATGGAAACTAATTCCTGACTCTACCCTGAAGAAGTAAGGAAAAGTTAATAGGGAGCTATGTGGTAGTAATAGATTTTTTTTTTAAATTTATATATTAATGGCTATAAAATTGAGGGCAATATTTTCACTTATTACTTGATTGCCCCTCCAGTACATGCTTAAATGAACTTCAGTGCTTAAATTTCTTTTTGTTCAGTGTAGGTCGAGTGGGGACATCAGCTGACAATGTGGGGAGAGCTATTCTCTGGCTGTCAGGAAAACAGATTCCTGGCACAACAGTAAGGACCTTGGATGTGGTTCGGAACTTCAGGCTGCTGACTCTGGCTTGCATTCCTCTAGTCCTGGTAGAGGGTTGGTTATCTGCATCCTTGCTGGGGCTGGATTTTTTTTCTCTCGGCTTGGAGCTGCAGGTCATGTCCCTGTGGCCCCAGTGTTGTTCATAGGGCTGCTGTTATAAAATCAGGTGGCTCTTGCTTGTGCAAAGCTTGCTGGGGTGGAACTTTGTGAAGGATGCTGTGTTCCATGGTGGAGGGATGCTGTGCAGGGAAGACTGGGCTGTAGTTTGAGATCTGATACCTCTCTGTGTGCAAAGGTGTGCTAGTGGCTAACATGGATGCTGCCTTTTCAGGCCTGTCTGTGTCGGAATGCAGAACAACATTCCCAGGTGTTTTGAGAGAACAAGTTAAAGCTGATCTATTGACTCAAAAGACAGCCTCATTCAAAGTCCTGCCACATCAATCCCATCTCCACCTGGGAGTCAAAGAAGAGATGCTCTCTATTTCTTGAGAGAGCATCTGACCAGGCAGCTGTAGGATCAAGAGCTGAATGCTGATGTTTCATGGCTGCAGCATCTAAATGTAAAGTCCTGTTACAGCACTGGAGTTTCACTGCCAGTAGAAGCTTTTAACCCTTTGTTATTTCCTTGGAATTAAAGCAGTACTTGTTAGCTTTGACTTAAAAGAAACACCCTAAATCAGCAGCTAACCCCTTCTCCCACCCTCTAAAAAACTACTAACATAAAGCCCCACCCTTAGTTACTTCATCACTATTCATGTAGCTTCAAGCATTCCTTAGCTAAAGACTGGCTTTATTTGAAGCATGAACAGTGGCTTTAAATTATCTCGTGTAAATGCAGACTCTTACAAACTTCTTGCCATACCTGCCAGTTCCTGCATATACTTTTTTTTTTTTTTTTTTTTTTTTTTCATTTGGGGCTCAGACTAATCAGAGGCATAGTTTGTGTGTATGCTGGGAAGAGGAAATGCATCACTGTTGTGAATTATGCTGCTCCCAAGAACTGGAAATGGTAGTCCAGGTCCCATATGTTCCTGACTTCTGCAGGGTTCCTGGGTGCTTGAGCTGGAGGGTGCCCTGTAGCTCAGGACTTGGGGGTGTCTGGTATTTCATCCCTTGTGTCTGGACTGAGTGCCTGTCTCAACTCACCCTTGCATGCAGGGTAAGCTTGTGATCTTGCTCCTAACTCCTGTATTCAGAAGGTAAAGCACACCTTGGTATTGTTCTGTCCCCCTGAATTGTTTGAAAGTCTCTAAATCCTAAATACAACCTGAAGTGTGTAGAAACTTTTGAAAGAGGTTACACCTCCCTCAGAAATACTTGGTACACCCTCAATTACATAAATGTTTGATCATAGTTCCGCATCACTTCTTAAGCTAATGCTGCTGCAGAAAAAAATTCTGTCAGCAGCCTGATCCTTCCTCACCCCTCCCAAAGAAATATTGTCTAGTTGCACAGCAATGCAGTGGTGGAACTGGGGAACCTGGTAATTTATATCTCTGTTACCTATCCGTGTAGCTTTGCAGTTTTTGTGTGTATTTTTTTAGTTGGATTATTTTGCTCAGCTTAATTTCTGCAGTCTTCTTAACTACCCTTGTGGTGTTTAATGGTACCAAAGGTTTGTGGTGGCAAAGGAAAGGTTTGGTGGAGCTGAGGGAAAGATGCAGGATAGAATTCTCTCATGGCCACAGAGAGACTGACATTTAGCTTGTCATTGACCAGGACCCCCAGGTCCCTTTCTGTGGCACTGCTGTCCAGCATCTCATTTCCCGGTCTGTCTATACCTCCAAAATTGTCCCCATGTGCAGAATCTGTCCCTTTCCCTTGTTGGATAAACACATCACATGATGTGTTTATCCAGCTGAATGCTGGACATCCTGTCCAGTAGGATCCTATGAGAGACAGTATCAAAAACTGTACTGAAATCCAAAAAGATTACATTAGCTGGCTTCCCTTGATCAAATAGCTGGCTTACCTTGTCATGAAAGGAATTGGGGTTTGCATAAGCAGGACTTTCCTCTCATGAAGCTGTTCTGGCTGTATGTGATGACTGTGTTATTGTCACACTTTCAGGTGTTTTTCAGTACCTCTCAGAATAATCTTCTCCATAACTTTGCCAGGCACTGAAGTGACACTCACAGGCCTGTAGTATCTGGGATCCTCCTTCTTGCCTTTCTTGAAAATCAGGACAATGACTGCTCAGAAATCCTCAAGAGAGGCTTTGTGATGACATCAGCCAGCTCTTTGAGGAGTATTGCATGAATCCCATCAGCCCCCATAGATTCCTGCAGTCTGCAGGAGCCCTCCTTGGTGGGGCACAGCTCTGTCTGCAAATTTGCTCCTCTGCTGAGCCTTGGGGAAAGGGGAGCCCCAAGTCCTTACTTCTCCCCAGTCTGTCTGACCTACAGAGGACCAGCCTTGGCCTAAGCATGAGGGATTGGTCTGGAGCACCTCAGGTCATGTCCTTGAAGATTCAGAGCTGGACATGGTGCACACATGGATGATAGCTTACTTCAGTGGATTTGGTTTATAGTCATATCTCCAGCTGTGAGACTGGACTTTGTAAATTATTATCTTGAGCCATGCAAATCTCCTTCCACAGGGCTCATTGGCCTCAATAATCTGCTCAGCTGTGCAAATGTTAACTTTAAGATTGACTTCAGCAGTGTTCCTGACTCTCTCAAATTGGTCATGGGTCTGTGTTGAATTGGGTGTGGACAAGTGGATCCCTTTGGACTCCTGGCAGCTGGATGCAACACCCACAGTGCCTGGATAAGGCAACTTGTCCTTTCTTTGTCAACACCTGTGTATTTCTGGGGTGTCTGTGTCTACCATGCTGTGCAGGTTTGTGGGGAAGGCTCAGGAGCAGCTTCTTCCCATCACCTTTTCATTTAAGTTGTCCCCTTTGTGTTCTTCTCTCGCTGCTTTCCTTCCCAAACTGCCCATTTGCTTAATAGACGAAGAAAGCCTTTCACAGTTTTGGCTTTACTTTAGTGTGAGCAGACAGTAGCTGGTGGTTTGCTTGTGGTTTTTTCCTCATGAATAAGCAAGATAGTACTCTCATTAGCTCCCTGGACGATACCCCCAGCACCTGGCAAAACCATATCATGGAGATAAATGTTTGGTGTGCTAGCAGTGCCCTTGGTGTGCTAGCAGACCCCTTTCTGAGCTCTAGCTCCTAGATCCAGTAGCTGCTGCTCTCCAGGTCCAGTTAAACTACTGGTGGCTCCTGAGGGTGCTGGGTGGGGCTTGAGGTGTGGATGTCTGGCCAGGTGTTGTTTTGGTTCACTGCAGGTGTCTGGGACATGGCAGATACATGGCAGGGCACAGGCAGCTCCTTTGCCTCTCATGTTTCTTGTCTGTGTTGCAGCAGACCCTGGAGCAATGAGATGCTGGTAGCAAGTGTTGTCTTTCTGTTTGATGAGAAGGTAGTACCTTTGCCTATTTGAATGTGTTGTATGGCATCAAAGGATAGTGGGTGTCTAGTTTGAGAGCTCTTGGGGCATCTGCATGTGGTTATTGGCGTCTGAGGAACTGGCTGAAATGCAGCCCAAGCTGTGAGTGCCTGAAATATGCTATTGTGCCCTGGCTAATCCATGAGCTATGCCATTTGGATTTAATGGTTCTGCCAGGTATCTGCATGGTAGGTGCTTGCAACAGCTCCCCACACAATCTGCTCCCCTTGGAGAGGTGGTCTTGCCTTAAGAGGATGTGGGCAGTTTGCCTTGGAGCCTGCTCTCCTGGCATCTGGGTTCCTCAGCCTTCTGAGGGAGAAGTTTGCACCACATGTTCAGGCTTTCACAGGCTGCTCTTTCAGATGCAGTTCCTGAAGCTGCTCTTGTACACTCACACATCCATCCCCATGGATGAGCTGAGGCAACTGGGGCCTTGTGGCTTTGCCACATGTTAAACTCCCTTTGCTGTTCTGTGAGGGGCTGGAAGGGAGCCTTTCCAGTTACCTAGGCTGACCTGTTAAAATAAAGCCTCTTAGAATTGGATACAGGGAACCTGGCAAGAAGCTTAGTCTCAGCAAGGGATTAAATCCTGTTTTTTTCCAAAGAGTCCTCTGCCTTCCATAGGAAGGTCTTCTGGTGCTCCAGAACCTCCATTGTTTCTAAAACTCAGGTTAGACTTTTACAGCTTATTTATTTTCTGTCTGTTGAATATGGTGTTGGAGGTAACAAGTGTCCTTATGATCTTTGTGTCCCTTGGCACTGCATACTGTGAAACGAGATGGTCACGGTGTTACTGAGGAAGAGAAGTGTGGTGCTGTCACAGCATCTGACCTCAACACAGTGATTGTTTTTTCCTGGCAAATCATATTATTGGACCTTCTGGACCACTCCTTGAGTGAGAGGACTGTGCTCTCCTCCTCTTCCTCCTCCTCACTGCGTATTACCAATAGTGTTCTGGGGTTTTTTCCTAGTCTGTTATGCTGGCTGTCACCTTCAGCTGTTGGAAGTGGAAGGAAGGGCAGTGCAGCTGTTGAGAAAGCATTCATCCAGTTTTGAGGTTCTACCAATAAAGGTGACTGGGGAAAACATTCAGGCTGTGTGCTGGTACCCTAAAGACCAGTTAAATTCCTGAGGTAAAAGGCTTGGAAGTTTCTCAGGAGGAGAACTGCAGTGGGAGCATGCCATTGGGTTTACTGGTGTTTTATAGCTGCTGGCTAAAACTTTGTGCTCTGTACTTCTGTAGCAGCATCTTTTCAGTGCTGGGCTGGGAGTGCCTTTATAGGATTCCTCAGGAAGGCTTAAGTAAGTAGCTTGTTTGGTTTGCATGAGGTAAACGAGTTGATTTCCCCCCCAGCCCTCAAGTTTGGTCATACCTTCCTGTAAAATCCTAGTTTTTAAAAATACTCACACCTTCTCTTCAAAACAAAAACATTCAAATGTAACAGCAAAGTTAGTAGTAGACTTGCAGGGATCTTTTTCACCTGTACTGGAGGGTTTTGACTAGGCTGCTTTTGAGGTTTGAGGAAAACAAGCTGAAAACCCAACCTGAAAATTAATTCTACTCCTCTTTCTCTCATTCAGAAAATTTCTGTGTTGAAATCCTTTCTACATCAGCAGTGAACTATTGTATTGCTCAGTTGGTGTGTTGATTCTGATTTTTGTCTTGCAAAAGTTGAGACTTATAATGTCTGTTGGAGAGCAACATGTCTTGCACTGCACAGGGCAGAAAAGGGCAGATCTGTGGTTAGAAACTCGAATGGTGCTTTCCTTAAATTTACAGCAGTCCTGTGTTGTTCAGATGTCCAGTATTGGATATAGATGGGGACACTTTAAATTCATATCCTTTTCCTTCCATGTTGTTAAAAAAGGCTGTGAGGGGAGAGAAAATACAGAGATGGGTCATTGCAAAACTGAGGCAAACCTGGTGTGTGTTTGGGTTCCATATAAATGACACCATTAATGGATAGATGTTCACTTCCTTGGGGGCAGCAGCTGTGCTGCCATCAGGCTGACAACCTGCTACTATGAGGAGGTTTTCTTCCCTCCCCTGAGAAAGGTTTGACCTTGCAAATTCTTTTCCCTGCCTCACCAAATGCCAGAAGTTGGGTATCTAAAACAAACTTGCTGTGTCCTGGTTGCCCGGTGCCTGTTCCAGGGAGGGCGAGGATTGCACTTGCTGCCTTAGCCAAGTGGAGATCTCACTTGTGGTTGTCTGACAAGAAAATGTGGTTTTCCTTTTCCTACGAGCTGCAGTCCTGTTTTCTTGACTGTACCAAACTGAAATGCTCTTGTAGTTATGATGATCAAAAGGCATTTTTCTGTTCTTGTTTGGCCACAGCTGCTGGAGAAGTTCCTTGTCTTGGCATTGTTCTGTGGCATCTCTGCTGAGATCTGACTCGGGCTCTGTTTACTGGAGAGGACAAAACTGTAGCCAAGGCATTTGTGCTTCTGCCTGCACTGCAAAGTGCTTCTGCGTGACCTTGGTCTTCTTGGGAGCCTTGCTCCAAGGTGTTGCTTGGGAAGGACAGAGAGTACCAAATCCCTTGCATCTTGCCATCTTGTGGCCACTGGTGTGGCAGTGCTGCCCGAGGTCACCTTTCTGGGCAGCCTGTGCTGGCCTCACCTGTAGCAGAGCAGGGAGCCAAGTCAGCACAGAGGATGGTGGCAATCCCTTCTGTAATCATCTTCAGCAGGGATACTGGTATGGGAAGCATTTTGATTTTAATTGTCTATTTCCAGTTTTATTTCTCATTCTGTTGACTTTGCTCTGGGAAAACATGGTGAAGGATCAGGGACTTGAGCCCTAGCTCCTTGCTCTGGCAAAAGCGTATGAAAAAGTAAGAAAAGGGAGTTTTCTGGGAAGGAGCTGTGATTGTACAGCAGGGGAAGGCAGAGCAGTCCTCTGAGCCTGTCGGGTGTGAGTTGACAGCGCTGCTAGAGAGTACAAAGTGCTGTGGATAGGCAGCTCAGTGCCCCAGGAGACCTCAGGATCTCTTGCAGTAGGCAAGCTCGGTGTAATTGTAGGCTGGAGACATCTGGTAAGGCAAAGCTGGCTCTCCTTGGAAGGCTGTGTTGTGGAATCTTTTCTGAGCTTTTCTTTGAGGTGACAGACTTCCCAATTGGCCATGGCAAGTGTTTAATGTGCCCAGAGACCTTGGCTTGTTTTGATACTGTGCCTGTTTTGAGGAATGTTAAAAAAATGTCGTTTGGAGGAGAGGAGTCCGTGCTGGGAACCATTTGATTAAATAATCCCAGGCTTCCTCAGCGCTCAATTTGCACAGCAGTCATCAAACCTCTGATTATCCCTGTGTATTTTAGGTGTGTGTGGCTCACTCTAAACCCTGATGCTGCAAGATCTGCATCCATAGCAAGAATGCTGTGGTGGAACAGCTCAGCTCTTTCTGGATGTGCACATATATCTGTTGCAAAAGTGTGGGGCACTCCTCTGCCCTCGATGATTCTCAGTGTCTGCTGATGTTTGGTGTAGTACCATGACAGGCTACATTTCTAGCTTAGCAGGAAAGCACAAAACTGCTAAAACCATCTGAGTGACAGGTGCACAGAGGTGTGGCTTCAATTTTTAATCTTTTTTTCTCTCCTTATTTTTTATTTTCACCAGCTCTTTCCACCACTTCATAAAACTCAAACCCCTTTTCCTAGAAACGACCAGTGTCCAAAGCCAGTATTTTAATGATCTAAACAGGCTTCTTTCCTTGTGCTTTGCTTCAATATAGTCCTGGCCTGTTTTCCTAGAAATACACTAAGAAAAGCCAATTTCAGTGTTGGTGTAGTTGTGTCACAGAAGGCAAATACTGAGTGGCCTCTGAGGTGCAGAGTATGGCAAGACTGCAAATATTCTAATCTTTTGTAGCAGCAAGTACTCAGGCAAAACTGCTCTGGACTGACTTACTCTTTTGAGAGAAAAAATAGTTGCTACCTTTGTGTCACATAGTCCCCTCCTCCACTTCCTTGGATGCCCTGTAAAAGTTAATTCATTACTGCTAGTAAAGGGCTCTGCATTTCTCTGCTGCCAAACGCCACTGGGGTACTGTGTGCTTCTGCTGGGTCTGCTTGTTTGCTTTCCCTCTTGGCAGCATGCTGTGACATGGCCTTCTCCAGGGGAGTGAAACCAATCATTAGAAACAAGCAACCCTCCAACTGCACAAAACGCAGAGCAACAAAGCCTGGAGCCTCACTGGCACTGCCTGCGAGGAAAACTCTGTTTACAGCAGGCTGCTGGGTTGTGCAAGACGTTTTCCTCTTGTGCCTTAAGTTTTTAATCTGAACCGTTCCATGGAAATGTTTTTTGTGTCCTGATTTTTGTACTCCGCCCATGGCGGTGGTGGAGATAGAACTAGACGATCTTTAAAGTCCCTTCCAAGCCCAAGCCTTTCTATGATGATTTCTGTGTTTCTGTGATACGCTTTTTCTGCGTTCTGGTAGTTTGCTACAATGCCTGAAATATGCTGGGCTGCCAGCCCCTCTCGGTGGGACGTGAGAACAATCCTCGCTCTGACCTCTTTCATACGGGCGATTAAATATCGAAACTTTCTGTTCGTTCTCTTCCTGCCCCTCCCCATTCTTTCAAAGCACTGAACAAAAGGCCCAGCTCGCTGAAACGCGGGGTGAATGAATGCAGTGACCGACATGGTGCTGAACTCTTCCCGAGACAGCGCTGCAAGGAAGCCGCTCTCAGGCCATGGCCTCTCGGGACGTGGCCTGCAGGGAGGCCGCCAGTTTCCATTGCCGCTGGAGATGCGGCTCCTGCGGCTACGTCCCCTTGCTGGCAGGGCAGCAGAGGGTCTGGCCTGCATGGGAAGCCCAAGGAGCCTGGATTGCTGTCAGGAGACACCAGGCTTCCTTGGTGTTTGCTCTGCTGCTGCTGGCTCCTCCGGGCTGCCCTGGGTGCTGCCATGCCTGTGGCTGGTTGCCCTCCTGCCGGCGTGTGGTGTTTTACAAGAGCCTTGGGTGCCCTCCTGCCCTGCTCGGGGTGCTGTGCCGTGCTCGGGGTGCTGTGCCCTGCTCGGGGTGCTGTGCCGTGCTTGGGGTGCTGTGCCCTGCTCGGGGCACAGGTCCTTTCCTTGTTGCTTTGCAGCAGCCGTGTGGGGCAGGGCTGCCTGTCCTGCATCAGGCAGGGTGAGGCTTCCCCTTGATGTGGGTGAAGAGGTTGACCAACACAGCCCAGGAGGCTCTGATTCAGCCTTTTCCTTGCTTTTGCAAATCATTGTGATCCTTTTAATTTATTTGTCTGCAGCTTCTAATTCTATTTTTTTTCTCCTGTAACAGAGAATTTTAAGAGTTGTAGTTGTAGCTGTCTTCCTAAGCTGCCGTGCTTAGGATAGACTACATGGGAGACAGAAATGGGCTGGTAGAAATTCAGGAAACTGATGTTTATTTCATTTCTCTTCCAGAGAGTGGACTCCTCTCTCTGACTGGGGTATCTCATGTGTGGGATTGAGCCTGTACTGGATTTGCATCAGCAACAAATACCTGGGCTTTAATTTTCAGGGCAATAATTGTTGCTTGCTGCAATGTAAAAGCTTTGTTGTGTTTGGATTTTGAGTGCACATGCCAATGAATTGCTGTGGAAGGTTATTTAGTGAGGGGATGGAAGGAATGTTAGGTGGGGAAAGCTGGCATCCTGATGATAATGCTGTCGGTGGGGAAAATGTGTATGTATTAAAATAAATGATTCTCTGCTGTGATGCGTTGTGTTTTGTCCTAATAGAGAAATTTGGTCAGTGAAGCTCCCAAACATTTCCCACTGCTGGGATGGAAGTTCCAGTGCTGCTTGAAATGAGTACAGTGTATTAACAGAGAATAACTCTGTTCATTTTTATCTTCCTGTTGTGAGTTGGTCCTAGTTTTCCAAACATTGTGTTTTGTGATGAAACTATGGAGTTTTATCTTCCTGGAAAGCAGAGATGGAAAAACTTGATCATGTTCAAATGCAGTCAGAAGGGGAATATGTCCTGCTGCCACATGATTACTTTTATGAAATTTTATTTATAGGCTGCAGCAAATTCACAGTAAAAATCAGAAGCGTTGCAGGAAGAAATAAAATAATTTTCACCTGTTCCGTGTCAGCATCTACGTGTGTCTGGCAGGGGGTCAGTCTGTACTACATTATCAAAGTAAAATTGTTTCCTTAGTTAACTGGTGGCTCTTTATCACAAATCAGTAGCCGAGTGCATTAGTGGAGTTGCTTTTACCAAATGTAAGGTGAGGAAATATGAAGGAGTGGCACCTGAAAGATAAAGCTTCTTTAAGATGCTGTAGCTGGATCCCTCCAAACAATCCGAAGGATGGAATTTGCTTCAAAAGCTAAATTCATCATCTCAAAGGTACACAGCACTTGAATGGTGATGTGCCATAATACTGACTGATTAAGCTACTCAGGAACAAGTCTGGGTTTGTTCTTCTTTCTCAGAATCTCCTGAATGGGCTGGCATCTTTGCTTAATTCACTGATCAGTGGGAGTGTGGCATCTGTAGAGTGAGGATGGTGGGGCGTGTGTATGTGTTTAAATTACTTGGGTGTGATGCAGAAGTTTAATATTAGCACAAAGCACAGGAAAATTTAAATTGCTCCTCCGGCAACACACGCGGAATCTGTGGCAGCGCCGAGCACTGAATTTAGGGCTTAATTTGTTAAAGTCTGATTTTCCCACGTTACCCTCCTTGTAATGTTTTCTTCCTGTGTTGTAATATGTGTGAGAATACTTTTTTGCTTTTGCTGGGAGAGGCCTCGTTAGTGTGACCTTTCCAATTAACTGGCAACAAATGTGTTGGCAGTTACACTTCAATTTTGAACACAGAAAAATTTATTTTTAGTGTGGGTCCTTGGCAAACTGGTGTTGGCTGAATGGGTGATCTTGGTGATATGCTGAGAGTGCTGGTGCCACGCTGAGGCACAGAGCCAGAGCAGCGTGGAGAGAGCTGTGTCCTATTCCTGCGTTTTTAAACACCAGAGCTCAGGTGGTTCTGAAGTGCTGCCCTATTTGTTGGTAACAGTGCCTACAGACATCCCTCTCCGTTGTCAGAATGATGGCAAAGGAAGATACCTCTGGGTTGAGCCTTTCCTGCTGCTGGCGCATGTGTTTGTTGTGCTCCCATGTGTCATCATTTAATGTAGAGGCATCCCTTCAAAGGGATGGAGGGAGTATCACTGCTCCTCGTTCTGTCCCTAGCCAGGGATTTAACAAGCAATACTGAGTTTTGCTGTGAAAGCTCAAGAGATCACACTCTTGTCAGTGCTGGGATGGAAGAGGTCTGAGGAGCTGCGGGGTGCGGCTGGCAGTGACTCGGAGGGAAAAGCATCCATGCTGAGCTGGTGCCTCCATCCAGGCTGGCCAGCTACAGCAAAACCCGTGAGGTGTTGTGGTCTTCAGCCTGAGCGAGGTCTCTGACTGTACTGCCGAGCTGTGCTGAGCACTGGTTCTGTCATTTCCCGTGCTGCAGGCAGCCTAGTGCTTCACTTCATGTGCTGCCCTTGTTTAGGGATTTCCTGACATCCTCCTATAGAGCTGAAGGCAGAGATACTTATCTTGAGTCTCAAATGATATTACCAGTCCTAGAGAGAGTAATTAATGTTCTGTGTATTGCACGGTCCTGTAGGTGTGACAGCTCTGTTCTGAGTAATATCACTATTCCTTCCTAACTTTTTTAAAAAATATTTTATGGAAACAAATAGTCTGAGGGGATTTGTCTTATTTTGTTTTTTCTTCTTTACCCAGCATCCAACGAGCTGCACTGGTGGTTCTGGAAAATTACTACCGAGATTTCACAGTCTACAACCCAGCCTTGTTAACAGCCTCCAAATCCCGAGCAGCCAAGCACATGGCTGGCCTGAAAGTCTACAATGTTGATGGTAGGTGAGGTGAAATGTAGTCTCTGAGACTGGGTGGGATGGGGAAGGGCTGGATTTGCTTTATGGCTTGTTATGCACGCATTCTCACCTTTTTGCTTTGCCAAGTCCTTGTCTCTTGCTGGACATCTTCCTAGCAGTGCTGAATTTGCCAGTTCCAGATGACTTTACAGATGTGTTTAGCCCACAATAAGGCTTTTGTCTTTGCCAGGTGAAATGGCCACATTTTGGGTCGGGCTTAATTGTCATGTGGCTGGACACTTTTCAGCAGCACTGCTTGTTTCAAGCAGCCTCTGCTTTTTGTCACCCTTGGGTCATCTCTTTAGTTGTGATAGTACAATAAACACAACTTTTAACTTAAATTAGTTCCCCAGTCGTTTAATGTGCTGCATTCGAATGCAGCCTTCAGGAAAGTGAAGGAGCCACGGTATGAGCAGCAGTTGCTGATGAAAGTGATGCTCATCAGCCTGCAGCCTCAGCGCTAAATGAGCCTGGCTCACCCGTGGCCATGGAAATTCAAACACAGATAATGATTCCCGTTGAGCTTTGCCATTCTACAAACCCTTTCCAAGCTTTGGGGCTTTAGAAAAGCAGATAGATGGGTGGATATGGGGATGCTCAAAGCAGTGAAAACTGGACTTAATAATTGGACACTCTTAAACCCTATCGGTGAAAGCCATGCTTGTTAAGCAAGGTGTGCCCAGCAGCCTTTATAGAGGTGCACATTCCTTTGGAGGAGTCAAAGTTGAGTAGCAAAGCTTGTGTGGTGAAGGATGGCTGAAGTTGTGTGACAGAATGTGGTAAAGGCATGTCCTGCCCATGAATTTGTTAGTATTGAAAGGCTTTGAGAGCTGGGAAGAGGAGACTGAAGGGACTTAGCTGGGCAAGGTGGCTCTATGTGCATGGTGTGGAGACTGCAATATAAAGAATATCTGTCACATTGAAAAACGTGAAACATGATTGTTTTGCTCTCAGCAAAGTTTCAGTGCCTTATGCGTGTGGAATATTTTGTTTTCATTTTCCTTTTTGGTTTGTTTGAGTTTTTTTTCATTTTGATGAGTTTCAAAAACCTTACCCTAAAGGCTTCTCCAACCTCATGCAGCACTCCTGAGTCCATAACATTAATTGGAGGTTTAAATCCTTACAGTGAGATACTCCCATCCTGACAGAGGAAGGGAGAAGTGAGGGAAGGGGAAGGACAGGTTGCCCATCATGTGTCCTTTCTGCCTGGAGTGCTGCTCTTGGTTGCGTTGTGTTGGGAGAGGGGAAGCAATCAGACATGCAAACAGAAATTCTCTGTGTTTTTCTAGAGGGGAAATCATTCATTCCAGCTGCTTGCTCTCAGTGGAGCCTGGTGTAGGAAGGTGAGGGCCTCCTGATGCCACTGGTGTCTGCACACTACTCAGACCCCACAGTCTGCCAGGCTGGCTGCAGGGTGTGCCATTCTGATTGCTGGCTGGTCTTCCCCTGCGCTGCAGCATCTCTTGAGGAGTTGACATCTGTCTTTTCCTGCAGCACCTGCTGGGACAGTGCGACTCCCAAGCTCAGAGAAAGGACTGTCAGTCTTGTAGTGTGAGTGGCTCAGAAGCTGCTAGCTCATGAGGCTTCCTTAGAAGAGAGGGAACCAGAAGCAAGCTGCAGGTGTGGCTGGCAGGCCTTTCTGAGTGTCAAGTTTGTGAGCCTGCCAGGGCCTGGAAACTCCTGCCTCTCCTTCTGGGGCAGTACCAGTTGCCTGGGCTGTTCTGTGTGTGATGCTGCTGCCTTTGTGGACATGGAGATCTCAGGCTTAGAAGCATGTTCTTAAGAAGATTCTATCCATCTTACAAAGCAGACTGTAGTTCTGGCTGCAGCTTACCCTGGCAGCCTGACAGTCTCTTATACCCTTCTTGTAAAGAGACAGTAATGCTATTAAGGCAGCCTAATTTGTTGATAGCTTTTGTATTTGATACTGCAGCAGCCAGGAAGGAAAATGTATTGCTGTAATCTCTCTTATGCAGAGTGGGGAGGTTCACCTTCAAAACCAGGATTTTCATTGCTAGGTGTAGTCAATGAGGCAAATTACAGATGCAACCCAAATTTGGGAGCTAGTGTCTCCCTTGAGTCATAGCCTCCATTTCAGAGCTGTCAAACAAAGTCTGAAATGTTTAGACTCCTAAGAAGCTATTTGTATGAGTGTTTGTTTTCCCACTGCTGAGTTTCAGGCTTCTGTCTTGGAATCTGGTTTGGGCTTTTTAGGAAAAAAATTAAAGAGTTGCCCTTGCTTGAGCAGAATAATTTTGAGCGTGTCTGTGCAATTGATTTGCCTAACCACTGCCCGCTGAGGGTGTGGGCCAGAGCAGCTTGGCACAAATCAGCTCTTGGTGGCTTGGAGTTAGTCCTAGACTACCACTTAGCTCTGGGTAGACCCACCTCTGCCCTCTATCTGGATAGAAGAATTTGTAAACTCTTCTGGGGCAACCTTTTTTCTCTCCCTACCTGAAAAGCCAGAGCTGAGGGCTTCATGGGAGAGATGAAGAACCTAGAACTGTATTTTAAGGTCACTAGTTAAGGTCTTGTAGTAGACAGCTCTGTGGACTGATAGCGTGTTACAGAGCAGATTGCAGCTTCCCTGTTAAGGATCTGTTAAGAGCAGCAGAAGGTCTAATGGCAGATGCTGCTCAGAGTGCCATGAGAAGCTACTACACATACAGACCGCAGCTTTCCCTATTGTGGGACTGCTGCTCTGGCAGCATCTGCCCTTCTGGGAGACCCTGTGCTTTGTCTAAAGGTGACCCTGCTGTCCCCTGCATCCTGTTTCCCCTTCCTGTGAATAACTGTCTGGAGTTTGGCTTTCATTTATTCATCTCCATGTCTCATTATGTTTTTGTGTTTGTCTCTCTCCTCTTTCCAACTTCTCACTTTTTGTGCTCTCACACTTTCTTGATCCTGAAATGTGATACGCTCCAGCTGCCCTTGCCTTCAAACTGAAAGTATATATAACGGGGGGGTAAGTTGCATCCTTGGCATGTTCACCTCACTCTGCCTTTGTGTATATTGTGTGTGACCCTCCATCCCAGCTAACTTCCCTTGTCCACGTGCCAGAACGGCCTCTCTAAGCCTGCGCAGCCTTGCAGGGTTTCCACTGGAGCTCCTGAGGACTGGGGAGGGGTTTATAGCGTTGGCTGGGAAGGCTGGAGCCCCAGAGCACGGGGACAGCTGCCGTGGGGTGCTGCTCTGTCCCAGCCCCAACCCTGTGTCACCAACACTGCCTTTGTCTCCTCTGTGCTGTCCTTGTCCCCGCAGGCCCAGGTAACAACGCATCGGGGCAGTCCCGGGCCATGATCGCGGCCGCCGCCCGGCGCAGGGACTCCAGCCACAACGAGCTCTACTACGAGGAGGCCGACCACGAGCGCCGCGTGAAGAAACGCCGGGCCAGGTAAAGCTGTCCTGTCCCGCTGCTGCTCGAGGCTCGGCCGCGTGAGGCTTGCTCAGCCTGGAGGGTGCCCCCACCCACCATGGAAGGCTGGCTGTAAATCTGTCACAGATAACAGGGAAGGAGCTCGTGAAACACAGATGTGTAAGGGACGGTGGCAGCTTGCAGCTGGAATTATCGGCACAACCTGCATGCAGCTGAGCTCGTGTATACAAGGCAGATAAGCTAATGCAGTGTCGCTGATTAGGGAGCAGTCCAGTGCTTGGCAAATCTGTAGTTACTTGCTGTAGGAAATCCCATTATTCTTGTTCATGCCTAGGTTTGTCAGCTGAGGTAATCCAGGGACAGGATCAGTGGAGTGCTTGGTGTTGCCTATTCGTAGGTGAGGAGAATATTTGTGTTTGCAGGCTAGTCAGAGAGACAGTTTTACTGGCTTTCAGTGAATTGAAGAGGAAAGACTTGACCACAAAGCAGTTACATTTTATTTTGAAACATAGATGTGTCTTCTGCCTGTCATGCTTAGGCTGCAGAGGTGATGCTTTGTTGAGATGACCCAAGACAGTGCTTCTGTTTGCTCAGAAGCCTAATTACAGTCTGCAGTTAGCATTCCTAACAGTTTGAGGCAAGTTGCTTATGGGCAAGCTCCCCTGAACTGTGTTTGGAAGGAATGTGTCATAACTGCAAGGAGCTGGCTTGTTTTGTGTTTTCTTTTGGCAGTTTGTTTCACTGGGAAAGTGCTGGCACTACGTTCCCTCCTTGCCTGCTTCAGTCTGACCTGTGCTCTGTAGCCTCTGTGTTTTAGGCCCTCTTCCAGCCTCAGAGCAATAGGAACTTAAACTTGCCCTTCTGTGAGGTGTAGCGTCCTAACTTAGGCACATCTCCTGTGCTTGCCGAGTTTGGTTAGAACAACTGCTTAGTCAGAGGGAAACCATCAGTCACTAGATAAGGCCAGATGTTTCAAACCAGGAGTTGAAAACTGATTTTCACCCCCACCTCCCCCATGTCATATTAAGCAAAATGTGCAAATGTCAGGATTTCTAGTGCTGTTCCTCATTATGCAGTATGCTATATCTCTGCTTGTGATGAGGCAGCTGCCCCAGCTTTAAGATGCATTGGATATTGAGGTCATTGTGGACAGTCATTGGTGACTTGAGAGGAAATTAAGTATAAAACAAGTTCTGTCTGAAGGGGCCAAAGAGTTCTGCTGGGTTGGGTGGCTTTTCCATTATTGGTTTTTTATCTCACTAGCTGCAGTGTAGCCCCTCACTTGCAAGTTAGCCCAGTTCAAAGTAATGGGTGTTATAAGACACCTGTTCCCCTTTTATGGTGTGGGCTTCGTGTTTGCTCACCTGTGCCAACACAGGAGTGGTTTGCAGAGGATGCCTTTAGCCACAGGGTTAGGAATGAAGATGGAGGAGTGTTTTTGCCCTCACTATTCAGTGGAGGGGTGCAGGGCAGTCATTGGGCAGCACGAGATCTGCATCCAGCTGGTGGAAATGGAAGCAGACTGCAGCCTGTGAGCACAGAGTGTCTCAGAGCCGACTGTGTCCTGGGTGACACTGGGGTGTGGTCAGCCTTCCCCCAAGTGCCTGCCTGTCCTGGGCTTTGTGCTGCAGCTCTGTGTGGTGGGACCTGTACTCAGACACACATTAAATGCGAGGGCAGCTGTGTCTTGTTTGAGTCACGTAGCTGATGTTTGTGCTGCTCTGGCAGAACCAAGTCCAGTGCTCAGGGATTTACAATCTTAATCCTGGTTTATGGCCCTCAGTTGCTGGACAGCTTGGACAAGGAAGGAAAAGCTGCTGTCTACCCCTCAGACTGTTAGTAGGGAAGATTTTGTGTAAATTGCTAGCAGGCAGTGACTTGATGGCAAGTGGGAATAGGAGGCTTGTAAATCCTGACTCCCAGGCTCTGCCTTAACCACAGACCCATCCTACTTCTTGTTATGACTCTTGCTGTCCTGATTTTTTTTGCTGCAGGCTTGTGGTTGCAGTAGAAGAGGCTTTCACTCACATCAAACGCCTCCAGGCAGAGGAACAGCAGAAAGCTCCAGGAGAGATGATGGACCCCCGAGAAGCAGCCCAGGCCATCTTCCCCTCCATGGCGAGAGCTCTGCAGAAGTACCTTCGCACCACCCGCCAGCAGCAGTACCACAGCATGGAGAGCATCTTGCAACACTTGTCCTTCTGCATCACCAACAACATGACACCAAAGGTAATGAATGCATTCTCTAACGCTGCTGCAGGAGGGAGGGGGAAGGGGATGGCACATCTGTGTGTGCAAGCAGAACAGCAAGTTGTCAAGGGAGGTGAGTGAAGGCTTTCATAGTTGGTCCCTGTGAATTGAGCAGTGTGGTGTAGGTTGCATCAGGTCTTGAAAGGGAGTAATATTTCCTCTGCAGCATCTTCTGTCTTTTTTCTGAAAGTACCTCTGAGGTATTTGTTCTTGAATCCAATTCAGCAAAGGGAATGCTTAATAAATATCTGAAAGGGTGGCTTTGAGTCACAGGAGTTTACCCAGCTGGCTTGTGGTAGCAGGATGATGCAGGTGGCAACCTGCAAAGGATCTTTTTTGGTTTTCTGCCTCTTCTGCCATGCTGCATTTTGAAATGTTAATGATTGCCTAAATCTCTGTCTCTCTAACAGTATTTCTAATTCATATGCTGCTTGATCAAACGTAGTTTGCTGCTTCATGCCCAGGCTGTGACTTTTGACTTGCAGACACAGGGAAGGACTGAATGATAAGGGAAACAGGTTACACAATTCCCCTCCCACTCTCTACCTTCCTTTCTAAGAACACCCGACAGTCCTAGGGAAGGGTTATTCTTGGACATTCACCCAGGAATTACTGCAGTAAGAGCAGAAATGCTGTCAAGAGGTGGGGCTTAGCACCCTCTCACTGTGAGCCACCTGGGACCTTGCCCAGATATGCAAGGGGATTTCTGCTGCCATTAAGGTTGCAGAGAGACTTTAAAATACAAGCAAGGTCAAATGGCATTTTGCATTCTGTTTTCAGTTTTGCACCCTCAGGGTGAAAACTTGGAGACATCTGTTTACCACCTTAACTTGGCCTGAAGGAGAGAGACTATCCTGTCTGACTGTCTGGGACTGTAGTTTTGGGATCCGTTATGGGGCTGGTACGGGAGAAATTACCTCTGCTGTTCTGAATTGCTGCCAGATGGCTGTGCTGATGGCAGAACTCATGGCTATAACTTTGCAAATTTGCTGGGATGGACTGAAAGAGGATCTCCTAATGTTTGTGTCTGCTCCTGGGTCTGAAAAGCTGAGAGGGATTGGGGAGAAGATGTCTTCTAAAGTGTTAAAGCTGAAACAATTTGCAGCATGGCAAGCCCGTGCTCGTGGATCTGTATTTGGGAATGGGAAGAGAGCAGGGCAAGTTGTGGGGCTGGTGCTAACGTGTGTCCCGCTCTTGGCAGGCATTCCTGGAGCGTTACCTCAACCCAGGCCCAACCCTCCAGTATGACAGGGATCGCTGGTTCTCCAAGCAGTGGACGCTGATCAGCGAGGAAGCGGTCACAAGCGGGCTACAAGACGGCGTCGTGTTTGTCCTCAAGTGCTTGGACTTCAGCCTTGTTGTTAATGTGAAAAAAATCCCCTTCATCAAACTCTCAGAAGAGTTCATAGACCCTAAATCTCATAAATTTGTCCTCCGCTTACAGTCTGAGACTTCAGTCTAAGGGATTTTGAGGGTGGGTTGTTGGGAGATTTTTATTATTTTTTTTTTTTCAATATCGTGCTTTTGGGTTTAATTTCCCCAATGCTGACTGAAACTGGCAGATGATGGACCAGTAATATTTGACCATCTGCACTTTATTTGGAAAGGGGAGGGGGGAGTTGGGATATCTTACCTAGGAAGAAGTATCTTAAGAGGCAACAGGGCAACGTGGCTCAGTTAGCTCAGTCTTGGAGACAGAACTCCTTTGCCCCTCTTTCCAGGCATCCAGGCATCCTGTAAATCTGACACTCTTTCTCTGCACGGCTGCAGTGTCAGAGTTGTTGTTGGAGTGCTGCCTTACACTGTGCACGCCTGCATCCTTGTGTCTCTGCTTTTGCCACCCGTGGCTGTTCCTGAGGGCTCATTGCTCACCTGTCCCTCACAGAAATCTCCTGGCACACGGTGCCACAGTCCCTGCTCACTTAGGGAAGAGGGGATATCAAAGGGTGGGGGTGTGAGGGGACTTTCATGCTTTATTCTTCTTCTCCTCCTCACCACGTGCCTCTTCTGTCAGTGCCAGACCTGTATGGGCATAATGGGATGGTTTCACCCTCTGTGAAATTGCTTGTCTTGAACTGGTTCAGCCCATTTGCAGCTCTTTAATATTTTTTTTCCTTAATCAGTGCTTGTTAGTGAAGTTGTTCTTCATGTCACAGCTCCCTGTTATCTCTCTTCTGCTTCTCTCTGTCCTACTTGTCAGCATCTTTCTCAGGCAGACCCAAGGCTTCCTTTTTCTGTCTCCTCTGTCTGGCTTTCTGAATGTTTCTCCAGGCGCTGCTGCTTCCTTTTGCACCTGCAAGGGCTGTGTATTTGCATTGGGACAGGGTCAGTAAGTTGCTGGCTCCTCCTTAGATAAATCACAGACCCTCCCTATGTCTGACAGCCTCTTTGAGGGGAAGGGGGTGCAGGCAGGAATGTGCCCCTCCCTCTCTAGCCAGCTTCAAGTACATCTGGAGAAAAGAGGGGCAAAACCACTTCCCTCCTTCAGGAGAGGAGCCAGGGAAAGGCTGACCTCTGCCCCATTCGCTTGCTTTGGAGAACTGTTGTGCTTTGGAAACACTGCAGTGAGTCCTTCCCCACCGTACGCCTTCAGCTGTAGCTAAGAAATACCAAACAAAGCCTGAATGTTGAAAATCTGCCTGCCTTTCTTGGCCTTGCTGTACTGTGGGATTGTGCTCAGTGCTGGGATCTGCTTCTGAGAGATGCAGTTTTGTTTGTGAGGCTGCCTTTGCCCACCAGTGCAGCTTTCATGTGTGAATTTAGTCACCTGAGTTTGGAAGGTTTGTTTTTAACGGCGAGCCTAAATCAGTGTCTGAAGTCTGATTGCCAGCAGGGAGCATGGAGTGACTGGAGCCAGCTGCAAGGCTGGCAGTGACCTGAAGGTCCCTTGAGATCCACGTGAATGTAAATGCTCAATTTATTCTGTTCAGTCTTTTGCCATGCAAATATTCCTTATCGGGCAGGATCTGGCCTGCCCTCCATATGGATGTCTTAAAGAAGAAGGCCCTAGTTCCAGCAGTGTGTAAGTCAGTGCCTTTCATTGCCAGCCTGCACAGTCTTCTGAGAAGGGCTGTGACAGCTCCTCCTGTCCCTTTTGTCTTTCCCAGCCCTTCCCACAGCAGGCATGGGCTGGCTGGTGTCCACAGGGAGCAGCCACCTTAAACAGGGATGCTGGGAACAGGGCAAGAGGGTCCATCCTCTTCCAGCTTCAGCAGCAGTGGTGATGCATGTCCAACAGCACCTATGGATAGTCCTCTTGGGATAAAGGGAGCACCCTGGTGAGTGAGGGTCCAAAGTGATGATTCCCCATCCCAGTGACACCTGCAGTTTCCTGCACCTTTCTTACAAGCACATGGCAGTCTCCTGGATCCTTTTTAGTCTGTGTAGTGTGCTAGATGTGGTAGTGGAGAAACAGGATAGCATGGCACATGATGGGATTATGCCCTTTGCCCTTGAAGGATGGGAAGTAGGTAGTGTTTTCCCCTCTCTAAGCTCAGTGTTTGGGTTTTTTGGCAGATTGGGGTTTCTGGTAGTCTGTATGAGGACTCCTTTATTGACTGTTGCCTTTGCAGTGTTTTACTTTGGAAAAATAGGTTGGTTTATTCCTTTAAAAGAAAAAAGGAAGATGAACATACAGTATCTTACGCTTGGCTCTCCTGAAGGTGCCTACACCTGGCTTTTAAAATGTGCATAACCAGCAGGGTGGGAGAGACTGGGAGTAGCTTGGGAGACTGTGGAGAGCTTAATACCTGTGTGGAGGCTACTGCCTGTGGCTGAGTTGGCTCATTTCTGTGAAGCCAGAACAAGAACCACCTTGCCAAGGGCTTGGGTGTGCCATGTATGTGAGAGCACCTTGTCACAGGCACATCTGCAAAACTTTTTTACTTTCCCAGGATTTCCTTCCCCTTTCCTTTTCCCTGCTCCATGAGCGGGGGGTTGTCTGATAGTATCTGCTCAGGAAACTCATGTCTTAATTTTGTTAAATCCTTTAACACATGGAGAACCAGACAGAAGCAACATGTGCTCAGTCTGGGTCTGCTTCTTCAACTTTGTGCTGTGCTTCAACACTGCCTTTTCTGCCTGCTGCCAAAAAGGACACTGTCAACAGGGGCCAACTCCTACATTAAATGCTCTTCCCTCTTAACAACAGCATGAATGCTTTGCCTGATGAAATCTGAAGGAGAGGACTCTCTCAGATGGTCTCTTTAGAGATGCAGCCTGCTTAGAGGTGAGGACAGACTGAAAGGGGAATTGTGATTCCTGGATATTCCCTGTTCTGGTATTTTTAGTGACATTTTTTGGGGTCTCTCTTGCTTCCCTTCTCCATGCAAAATAAGAGGACCACTGTCATACCTACCTCACTGGGGTGTTGTGAGGCTAAACTCAACTTGCTTTCAAGTGCTTTGAGATCCACAGTTGGATCTGTGGCATCTGTAGGAATTCAAATTCTATAAGAAATACCGAGCGGTGTGTGCGGACTGGTTTGTTTAACTCTGTTTATAGCCAGCTAATGAGTAAGAATGGAGTCACGGGGAATGAAGCTCTGATCCAATTCCTGCAGCCTTTACTTCTGCTGCATTTGCCAAGAGCTGAGCATAAATACAACCTGGAGGGTTTGCTAGCCAAGTGCAGGCTGTTCCTCTGAATGCCTCTCCTATCCTGCACTATCTCCTTGCACATATTTTCCTTCCTCTCTCCCAGTCTGGATGTTTGTACCTGGTTGGGAATTGTGGGGAGGGTTTATTAAAATTCAAGTGTTTTTTTAAGACAGCCCTGTTGGTGGTGGAGTGGTCAGTGTCCCCCTCGGAGATGATCCTTGCACTGGACGTCCTTCACTGGAAGCTGAACCATTTGATAGGGTGCTGTGCTGCCCAGCCAGGAGTGGTGGTGCCCCCACTCCTCTCTTCCATTTTGGCACGTTTCCTGCAACTCAAGTATGCTGCTCATATACTTTAAAGGCTTTGGGTTTTATGCTGTCAGATTTGTTACAGCCTAAATCCAAAGCCATGCTGAGATCTTGCAAAACCAGATGCGGCTGAGACTTTCAAGTGTTCTAGAGCAGATGGAAATGGCTGTGGGTTTCCATGAAGGCTGGCTTTCTCTTTCCTGGATATAAATTTAAATATTTTAATTTCTTGCAGCTTCCAGGAGTGTAGAGGCATATACTGCTCTTAATACTTTGCCAGTCCTGTAACTGGGCATGGGTAGGTGTTGTCACATCTGTTGGCCGCTCACTGCCATATGACTTCAGCCATGGGCTCAGACTCTGTGAAGCTGCCCTGGGTCTCAGTGTCCTTTCCCTACACCTGGAAGCTGAGCAGGCAACACTCTTGGAATTGTAAGCATTGTAGCACTCCCATTCATAGCATATCTGCAGGGCTGGGAGGTGTTGAGGCTGCATTTGGAACCTTGGAGGCAGTGCACATGCACAGTAAGGCTCAAGTTTGGAGATCTGAATAAATCCCAACCCTTATGAAGCCTCCAGACTTTTTCATTTGGGATCGGGCTCTCTGTGCAACGCCGTGGGAGTCTGCTGTAGCTGAGTTCAGCCAGAAGCTGCAGGGACAGAAGGTCTGGAGCTGGTGCTGCCCCACATAAGTAACTTTGAAAGGTCTTGTTTGAGATGTGCTCACTTCCAACACTTGCTGCTGAAGAAACTGAAAAGATCCATAACTTGCTAAACATGGAAACCTATTCAAGCCAATTTCATCTTGCTCACCAAAACTTTTAATGCCCTTTTCAAAGGGTAAACAAAAACAAAAAAGTCTTGCAGTCTTCTGCAACAGTGCTGTAGTCTGGTCCCAGGCTGGCTCCTCACTCGGGCTCAGTGCTGCCCAGCCGTGTGAGAGCTGCTCACAAGGTGTATGTGCAGGTGTTTTCTCATTCAGCTTGTGTGTGTCTGTGTGCTTTTCCCTCTCTGGTGTGCACATTATATGTGTTTAAAGCCTCAAGCCAGACTTGGTGGCTCAGTGTTTCAGCTGTCCTTAAGAAGGAAGTGCTCTTGGAATTGAGCTGGTTTTAGAAAACAAACAAAAAAAAAAGAAAGGAAACTCACCAAATTTCTGTTCTGAAAGAGCTGGCTTTGGGCCATGATGTCTCCTACAGGAGTGTGCATCCTCCTGCCTTCAGGCTGCCGCCTCCCATCGATGCTGACCAAAAGTTGCCGTTTCCGACAGCTGTGAGCGGCGCGGATCGCTCTGGGCCAGTCCCCAGCGGGTCCCCGCCGTGCCAGCGGTACAGCTGGCACTGCCTGCCCCTCTGCATCCCTCCAGCAGACTGCATGGTTCTATCCCTGCTGCACACACAGCCCTGGGGGCAGCAGGCAGCCGGCCCTGCCCTGGCTGTGCTCTGCCCAGGGAGGGAGGGAGGGGATCCTTCCTTCCCTCTGGCTGCTTCCCCGGCACCTCTCACCAGCACTGACGATGCTCGGGGTATCTCCTGTGTGCACAGGGGCGAGATGCTGTGGCCACTACCTGAACAGGCATAACTGTGAAGGAATCTTACACTCTCCTGTGCCTGTTTCTTTGATTCAGCATTATTGTGTCTTGGGGAAGGGGGTGGGAGCAAAATGCCCTTCCCTCACCCTCCTTATCACTGTGTAATACTTTTTCTACACACACTGTGTATAGTAAGAAGGGTTTTGCCAAGGTTTTCTAATTAATAGACACTAACCAGCATTTCTTTCTTTTTTCTCTTTGCACATGTGACTTTAACTGCAGTGGTACATGGTCTTTCTGTTCTTTTCTAATTGTGAACTTAAGTAAGCAAATTCCTGGTGTCTGTGACATTAATGCACTGTGGGTTTAGCCTTGTAAATTGTTCTGTTCCAAGCTGGGTTCTCTTAAGTTATAGCTGGATGGGGTTTTGTTGTTTTTTAAACTGAAACATAAAACCGTTTTACACTTTGCATATTTTGTACAGTAAAATTCTGGAAATAAACTGAAACCAGATTTGATTGTCCCACTCCTTTCTCTTACCCTTTCAGACAAAAAAGCTCTTCTGGTCTTCAAGCATTCCTTAGATGTGGGCAGGAGGGGCCCTTCAAACATGTGGTTTAGCTTTTTTGAGATTGTCTTTTTGTCACCCTCATTTCTAGACATTTCTGGTCTGCCCTGCCACAGTAAAATGCAAACTCATTTATCACTCCTGAAGGAAGACTGGTAAGTGACTGCTTTGAACACCTGAAATCTCAAATGATGGGGAGCAAATGCAGCTGGGGAAGTGGGGTGATGGGGGGGATGACTGGAATGGGAACAGGTTTTTCTGCCTCCTGCGTTCTCATAGTTTGCACATAGATTATGAAGTGCAGGATTTATTGCTGAGTTCCTTATTTGGCTCTGGTGGGGAGGGAGGAGTGATGAGAGGCAGAAAAGCCAGTGCTCCTTGTTTGTGTGGATGCAAGCCTGTACTCTGCTAAAAAAAGGTACAGGGAATCTCACCTCAACAGCATCTCTGGGTGTGGTTTTCCCCACCATCAGTTTCCATCTCCAGCACACCAAGAGAGAAAGATCACACACAGAAAGATCAAGCAGCTGTGTCCAAGGAAATGTGGGAGCAGCTTTTTTGTCTGGATGTTCTTTGGTGGCCACTCTTCAGGCCAGCCCAGGAGATCCTACTTGGTGGCTTCGGCTGCTGGAAAAATCCACAGGATGCTGCTCTGCAGTGAAAAAAGAGTGCAGCAGTTGTGGAGATAAGCAGCACAGACATAAATGCCTGTGGAGAGAAACAGCCACATGGGTAAATCTCTGCTTGTATTTGGGCTAGAGAGAGCTGAACTAAGGCCTGGGAGGAAGCAGGAAAGGTGGGATGGGGGTGTGCTCTGTTCTGCCTCCTGCCCTCCCTTGATCTTTGCTTTTGATCTGTCCCTCTCATCCCACTGCTGCTTTGGCAGTGCCCAGCCCTGCACTGTTTGCAGGTCAGCTCCCAGAGGTGGCCAGGGAAAAGGAAGAGCACTGCTGCTGCCCTGCAGAGCCTGAAATGGGGCTGCAGCCCTTGCTGGTGCCCTCCTGCCCATCAGAGGAAGACCTGACTGGTTGGACTGGAGCCATGGAGGGAAAGGCTCTGTGGGAGTCGGCCACAGGTGTGTCATGGGAAGGTGTAAGCATCAGGAATTTGGCATAAACAAGATACTGGGCTTGTCAGCCTTGTTCCAGGCTCTTAGCCTTGAGAGCTGTGTCTTTACATGTGAGTTCAGCACACTGTTTCATTTCTGGGATAGTGCTGATACCAAATCAACACCTGACTGCTGCCAGTTGTGGCACTTTCTGTCCTCCTGTGGAAGCTGATGGAAAGAACAGGCTTTGCTAGAGGGACTAGTTCCCTTGGCCTTCACCCAGAGCTCACATACCTGAATCATAAAGGGTTGTGGTATGTAGCTCAGCAGAAATTAAGAGCTGAGGGAGCTGATCTGGTTTGGTCAAGTCTTTTCACTGAAGTTGCACAGACCTTTGAGGTGTGATGGAGCCTCAGGTGCAACGTTGGGTTACGTATTACAGACCCAAATCTCTGACAGAAAGGGGATGGAAAAAAACAAACCACTTGGAGGGACCTGGCATCCTGAACCAGAGGTGAGCACCTTTTGCCTGAGGAACATACTGGACTTGAGGAGGAGATGCCTCTCCTGGAGTGCCCTTCTTGACCATAAGGGCATAATTCACTGGCTGCCCTGAGACAGCACAGCACCAACCAGTGCTGTGGGTATTTGGTGGGTGAGCTGTGGCTTAATTCACATGAAGAATGATTGGCTCTGGAGGGTGATGGGATCAGGCCTCACAGCTGTGGAACTGAGAAAACATCAGCTGTGGGCAATGAAGTAGGAATGTGTGTGGGGCAAAGGGGCCACATGCAGTCAGGACATAACAAATGGGGTAAGAAAGAGATTTGTCACCTTCAGCAACTGGCTCCAGAGCCTTGCTTGAAGCATTGGCAGCACCTCACCATGTGATATTGCTAGCTAAATTAATAGTTCAGTGAGACATCTGACTGTGGAGGTCGGTGGGGCTTCAAACCCCTGAACACCTCTGGTGCAATGAACTGGCTCTGCTGTCTCAGCCCCAGGTCTGGACTCCTGAGAAGTACGGGAGGGGTTGAACTCAAGGGCTTCCAAGGCATCCTGGAGCTCAGAACGGGAGGGGTAGGTGCAAGAGAAGGGATCTCTCAGCAGGACATGGTGTCTCACAACAGCATCCAGGAAGGGAGGGTATCCTGGGAGTTGGCTAAGCAGAGTGCTTTGATTTGGCTTTCAACAGCACTCCTGAGTTTATGTTGGACTGGGAAGGGTTTAGGTTACAGTCCTTTCCGCTACTGACAGATAATCCACTGGGGCAAGGACATCATTCCCTTTTCACGTGTGCATCCATGGACTGCTGGGTCAGGAGGTGCTGAGAGAAAAGAGAGCCCCGAGCACAATGTGTCTGCAGAAGCAGGGATGGTGTAGTGGGGTGATGGCATATGCATAAGTCATTAGCTGTGAACAAAGTTACCCGAGTTGCTTTGAAAAGCTGTAACAAGTTTTCCAGCCTGCTGTGAGCTGATGTGCTAGTTTATGCTGACATGGTGCTAGGAAAGTAGGGAGTACCTTAAACAGGAAGAAAGCTGTTTTCCTCATCCAGCTGTTTGTCCCCATCTCCCTGTCCCTCTCCATATTGAAAAAGTTGTGGGGTGTTTGGGTTTTTCCCCCCTGACTCCTGTTCACATCGTAGTGTGTGTTCAGGTTGGGGCGTGCTGCAAAACTGTCAGCCTACTCCAAAGCCCTGAGCTGATCTTCCCTTCCTCCAGAATTTGGGGACCTGAATGAAGACATCTGTACAAGACTTGGGCTTGCTGTGGTTCCAGCTCAGTTAATGTGAGCAGCCTGCCACAGTGGCAGTGCTGCTTGTTGGCCTCTCGAAGCCCGAGGGTGCTGCCTGCAGGGAAGGAGAACGGGTGTTTGCTGCAGAGACCTCAGCCAGGACACAGGGAACAATCACTCTCTGGGCTCTGCACTAAATACAGCTTAAAGAGGAAGGAGGAAGAAAACTTTTACCTTGTGAATGTGCATTTGAGGTAGCTCAATGCACCCACCTTGCTTGTGTGTCAAAATATGGAGAGCAAGAACAATGCCTCAAGAAAGACAGTAACACAAGGCAGTGTGAAGTCAGTGGAAGAGACCTTAGAGATTAGGGTGTGGGTTTTCCCTCCAGCATGCTTAGGAACATGAGGGCACAAAGACTTAAAAAAACCTGAGACACCACAAATTGCTCTAGGCATGAAGCTACTCTGTAAATTGAAACATTTAAAGTATCTTCCAAAGGCAAGAATCAGGTTTACAAATGCTTAAACATCTAGTCTTGCTTGTCTTTTTTTTTTTTTTTTTCCCCTTATTATTTAAAAAGGTAGCACAAATGAAAAGTGGATGCATGGGGAGAAGGGAGATATGTTTGACAAAACACATTTGATTCAGCCTCTTTGAAAATTTTAAGAGACAGTCAGAATGGTATGGCCCTTTGGACCTCTCTTCAGCACAAGTCAGATGCTGTGGGCATGCTTTGGATGAGGGAACAAGAAGGAACTGATTATATCTGGGCCACAGATGTGAAAGAGATCTGCAAACCTTTTAGCTTCTATTTTGTAAAAGCTCATTCTTGAGTATTCATAATACCAGATCCTAGAGTTGATTATAATTTTGCTTTGTAAGTGGTTGTGAGAAACTGGTTTAGTAATTCAGTAACTAGACTGTGGGAAGCTGTGCAAATTCCTTCAGCAACTTCATCTTGTGGGGACTAAAATGTTCCTCAAACATTTAGCTACTTTTGTTGTTCAATAACCTCTCTCTTTGTCACTAGCAGGAGCAGGACTTTGACTGTTGAATTGAATTTAAAGCAAAAATCAAAATCCAACACCAGGCAAATTTCAGGGCTGCTCTCTGGTCAAACATCACTTTATTTTTCAACTGTGTTGCTGAGGGAGGAACCTGATTCAAGCTGGGCTTTCTCCAAACAAAAGCACATGAGGTTGCCCATGGCTATTAAGGTGATTTACCACCCACGACCAAGGGAGAGCTCAGTCAGGACAGCCACTGGTAGTCTCTGGCTGCTGTTAAACGTAGGTTACCCCCTCCAGCAAACTCAGCTCTTTTAACCCTCAAGGCTTATTGCTTGTATGCAAAGCCACGACACTTGTCTTCTGCTCAGATGGTGTGGTGGTGGGATTGCTGGTGGCACTGGGTGTTACTGGTCTCTTCCCACAGTGACACCAGTCAGGGCTCAGTTGCAGGGTGGTGATTCCTCTTCTAGATTTTGGGACAGCAGGAAAAAAGGTCCAAAAAATTCTGCTACATCTACCCAAGCTGGTGAAATGACTTTTCCCTGAGCATGTCTCACCTGTCCTCAGAATAAAAGCTAGTGACAGCCTTGTCTGGACATCTTTCTCCTCAGAAAGGGAATGTTGTCCCTCCTCATGTTCACAGCTGTGGGGATCCAGCACAGGTTCGTGGCAGTGCTTGAGGGAGGCTGATGTCCCCCTGAGCTGGGGAAGGGACAGCAGGGGCAGGGATGGGCTCTGTCCTCAGTGACCCTCAGCACCATATGCTGTGGGGGTGGGTTGAGAAGAAGGAAGGGAAGAAGATGGGCTACATAGAAATACAGAGAGAAAATAAATTCAGTCAGAAGAATAGTATGTCAAGAGGCATGAAAAGAAGGTGAAAAAGCTGTTTTCTTGTTTTCCATGGCATTAAGGGACAATGCCCTTTGAGTGCTTTGCTGATCCCCTTTATCACAGGGCCTTGGCAGGGAGCGAGGCACCGGAAGGATCTTTGCTTCCATCCCAAAGGCAGTTTGTAATCTGATTCCTGAAATGGGTCTTCAAGCTGCACGGAAGCTCTGTAGCTTTTTTTTTTTTTTTTTTTTTTCCCTTTAAACAGCTTAGCACCTTTCAAACCTGGCGGAGTGTTCTGGGAGCTGGGCCAAGTCTCTGCCCTGGGCCCTACCCCATAGTCCCCATTGTCATGAGATGTCATCTTCTGTCAAAGAGGAGCGAGAGTCATCCCACGGCTGTCCCCCAGGGGTACTGACCAGCCAAGGGCTGCCTTGCCCTTGGTCAGTGGTACAAGGGAGTGGGGAGAAGGCAAGGGATGCTGCAGTGCAGTGGGTTGACCCAGAGTCTTGGGTCCCAAGTAGGACACAGAGCTGCTGGTACAAGACTCTGCCTCACTGCCGAGGTCAGTTATCCGTCCTGCTGTGCTCTGCTCTTTCCAGTTTCTAGCAGCTGGTCTTGCACTGTGTGGCATGGATGTACCTGGGGTGTGAAAGCAGCCAGGAGGCAGTGAGCTTTGCCTCAGAGGGCTGGGGTGCTTCTTGCCTTTTTCCCATCCCTCTCTCAGTCCCCCAAGTCCAGGCATCAGTGTGCAACTGGCTGCATGCAGAGCTTCCTCAAAACCAAAGCTTTGCTGCAGTGGAGAGGAAACCAGCTGCAATCTTGGCCTCTTTTCACAAGACTGTAAGTCAGTGGCAGCTGGGATCCTGTCTAATTAATAATTTTCCAGGGAATAAAAGGCAATGTTTTGTGTTTGGTCTCTGTAATGAATACATCATTTCTTTAGGTATGATGTGCAGACAGACATGGAGAAGCAGCCGGTGTCCTCCTCGGCTCTGTGTTCATGTTGGTGGCTGGCTGAGCAGCTTCATTCTGGGACGGGAAGCAGCTGAGATCTCTGGTTTCACTATGGGGCCATGGCTTTCCCAAGGGAGACAGGAGACTCATCACTCCTCAGAAACATCACAAAAACTGCTGACCCTGAAAACATGGAGTAATCTGTGATTTCCAGAGTGCCTTCCTTGTCCTTTCCTCCTGCAGCTGTTTCCCAAATGGTTGACATAAACTCGGAGCACTTTTGGGTTCACAGAACCTCTACATCAGTGACTGCTGCAAAGGCAGAAACTTTCTCCTCCATGCTGCAGTATGAGAGCTGCAGTGTGCTGCTCCTGGTGGGTTTCCTTCTCCCTTGACTGTTGCCTATGAGCAGCACAGGCTGTGCTGTGGTACAGCACCCCCAAACAAACCCCTTCAGCCCTGTGTCTGGGGACTGCGAGGAGGTTCTGCATAACTTGGTGTTCTTTTCACATATAACGTGTTAGGAGGATCTTCACTGTCACTGGGGAGATACAAGGCCAGGTTTTGGAGTAATTTGGGCATTAACTTGACAGTAGTGGACTAATAGTCAGACTTGTTGATCTTAGGGGTCTTTTCCAACAAAAATGATTGAATGGTTCTTTGAAGAAACTGATCAGCTTGAAGCACTCATGGTTGGATGAGGGCAAAATACAATTCCTGTCTTTATCTGTATAGAGACCTGTTTAATATGTCTAGTAACATGCTAGAGCAAAAGAATTATTTGTGAAGAGAGACGTGCTTGTTAAGCATTCAGTGCTGCCCGCGTACATAAATTTGTATTTTATTAATAAAACGGATTTTGCAGGTTCCTCATCCAAATGTGCTGACTGTTTCTTCTCAGTGTATAGTGGGCAGGGTTAGGCTGGCTTTGTTCCTCAGGGCCACCAGTGCCTTTCAAATGCCAGGTGTTCCTATTTGTGATAGAAGAGCCCAGGAGCACCTGGGCCTCGGGTCCTGTGTGTCATCCCCATACCACTGTCTTACCTGTCCCTGCAAGCAAAACACTCAAATTCAAGCTGCCCTCTCCTTCACAAGGGCCATTGTGTCCTTCAGCTCTTTGGTCATTAGGATCTTGGGGCAGACAAGGTGTTGTAGTTAAATGGGAAAATCTTTGCTGTCCAGCCATCCTCATTGCTGCAATCCTTCCTCTGTGGCAATGCTTTCCTAACTTTTTGTGTGATTGTCCTGAAAGCTGGTGATAAACAGTTCCTGTTTGTGGGCAAAGACAGTGCTGAGAACTGTAATGGCAGACTGAGAGAAGAGAGAAAGGGCAGCCCCATTCCTGGCACTATGAAGGAGTGGCAGCTGTAGGATTAGCTGTTTCCCTGCATAACTCAAGGGAAACTTTCCATAAACCACTGGCACCACTCCCCAGTATGAGTTCAGCCTCTGCACTTCTACATTATTTATGTCTTTTCCCCCTAGAGGTCTGTTGCATTGACATGTTGAAGTGCCTGTGAAACACCTGTGCACTTTGAACGTGTCCCTAGTGCTGTCTGCAGGGTCTGCCTGGGTAATCTGTGCCTCTCAGAGCACCTAGAGTGGGGCACTTCAGAACAGAGGGGCATCCACAGTGGGAGAGGAGCACACAGAAAGCACTCTGGCACTCGGCACATCTGGAGATTGTGCCAGTTAGGAAAGGCAGGAGAGGAGTTTTTCGTTATTCTTTGTGTTTGGAGTGACTGATGAGGAGGGACATGGCCAGTGCAGGCTGTTACCTTATGCAGGGTGAAACTGTGCATGTTTTGTTCCTGGGAATTGCCCAAAGGTAAAGATAAGCTCTTTTCTCAGGTCAGTAGCTGTCCCTTAATCACAAGCCAGGAGACTACCAGAGGGCTATGTCTGCCTCTCCTTGCTCCTTACCCGTGTGGGTGAATGAGACCTTGAGTCCTGCTCGCTCCCTCTCTGAGCTGGGATCCTCCAGCAGACCTTGATGAAAAAGCAGAAGGAGAATGCTGGTGTTCTGTCAACCAGCAGAAAGTAGGGTGTGAGTGGAAGAGAGGAGGAGACCTCCATGCTGAGAGCATACTGAATTTCAAGACTTTGGAAAGTTTTTATCATCCCAGAGCAACCAGTTGATTGTTCTCTCTGAACAAACTTGGTTCAACTTCTAGGCAACCATAAAAAAGCACGGAAGAGCAAATGGTTGACCTGGGGGCTTTGCTGCCTTGTCTGTTCTTCTAACAATCTGTATGTGAAAAGCACATGTTGAGGGTTTGCTGCTCAGCAAGGAGCTAACTTGGCCTACAGTCATCTACCATGCTAGTACAGTATTCATTCAAGTGCATAGAGACAGAGAGAAATCCAGCTATGTGTTGTTCATACTGGTATTTTCCAGCAAGGGGATATGGCACACATGGGAACATATCAATACTTCAGCTTTTTTATACCAGTAATTTCAAATTTCTATTTCAGCTAATGTAGAGAGAGAGAGTAAACGAAACTGATCAACAGGCAGGAAAAAAAATCTATAAAATCTTGCTTTGCAGTTCACCCGATAAAGGAAATATATAATGTGTAAACCTTGTTTCTCATGAGGCGGAGTCACATTTGTGTAACTCTGATTCTTCTGTCCCTCACACTGTAATTTTCCCTCACATCACATACCTCTGTCCTAAGCCAGTATAAGGATGGTCAGAACAATGGTTTTTGTTTGTAGCAAGAGAGAAGATGTGTACACTACTTATGCTAGCAACTCTGAACAACTGGAGAACATCTTTATAAATGTATTTATAAATGAATTTATAAAGATAACACCATCTCTGAACTCTCCATTCATTGCACTATTGCCAAACATAAGAAGCTAAGACAATTGAAATCTGCCGGCATGAGAAAGCAGGGAGACCTAATGCTGCCACAGTGACCTGCACATGGATGGTGCTGCACTCACCAGGACCGTGGGATGGACCCCTGGCTTTGTGAGTGACCCCCTTGACTGGTACCCTGAACTCCTTCTCAGCCTGCAGTCAAAAGAGGCTTCTCACATGGGATACCTGAGTCTCTAGGCAGGGAGTAACTGTGCAACTAAATACTCAAAAGCCAAACAGTTTGAATCCCTCTGCTGCTCACACCCCAATGCAACTCATCCACTATCTAATATGTTTGGATGGATCTGTTCCCTCCTGACACCTCAGTCATGGAAAAGATGCTACATGGGCTTTGGGTGAAGAGTCAGCAAAAGCTGGAAGGTCATGGGGAATAGGAGTGCTTCAGGGTGGGCCTCTGTGGATGTTTCCATTGGCTTGGCTCAGTGCCATGATCTTCAGTGGTTTGGACTCACACTGGGCCCTGAGCTGGACCAGCCTGTCCAACAGTTCAGGAACTCAGGAGTTTTGTGTCTCATATCAGGGCCCCTGCACTGACTCCAGCTGTAGCCTGAGCTTTCAAGAAGAAAGAGGTTCAGACAGGGGACCCGGTGTTTGGTTTTGCATTGCACTGCCAGACAAGAATATCCTGTCGTTATGTGGAATCACTGAAAACTTTAATAGCATCCCTAAAACCTCCCTCCCCTCCCAAAGCATTTTTCTGGCTCTTAGCATATTAGGGAGTAGCTACAGACTCCCGCAGCACAACTTGCAGGATTGAGTGGTCTTGGCAGAGTAGCTGCAAAGGGCATTGTGTTTAATAAAATGGCTAAACTTTACAGTTAGGGTTTTCCCTATGTCTTGAAGTGAGATTTGGTCTTTGGATGTTAAGTGCTGGGCTGATGAACACAGAAAATACAAACTGGCTCCCTGTGTCCCTCTGGCAGCAAGCAGGCAGGCACTTTTCTCCTGCCCTGGGACACTCGGGGCAGATTCCCTGCAGATTCCTACTGTCCTTACTAAGGAGGCATGATTTGCAGCGGTGCTGGGTGCCTGCAGGTGCTGCCCTCCGCAGGGGCAGTCCCGGTGGCTCAGCACCGCTGGGAATCAGGCGAGGGGGTCCCGGCAAGGGCGAGGGCAGGGGGAGCGGGGCCGGGGGAAAAAGAGGAGCAGTGGTGCTTGCTGATGCTCAAACTTAGGTCTTCCAATGGAGGGACCTGCCACAGGGCCAGGGCTCTCGGACCCCACAAGTCAAACTGCACAGAGTCACAGTTAATCATCATCGTCGTCATCATCGTCGTCGTCATCGTCATCATCGTCATCGTCATCATCGTCGTCATCATCATCATCATCATCATCTTCATCATCGTCATCATCTTCAGTATTTATCTTCCCAGAAAGCACGTCCTCTATCCAGTCCTCCAGCTCCTCGGCTGTGGGCAGGTCGTCATCGTCTCTGATGTCCATCCAGACGCTGTCAGCCTGTGGGGACAGGTGATGAGGGGTTAGCTGCCCTCAGGGACACAGGGAAGAGGCGGGACAGCTCTTGGGAGGGTGAGGGCTGGAGCAGGCTGGGCTGCAGGGCATTGGCTCCTTCTTTCTACAGCCTGTGGGCAGGCTCAGCCAGAGCATCTCTGCCCATGCATTGGGATCCCCACTTCCCCATGGAGGGCTGCTGTGTGTGGCCAGGGGCAATGGGACTGGTCAGCATTTTTATGGGACTGTGTGGTGCTGTGTGCCCTGACGGGATGTGTGCCTGCTGCCTATACCGTGAGCAGGAGCCTGCCTGGTGCATTCCCCACCCTATACGGACGGTTCTGTAAACTCCAAGTCTACGTAAAGAGATATCAAAGAGACCTCTGCCAGCACCCACTGCATCACCCCAGTTTGCAGGACATCACAGGGGTTCCCTCCTTCCATCCAGAGCCCTTCTGGGACCTCTTCCTGGGAGCCTCCACGAGCCCCTGTCAGCACTCTTTCTCCCTAACCACTTTTACAATCACCTTTGACTGAGGACCTTCCTCTGGACTTTCCATGTGTGAAAATGGCTCTTGCTCTTGGAATACTCTTCCCTTAGATCATCTCAGCCATTCTCCCACACACACCATGGATCTCAGCTGAAGAGTGGTGAGAAACACCAGTGCACTGGACTGCAGATGCAGAAAGAGCCACTGCTCTTTCCCTCCAGCTGTCTGCATTACTTCCATAAACCAAAAGGGATGGGTGAATTCAGTAAGAATACAACGACAAATTTGTGACGGTTACCCAGGGACAGCAAGATTATTTGGACTCTGAGGTCTGGAAATGAAAGTTTTGCTCTTTGCTTTGCTATAGTTTCCTTGGGTAAATGCCTGGGTAAGCCCCTTTCTGTTCACTATCTCCCCTCCATAAAACAGAATCAGCCTCCCATTTTGCAGAGGCGCTGTGAGGTTTATCTCATTCAGCATTTGATGTTGCAGAAGCAACTTCAGAAGACAAGTACCAGCTCTTGCAAATCCATCCAACTTCTTTACCTGCCTGTGGTATTTAATTCTCTTTGATTTATGGCTTGCTAAAAAGCCAGACCAATTTCTGCTCAAGGAAAGCTGTGTCTCCTATACAATATTTTCCTCCTAAATCATCAAAACTGCAATAAAAAAGAACCCTGGAGAGGCATGCAGTCCTTCCTTCGCTCAAATGTTAATGTCCCTAACCTCAGGACTGTTCGTGTGGAAAAAAGTGACACTTTTAAATAATGGGAAGAGGAGTGGCTCCATTTCACCTCAAGAAAGTGCTGTGCAAATGAAGCAGTGATATTTTGCAGGGCATCATGGCCCTAGTCCTGAGCCACAGTCACCACAATGTGATGAGCCAGCTGGGGCTGCTGGGAGCTCTGGTGTTTGCATTGGCAGGTTTTTACAGAAGTGATGGGGTCACGAGGGTTATGTCCACTGAAGCCAACAGCAATGTTTATTTTCACTCTGTTGTCTAAGTCCCACTTTGTACCTGTGTAACTTGGCTGAATACAGTGATGTAACACTGAAATAACAAAATGAGCTCAATGTTTATTTTAGATATCACCTGCCAACCTAGAACTTTCTTAAATCTCTCTCAAGAAATAAAAAAAAGGACTTAAGAGGAATGAAATAAAATCTGCAAACACTGTAATCAACAACCTGAAACATTTACCATATCAAGGCCAGATAATGCATGAGTTTTTACAGGTCTCTTGGTGACTGCTGAATGATAAGGCATATATGTTCTTACATAATTCTGCTTTCTATATTATTCTCATGCCACTGATAATCCTACTTCCATTGATTGCTGTTTAATGTAGCTTTGACGTGACTTAAACATGACCAGTCACAGTAAATATAATGAAGGGAGATACTGAATTAAGGGCTAGTATTAAGGGCATAAGACTGGAAGACTTGGGCTCTCTTTCTGGCTTGTCCATTCATTTCTCTCATGGTCTTAGGTGACAGGTGCTATTTTGGCCCCTTTTCCTTTTGTCTCTCCCTTAACAATTCTGCTAAGAAGCATTAACTCACTGGGTCTTCACTCTCTAGGTGTCTGCCCCATGGTCTTGTGGAGTACTGCTCTATTAAAGGCAAAAAGCTCACACGCATCCAGGGCTGAAACTACTCCCTGACTCCCATGTCAGCTTCTCAACTGCCTCAGTGGGATGAGCAAGATCCAGGGGTTCTGCTTTCTTCACAACACCATTGCTTTGCCTTCCCTGCCACATCTCCCGTGGTACAGCCTTGCAGCATCTCTTGTAACAGGAGGCACAATCATCCAGTACCCCCTTGCTGTCCCTCTTCTTCTGGGGCAATACAGGAGAGAGGATGTGGAGTTGGAAGCAAGGTCAGTATTGAGCCAAACCAGCCCCCAGCTCCACACATTTTTCCCAATTTTAAGTCCCTCTCTGCTCTCTTCTGATGAAACATCAAGTTCATTTAGGACTCAAATTTCAAACATGAGGTCAAGCACCAATTTACAAACACTTCTGTGGTGAAGAGATTTCTGCTTCCAGAGACACTTACATACACACACAGGTTCATTTTAAAGAGATTAAAACAAACACCCAGCACCTAAACATTAAGAATTAAGTAAGATGATAGTTTAGGCAGGAGCATGCTGTATTACGGGCTCTCTGATCATCTGGATCATTATTGTCAGAAAGAGGAAAGAATGGTTTCTCTCTGTGTCAGAGCTGTTTCATTGCACTCAGCAGCTCTCCTGAGATCTCTAATGGTGAGGGTCAGATGGGTCCCTCTCCCACCTGCCTTAAAAGCTCACAGTGTATGGGCAACCTGAGATCAGTCCCATGGCTTTCTGGCTTGAAGGCAACCAGAGAGAAAACACTAGCTGCTAGAAAGTTGTCCCAGTAGCACAGCTATTGGGTGGGTGCTGTGGGTGCTGTTGCTCCCTCAGCTGTGCCAAAGTAGCACCTGCCCCTGCAGCTCTCCCTCTGCAGCTGCTGCCTGTGGGATGGTGTGGAAACCTTCACTGCCACCAGGTGTGGGGCAGGCAGGTCTCCTCTTCCCACCCAAATCCCACCCGCACTGCATGTACAGAAGTGGCTGAAGGGGAGGAGGGCCTGGATGAACCCCAGTGTACCCTCCTTATGGCAGCAGGATCCCTTGATTACCAGTTTATGCTGTACTTCTGTTGAAGCTGTGTATTTATTTAGCTTTTTTCAAGCTGCGCAGTTTCTCCCTGTGATCTGCTGGGGATAATCTTTCCCTCCTACACTCAAGCTGTGCCCTTTTGCTTCTGTAGAAAATAACAGCCTCCTTTTACTTCTCTTCTCCTCCCCTAAGCATGGCTTTCTTTTCCCCCTACACACACTTTTTCTCCACAAAGCCACCCAAGCTGTCGGAGCAGGGAATGAACAAAGGTGCATGCTGTGAATTGGAGTGGAAATGCAAGACCTTGAAACCAAAACTGGGCAAAACCCTGAATCCCAGGCCACAGAGGTTGATACTGTCCCCAGCAGATGTGGTTTGTGTGTGATTTGGCAGCAGAAACATACTCAGACTAGAGCCCTCAAGCCTGTCATCAGAGGTGTTACAAACCCTGTGGCATGTGCGAAGGGTGAGGTCTTAATATTTTTTCCCTGTTCTACCTGCACTTAACAGTGGAAATCCCACTGATTCCAGTGTCCCTCAGGACCCAACCTTTCCAGGACCCTCATTTTGAGATCACTGGATTTTCTGGGCACGTGCTACTCACATCCGTGACGTTCACTATCCCAATCTGTGGTCTGAACAGGTCGATCTTGAAGGTCTTCTCCCAGTAAGTGATGAGCTGCAGGAGTGAGACACAAGGCTCAGTCAGGGGTGCTTGCAAGGCCCTGTTGCATCAGTTCAGTCAGCTGGGCTGGGGAGTGAGGAATGTGCATCCATGTGTGCACGGGAGAGAGGAGAGGCTGAACGCAAACCTGGGCTGCCACGCATGGCAAAGGAAAGTGCCAAATCCAGAGGTGTTCCCTTCTTGGGAGGCAGACCCAAACAAGCAGCTTTCAAGGGGATGGCCTGTGGTCCAGTTTCCTATCCTTCCCTGTCCCAGATTCCCTGGGGCAATTCCTGCACATGCACACCCCCTCATGCCCATCCCATCCATGAGTTAAACCAAGAAAGGCAAAAAGCCTCTGCCACTCACCAAAGGAAAGTCATCAGGGTCAATCCAAACAATGCTCAGGTCGGGATTATCGGTGTTGTCCCTGGCAACCTGCTTCAGGATTTCCAGGAACTCAAAACCATCTGAAATGATATATGAACCACTGCTACTCTCCTACAAATGCACAGGCACTTTTTTTTTTCTTTTTTTTTTTTTTTTTTTTTTGCTTCTGGGGTTTCCAGCTTCCCTGGCTCCCCTGTGCACACAGGAGTTGTTTATAGTTCTCATTAAAATGCTGTCTCCCAGCGCTTTCTTTTGATAATAAGGCTTTTAATTCCAAGCATCCTCCTCGGGTATTGAAATTAGTTACACATGAATTAAGCCCCATAATCCTTCCGTGGAGTGGAACAATGTCACTATTTTCTTGTGGTGAGGAGGAACTGAGCCCCCAAGAGGCCAAAGCTTTCCGATTTGCTGATGGCTCTGAGAAGCACCGATGCCATGGCTTTTCAGGGGTAGGCTGCTTTGTGTTTCCCACATGCCTATCCCATACCCAGCCCTCAGCACTCTCCCAGAGCTGCACAGCAACATGGATGCAGACTTAGGGAGTGAATCCTGGTAGTGGGGCAGAGGGAATGATGGTTTTTTTTCCAGGCAATCATCCATGTCTATCCAAAATTTGAGTCTTGGCTAGCACACCTGCTAGCATAAACACCCAGTAGGTGTTTACAATGCGAATAAAGCATATGAAAATACACTTTCTTGAAGGATGGAGAGTCACAAAAGGAAGAAAATGGGCTCCTACCTGGGTCATCTTCTTCAGCAAAGGCTACAATGTGAATACCCTCCATGTCATCCTCCTGGAAACAACACAATAATTACTGATGGGCTAGGGAGAGAGGACAGAGACTGCGTGGTTGCTGGAGATAGGAGCAGTGGGATGCTTTCAAAAAGGACAATTACAAAGGGAGGCTTGACTAGAGCCTCACTGAGAAACCAGAACTGGGAGCTGAGGGGAGGCTGACTCATGAAGGTATTTAGTGCTGAAGGGGATAGTATGGGTAGTGTTGCTGAAACTCTGCAGATAAATATTAGGTGGACATCATTATGGCAATGGCAAGGTAGCTTCTGATGATGTGAGGCAAAAGCTTCTCTGCAGAAAAGGTCAAGGGCTCTCTAGGATGAGAATAGAGGCTGAGGCCACCTACGCTCATTAATTTTCAGCTCCCAGGAGATGATTTGCAAGAAAACAAATATCTGCCACCATGCTCAGCTCCAAAACATGCTCCTTGGAGCCAGCAAAGGAGGTCTTCTGACAATATGAGAGGCAAGGTGGCTCATTTGGGTCCCTATTTGAAGGTGAAGGGTCTCTGCTTTAGGTGAGGGTCTCTGTGAGCAGGAAGGGAAATTGAGCAGGGGGCTCATTTCAGACCTCCAATGAGGGGAGGACAGAAATTACAGCTCGGTGGATTACTTTTCTCCATGAAACACATGAGTAATGATATTGGCAAAGGCCAATGGATCTGCTGGCCAGTTCATCATATGCCTGCTATGAATGTCATCTCTGAATTATCCCATGGATCGGTTTCGCCTTCCTCACCCGCTGTCGGTCCCAGTCTCTATTTCAATTGGTTTTAATACAAGAAAAAATTCCCATCTAAATGCTAATTTCTTTTCCCTTCGGAGACCAGAGGTGACAAAGCCACCATCAAATAGTGAAAGAGAAAAAAACCCTGAAAGATTAAGTGGAAAACATTATCTTTAAAAACAATAGCGGATGCTCAGCCTTTGTGGACGTCTTCAGGGAATATGTTTTCACCGGGACATTCCAGGCAGATTTATTGGGATTCAAACCACTTACAGCTGGCAAAATTCACACTGTTGCTTTTTCTTCATATTCACCAGCAGCATTGTCAGACAGCAAAATAAAAAGTATATATCTATATGCCATATATAATTACATGTATCTACTGATATAATGCAGCTCTATTCTGGCCTACAAGGCAGCAAACAAAACAGGACTAACTCCAGTGAAGGCAGTGAAGATGTTGTGAACTGGCAGTGAGATCAGAATCCAGCCCCCTGTCTTCTGTAGTTATGAGCCCACTGCTTCTAGCAGAGGCAAGCTGTGTATTCCCAGGCTGCTGGTTGAGCAAGAATCCCACTAATGGGAATTCACACTTTTCATGAGGCTATTTTAGAGAATATGGTCCATATGAAAGTGAAACCACTGCATGTGTAATTTGGGTCTCACTGAAACACCATTAAAAAACCTTGGAGGGGCTTTGGTGGATCTTGGAAGCTGTTTTCTATAAAGAATCTGTATTTCAAAACAAAATGAAAAGCTATTGTGCCTAAGTGACTCATAACTCCTGGTTCAGCTTTATTACCTCTTGCCTTGCTGTATTAAAGACTCCCAAGGTTTTTGCCACTTTGGAGTCCTGTGGTGTTTCATGTTACACAGCTAAGATGGGGACATCTAAATGCTGTTGTAAATGTGTCAAGTCTTTTGGAAGAATGACTGCATCTTCCTTAGTGTCTGTAAAGCACCTGTTCAGCTTTGTTTTTCAGCATTCCTCTGGCCCTTGAGAGCCCCTGACTAGCTTTCAACACCATATTCACTCAGAGCAAAGGGATAATTTGTTATACACAATTTTTCTTTCATTTTCACCCTTCTCTTCCCCACCCGTGCAGACCTCGAGATCCTCTGTGCGCAATGGGGGACAAAATCCTGGTTAGTTCTTCACAGTTGCTGATTTGCATCTTGTTTGCACTGTGAGAAGTGCAGTCAATGCACGATCTGCTTTGAAATCTGTGTAATTAACTGTACTGCCTGCCTTCACTTACGTTTTGAATTGTACAACTGCTCTGGGACTTTTACGAGGATGTGTAGTGATAGGATAGGGGTGGATTTAAACTGAAAGAGGGTAGATTTAGGTTGGATGTTAGGAAGCAATTCCTTACTGTGAGGGTAGTGAGGCACTAGAACAGGTTGTTCAGAGAAGTGTTGGATGTCCCAGGCCCTGGAAGTGTGTAGGGTCAGGTTGGATGGGGCTTTGAGCAACCTGGTTTAGTGGAAGGTGTACCTGCCACAGTAGGGGATTGGAACAGATGATCTTTAAGGTCCCTTTGAACCCAAACCAGTCTATGATTCTGTGAGTTTCCATGAGACATCTGCACGATCTCCATAGCTCACCCAGTGAGCAGGCCACAGAAATCACCCCACCAGCAGCTCTGGTGTCCTCAGCACCTGGCTGAGATGGAGCATCCTTGGTCAGGATCACTACACCGGCCCCACAGTGCCTGGCACACTGCTCAGCTTTCCGTCTTCCTCCTGTGAAGCAAGCAGGAGCCAGCCCAGCTCTCCATCACTGCTGCACAAAGCCTTTGAGCACCCTGTTTGAACTGAGGCTCTAGGCAGTACAGACAAGGTTTTCCCTTTTTCCCAGAAGAGAGAGTAGCTTTGCAAGGAAGGAAAGGTTATGTTTTGCCCAGGCAGAGGCTAGAGCTCTTTAGCAGCAGTTTCTTGTTGGAAGCTGGCAGGGGACACGATGGTTCCCATTCCCATCCCATGTGCTTACCCACGTCTCAAACATGTCCTCTGGGCGCAGCTTCCTCAAGGTGGCTCTGAAAGGAAGACAGAAATGTTCTTTGAAGACATATCCAGCACTGCCACATGTGACACTGTCAGTAGCATGGGAAAAGTCACCATGGCACATTTAGCTGGTCGCTGGAGCTAGCCAGCACATTTTGAATGCAAAAATGAGGGCACTGTAGGTCAATTTATGCTTTTATTTTTGGTGATAAAACCCTGCCCATGGCCCCGCTGAAGTCACTGTAGACACTGTTTCTGCTTGGGAAAATGAGACACCTCCCTGTGCTGGGATGTGCTGATGAATTAGTCCCACACATGGCAGACTGTTCTGTGCTGCTACAGCTCTCTCCACAGAGAGGAGCAGGCACAACTTTCCCAGGCATTGTCCTGGGGAAGGCTATGAGAAGATCAGAGAAAAGAATAAGAAGGAGATTTGTTTGCTAAAGGGTGATTTCTTAAATGGTCACTGGTGATGGTATTTGGATTTCAAGGACCAGTCTGGTCTGTCTGTATCTGACAGTCTGGAAGGATGATTAGTTTCTTAGTAAGTATAGTATGGTAGAATAAAGTGATTGATCAGCCTTCTGGAATCATGGAGTCAATGCTAATTATTACTCAGCTGGAGGCCTGTGACAACAATTCTGTCTGTGCTGAGAGCATGAGACCACATTCACTTTTTTTTTGGAGTCTCTGGAACATTCCTAATGGGCTCTGTCCCCCCTTTCTCCTGGTTTCAGAACAGAAATCTTTCCCACCTCTGCTAAAACAAAGAAGACAGAATTAATTCTGGGAAGAAAATTTGGATCCTAACAACCACTGACAAGAAAATTTAAACCCTAATTCTGGTCAAAGCAATTTTTTTTGAGAAGTAGTTCATAAAGGAAAAAAGATTAATCTTCAGACTCAGCTGTAGCAGGAAGCCTGGCAGGCTGTTGACTGGTGTTAGAGGGACACCCAAGGAACACAAAGCCATAGAAGACAAACACAAATCATCCTTTGCACATCTGCTTGCTGTGGTATCAGCTGTTTGGAGAGGATCCCCCAGCAGAGCAGGTCTCCCTGGCTGACCTGCCCCAGGACCTGCTGCAAAAAGAAGTGTCAGTGTGTGAGGTTTTAGAACAGATTGGTAGGAGTGGTAGCACATTGGCAGAAACAGGTGGAATAAGTGAGATGTCACTTCAGTTTGCCTCACAAACAGAGCAATGGAAACAAGGGAACATTTTTTAGAGGTTCCTGAAGGACCTGAGGAACCACAGAACTGAGTTCCAGTTAGATCAGAGGAGGAGAATCTCCTGTGGATAAATAACACTGAAAGGTGGAAATGAATGGTCAGCCTTCACGACAGAGGGAATTTACCAATTAAGATTCATAGCATATTCTTTGGCATGATCATATGCATAACATATCCTCACATAAGCTGAAAAAGGTGGGAAATAGGAATATGGCAGCATTTGCCTATCATATCCAATTCTTTGGCAACCAACAAAGGCCTGACTATGAGTTGATACAGAAGATCTCCTGAGACTTGAGTGTCTGCATGATAGACAGACATATAGCAAGTAACACACTTGCAGAAAATCAGAGCTGATTGTACAGGTGCAGCAATTTGTTCTAAATTAGATGTAATTAATTTTTGCCTCTCAGGAAAGGGGCCCAGGTGTCACAAATTGAGAAAGGATCAGCTCCAAAGGAAAAAGGCCAAAAGAAGGTTGCAAACAGTTGGGAAATGGCCAAGGACTAAACCAGACCATTATAGCAGTGGACAGCCACACTGTGAGTCTCCATAGTGAAGTTATTTGCAGTTCTGGTCATCCCATCCCAGAAATGATATGAGCAACTGAAAAAGGCAGTTGAAAATGTGGGAGTGGTAAGTGAAAGTATGGAAGGACCTCTATTTGATGAAGATTAAATAGATAATAATTCTTTATCTTGTGGCAGAGATGACTGAAGAGGGTTTTGGGCAAATATGCTAAAAAATGGGAATGGTAAAGAAAACAAGAATTGTTTAGAACATGGCCAAGGCTCTAATAATGTCAAGGTTGCAGATTTGATCCCTGCAAATGCCATTCACTTAAGAGTTGGACTTGATGATCCTTATGGGTCCCTTCCAACTCAGAATATTCTGTGATTGTCTCCCTACCTTAAGTATTAATCATTGTTCCTCTTAAGAAAGAGATAGTAGGTGCCCAGAGATATTATTAGGTAGCAGGTATAAATGAAAAAAAATAAGAATGGGCTTTTGATTTGAGCTGCTGAACTCATTGCAATTTGGTACAATTAGCATCAAAACAGAAATACGGTAAAAACAGCTGTAGAAATTGAAGAAATAGCCACTAAACACAAAATCAGGGATACAGTTTTTGAACCAGCAAATCCTTTTATTGTTGATGATCCAAAACTAGAGATTAAATCAGGTGAATGCATATTATGTATTTAGGCTTTTAAGATACTTTTCCTAGCTATTCTCTGGGGAAGCTCTTGGAGAAAGGAAACTCAGTGGGAAGGATCTGGCCACACCCATGCGCGCTGATGGCTGTGTTGACTCTGGATACTTCCCTGAGTTGGAGAAGTGAAGCAGCTGGGGTTTGGGTAAATAAGAGAGAGAATTTAGCCCCCATGAGGCTACACCACAACTGCAGAGAAGTGGGGGTCCAACCCTGGCATTTTGAATGTGAAAGAGGCATCAACCCAGGGGACTGTACCATGTAATTTGTATTTATGCAACTGAGAGTGAAGTCTTGGCTGAGACCTTGGAGTGGCAGTGATCACCATGCTCAGATGGCCACCCATCTGTGCAGCCTTGGATAGGTCACCTCACGGTGCTGAGCACCAGCTTCTTGACATTCTTCTGTGGAGAGGATGAACTTTCCCCCCACAGCCTGCAGCTGCCCAGCTGAGCTGTCTGTAGGGAACCAGCACATGGCACCTGCTGAGGTTGCTCCATTTTCATCTACAAATCATCTCCATGTCTGACTAATTCCAGCCTGTGGCTTTAGGTCCTTTACTGGTGGCAAGGCAGGATTAAGCACTTCTGCTCTGAGAAGCTCAGCATGAAGTACTGGAAACATAAAGCTGTCACTCCAGGCTTCTTCCCCTGCCATGGAGCACCTTGGCCAGTTTGGGATTTCAGATATATTGTTTTATGAACTCCTTTTAATTATTTTCTGAGCTTTGGCACTTGCAAAATACATGCCCACCCCCTTGCTTCTACCAAGCATCACAAAACATCCTGAAATAGCTAAGACTTGGGGAAATTCCACCGCAAGTTTGTGCTGGTGAAGAGTTTGCCTTATTAGGATAGAATTTAGATGGCTATATTTAATCAGCCTTCTGATGCTGCTTGACAGAAAGAGCTTGGAGAAAAGAAAATGGGAAGGACTAAGGCCAAGAAGCCTAGAAGGTCAGCAACGTGAATTGTGGGTACATGGAAGATAGAGGAGCCCTTCATATTTCAGAAAAAGCAGAGAACTGTTTCTGGTGAGTCTCACATTTTGAAGATGATCTCCTGTCTGTGTCAACACAGACCTCCAGCTGAGCCTGATTTGACATGTCCCCTCTATATAGATGGCCCTGCTTTCCTCAAACTCATCTGGCCCCTTGATTGTCTGCTGAGAAGTGCAGTTGTAGGAGCAGCAGGTAGCCTGTGTCACTCTCCTGAGAGGTGTTTCTAAGGGTATAAAAATACAGCACCTCCAGGCAGTTGTGCCCCTCTACTTAACCCTCTGCTTTTACACAGGATCAGCCTCTCCAGTGACTTCCAGACTATTTTTGTAGCTGAGTCCCTAAGCAACTGTGCAATAAACCTGATTGCAAAAAGCACGAGCATCCACAGCTCCTGCAGAGTTGATCAAGCACTGTAGGTGCTCAGCATCGTTCCTACATAAGCCATGACAGCTGTGGCTTCTTCTCTGTGCCTAGAGTCAGCAGGAGTCTCTTAGTCCATTGTGGCTCCTGTAAGTTTGGTCTGAGCTGAGAGATTGCCTCCAGACATGTCTGACATTAGGAGAGTAATACACCCATTAGTAAAGCTGCTTTCGGGAAGGAGGAGATTGGACAGGATTTGGATTTGGCTTGAGAGGCCTTGGAGAGGGTCATCTTCTGTACGGAACTAAATTAAAAGCATGGGCAATTAGGGCAAGGATTTCACTCTCAGCTGCCTTCCAGCTACACTGCTTTTTGAATGAGGACTAACCAGGGAGGAGGAAGAGCAGGAGGAGGGAAGCTGTGTTATCCCAGCTCCCTTGTGGTGAACTATTACTGCTGCAGATACTTGCACCTCTGGGAATAGGAAAAAAACAGCAATTTCACGATTTCAAACCTGGGTCAGAAAATCATCAAAAGTGTCATCATCCTAATGTTTTTTGAGAGTGATGCCCTAGAGAGGCAAGGTCACAATGACAGACACCTTAACCCCGTTCCCTTTTCTAGGAGCATCCTGTGTGCTACGTACCTTCTGTGCTCTCTCACAAAATCAACCAGCTCCTCTTCTGAGTAAGGCTTATCAGGGATGTGAACAGGCTCATCCATAAAGGGTTCATAGAAGTCCACCTCGTTCATCTTTAGGCCCAGCTTCTTGGCAACCTGTTACAGTGCAGAAGGCACAGGTGAGAGAGCCTGATGTGCCTCTTTGCCTACCCAGAGTCTTTTCTGCTGGCAGAGCTGAGATCAAGGTGCTTCTCCCAGAGCATGCACTCCTAGGGGTGGCCCACAAAGTAGAATGGATCTCTCCTTGTTTAAAAACCCACTGATGCCCCCTACACTACTGGTGTCAAGCAGTGGGGCAGAGCAAAGCCACAGCCCAGAGTCTGCTGACCAGAGGGGCTGGGTTCCAAACCCACATCAGAACCTGCCTCCATGCTGCAGAAATTGCCTTTTGTCTTGCAACAGGGCCAAAATATCAATGCAGACACCAACACTACAAAATCCCTGAATGCTGAAAATGAGAAGCTGAAACCAGAGAATAGATCTGAGAACATCCTGAGCTCTCAACAAACAGGTGGTGGCATATGTGAGCTACCATGAAGATGTGTGGATGCTTACCCCTTTGTCAAAGGTGGCAAAGAACTTGACGTAGGGCTGGAATTGTTCAGCAGCTTCTTCAAATGCCTTGAAATCTGGAAGGAGAAAAGGGGAATGAAGAAGATATTTCAAAAACAACTGGCCACACTCTGATCAGCCCAGAAGATATTGAGGGAAGAACAAATACAAATTACTGCAAACTCCATCAGATGATTGCCCAGTGTTTCTTCCACCCTTCTGGGGTTTACAAAGAAGGATGATTTCATGTACAGCAACCAAATGTGCTTTGCAGTCCTGCAGGGAAGCTACAGAACCCAGCATGCCACACTTAACTGGGGCTGAAATCAGCAGCTCTGTGAAGCAGGTCCAGGAGTAGTTCAGCCTGGGAAATACATGGAGTTGCTCCAGCATTAGGGATTGCTGCCATTCCATAAACAGTCACCAAGTGTGATAAGGCAGGCTTCTCCCACTGCAGGAGGATGGGGCAGGAGCCAGGTAAGTTTTGCTGTAACTGCTACCAGGTTCTCCTGAGCCTCAGGGTTCAGGAAAGATGCTCTCAGCCTGGCAGGGGATTTTACAACAGGCATTTCTCACCTTCCTTCCAAGTAGTTATTACTGAACAGTGTTAGGGTCACAGCCCTGCCCAAGCTGCCCTGCAGCCCAGTTTGAGAAAGATGAAGGTAGAGGTGGGTGGGCTGTTGTATCACAGACCTGGTGATATGTGGCTTGTTTACCAAGGAACACCTGTCCTTCTGCTAAGGGCAGGACATGCCAGAGTGGGGTGCACATTGCCAGCACTGCCCAGATAGCAGGGAGAGCACCTGGGGCTGTGGGGCAAGCACTGAGGGGCTTCACAGGATGATTCTCATGTGAGAATTTTTCTAGGCTTGTGAAAGTTGGGTTTGCCCAGAATGGTCCCTGAGCTGCACATCCCTCAGGGCACGGGACCAGCCTCTTCCCACTCTTAGGGCTCAGCAAGGAGGAACAGGTCAGTGCCTCTGCCAGGCTGCCAAGGGCCCTGCTTACTGCTGCTGTATGTTTGCTATGGTATAGTATTTAATGTGTGTCCCCCTTTCCCTTCCCTCCTTCTTTGATCCTTTGGGCTCACTGCTCACAAGAAGGGGCACTTTGCTCCTTTTAGTTGCTTCTCACAGTGTAACTGCGTAACTGAGCTGCTCTCTCAGCTGATTTTTGGGTGAGGTAAACTCACGTTACTGCAGGAGCCCCTGGATTATGGCCTCCTCTCTTGCCAGCAGCCACTTTGCAGAAGGGTCACTGATGTTGGTGTAGGACTGGGCTCATGCATTAGACCAGCAGAAATTTGCCTGCAAATGCACTCATCCTCCAGCAACTTTCACTGTCACAGGCTGCCATATACCACACCTTCATGTTCATGCAGAACAACCAGTGCCCATCCCCTAGATCTCCCGGGTAGGCTCCAAGGAGGAACATGTTTATCTTACGTTCTGAGTCTTCTCCTTTGAAGTAGCCGATAAGTTTGATTTCATCATCGATCTGGTCAAAGGCCTGAAGCTCCAGCTTGCTGTTTATGACCTCCACGGGGTCTTCTAGCAACTGCCATGACAAATGCATATGGTAATGCAGTGATTTGCAGCACCAACCTATGCCTGGCAGGGTGTGTCACAAGCAGTCTAAGCAGGGAGAAAGAGGTCACCCAATTTCTCTGCTGTTGGAAACCCTACTTAGTGCTCTCTGCCTTAATGTGAGGAGTCGAGAGAAGAGGGTCACCTTCAAAGGGAGATGTTCACTGCAGAGGTGGAAGCATCGAGAGGAGGCTGGTAGAGGACTGGGTAACCCAAATGAATGCTGAGGGACCTACTTTGATGAGGGATAAGGAGTAGCAATTGCAGCTGGCTTTAAGGAGGCCAAGTTGAAAGGAGCTGGTGTGATCATTGTGAACATCTATGAATGATACCTGTGTATCTAAATCTATATTTTTTTTCAAGTGTCATTTGCTGGAAGAGGTCATTGCAAAGATCTTGCTTTTGAAAAACATTAAAACCAGCATGCTGGAGGGTAGCCAAACAGTGGTTTGGAGCAGTAGAAAGTCTGGATGTGAATTTTCCTGGCTGGTCCTCCTCCTGTGCAAAATAGTTACAACCTATTCTTTGGTCCTGCACACATCACAATGTTAATGAGGAAGTTGCAAGACCTGTCTGGCACTTCAGACTGTCATTGATCCAAACTTTGTTTCTCTTTTCTTAACTAGTCATTGCTAGTGAAAAGGTTCAGTCTGATTATTTTGCCCAGCAATAGTGGTATAAATCAAGTGTGTTTTCACTAGGAAAAAAAAAAAAAAAAACAGGCAAGCCACTGCCTACAGAGGAGTAGAGAACCTCTGGGTTTCTTCTGCTTTTCAGATGAGGCTGCCAAGGCACCACAGATGTGTCTGGTTTTATTTTCTTGCTTAGCCTGGTATTTTTTTTCTGAGTGGAAAACACAAAACCAGAAATCCTTGCTCTCTTTCTTTTTTCACAGAACATGATTTTTCAGTGACACAATGTATAGCATAGCAAGCAAAACCTCATGAAGTGCCTTACAGCATCCTTGAGAGTGATGCTGTGGTGTGAGGCTGTGCCTTTGCTGTGCCTGCAGCAGCATGTGCAATTTCCTGCTGCCATAGTGGCCTGAGCCATGGGAACCTGGGATCCCACTGCTGCAGGGTCATGGCAAAGCTCTTCCCTGCCTGTGGTCCTTATGGGTAGGGCCCATAAGTCCCTGAAGCCACCTGCATGTGTTTTGGTCACTATACCTGGTGCATACAGCCCCAGACATTGTCATGGGAGAGCTGAGGTCCTAGGGATCTGTTTTAATTCCCCGGCCATGCCTCTCCTCACTAGCAGTCCTGAACCACAGGTGACTGTGTAGGCAACCAGTCACCCTGGGAAACAAACCCTGCCAGCTCTGCTGATCACCTTACCTCCCTTATCTGCATTACTGCATGGCCACTTAGAAAGAAAGCCTCACTTCAAAGGAAAGCCAAGCCACTGCAAAATGTTTTCATTTATAAAGCAAAGACCATGGGTTTTGTTGCCTCTCCTAGGAATAAAATGTAAATAAAGAGAAGTGTGACATGTAGATGTGGGATTCAGCATCACTTTGCATTTAGGCACAAAGGTGAGTACCTCATTGTGCCCATGCACAAAATGACCCAGGACCATTTAGTTCTAGGACCCTGATCTCCTCTCACTCATGGCAGTGCAATTTGGCAAGTTCACTGAAGAGATGCTATGTTGATTATATCTAGAAATGGGCAAATAGTTTGCAACATAAACCTTTTTCAATGCACTGAGCTCTTTTTAGTTGCTCTATGAGAACTCTACTTCTTGAATATTCTTTTTTTGAAAATAGCTCTTTTCAAAAGAAAAAAAGAAAGAAAAAGCATGAAAGATTCTGCAAATGGCAAAGTGTTTTCACACAAGATTACTAACTGAGGTGGGTGAACAGCTGTCAGTTATAAGGATTGTAGCTGATTTCCATTCAAATACTCTATATAGGAAAGAGGAGAGGTTGTCTCTAAGATATAAAGTATTTAGTGGTATATAAGGGTACCACATTTCCTGGGAGCTCATGGTCAGACAGGTATTGGGGTAGATGCCAAATGCCATCTCTACCAGTGAATAGCAAACAGGGATGAAATTTCAAACAAACGTACACCTGTTTTTTTTTAGCAAACTAAGTATTTGCAGGGTCTTCTCTGAGAGGTTTTATCTAGCTCTGAGTTATCTGTGCTTACATCCAAGAGGAATTCAACCAAGACATCTGCAGACAGTTCCCCATCAAATTCAACCAACCGCTCGTCCTTAAAGACATAGAGACTTCCCTCTTCAAGCAAGCCTGAAAGAAGAAGAGAGGAAACAATAACTGGTTAACATGTTGTTAAAAACATGTTTAGTGCAGAGTGTCTTCCTTGTTATCCCAGCAATTCTTCCTGGAAAAATGCAATTGCCAGTTTGCTGTGTTGGTCTAGTTAGAAACAACCTGAATAATGACACAGGGGACAAACTTCAGCCAGAACTGGTGCTAACTTCTTCCCAAATGTTGAACTTTTCATTCAGGTCACAGTTTGGTCTCAGCTGGAAAAGTTCTGCACCAGAAACTTGTTTTAGCTTGGCTGTCTATCTTGCAGTAAATACTGGGCTCCAACTGGCAGCTCAGATTTTAACAGCCTGTCACTATATGGAAATTGGATTTTGATTCGGGTTGTGCTCACTGTCCAGAGAAGGCTGAACTATGTGAGCATCACCAGTGACCTGAAAGTGAGCTTCAAACTGTCTGAGGCTTAGCTGGCCTTGGCAAAAGGGTTAAAAACCAATGATAGGGTTAAAAACCACAGACTGCAGGGTGACAGATTTCAATGCTCTGTCACCAGAGTGAGGACCGAGTGCCACAGAACCTTGTTGGAGGCTCCAAAATCAACAGCACTGGTCTCCTGTGATGCAGGATGGCAGGGTACCACTGGCCGAGGATGTTGGTAGTTTGTTCCTTCTTGGAGAGGCAGAAGCTCTTGTCTTTAGTTTAGCTCCCATTAGCACTCACAGCCTCCAATTTAAGAAAGAAAATGACAGTCCAATATGCTTAAACCTTAGGTTTAGTGGTATATTTGTGTACTGTTGTATTAATGGGGCACAGTATTTCCATATTGCTTTGTGGCTAAAATATGAAGGGAGCTTCCCCAGGAAGGCAGCTGTGTCCAGGGGTGAGCAATGCAGCACCCTTCCACCTTTAGAGCAGACTTCCTTTTTCACTCTGAGGAACAAGCCAGAGTGATTGGCACCTGACTGCCAAACCACTTCAAGGCTGTGGCTGCCCCAGCTGTTGACAGGGGTCACTGGGTCGTGGGGCTGATGACATTTGGGGGATTAAGTGTTTTCCCTGTATGTTCTGGTTCTGCACTGCTGTGTCGGTCCTGTCTTTGTGTTGGAAGAGCAGGAAGTTACTCCATGGCACCTATTTACTATTTCTGCACAGAAAGCTGTGAACTTACACCCTGTCATCCTTACAGCATGAACTGACTTTCTTTTTCACTTGGTTTGGTTTTTCTGGAAGTGTCTTGGCTTGTCTCTCTCATCCTCACCCCTGCCCCTGATCCTGCCCCTCTTGGGATGGGCAGGTGGTCAGTGTGCAAGTGCCACCATCATCCTCCCCATCCTGGTAACAAGGATTTGGCTGATGGGACTCCCATAGACACATCACTCCCACAGTCTCTCCAAACTATTCCAGAGATGTCAGACCTGGGACTCACCTAACTTTTTGGCAAGCTTGGCATCCTTCTTGGAGTCCACCATCCCAAAGCCAATGCTCCTGGGCTCCAGGACCTGAGCTGCCAGCTGTGGGAGGAAGCAGAGAGCCCAACATTAGTAGTGTTAGCACCACAGGGTAGCTAAAGGGCATCATGCCCTGCCAGCATGACATGACAGACACAAGTGACCCATATTCTGCTGTTGAACAGCACCAATGGGTGGGATGTGTCACATGCTGCCTCGCTGCTGAGATAACCCAGAGGTCACAAGGGTTGGGTTTCTTCCCATTGTGTTGCAGCAGGGAGTTTGCTGCACTACTGTGTGCTGTTTGACACTGGCCTCAGGAGAGGGCTCCTGAGTGAACTGGGAGCACCAAAGCAGGGAAGATGGCTGGAAGGAAGTCCTGTGCCACCAACACAGGTGGCCTTTCCTCTGTGGTGCCTTGGTGGCCTTCTGCAGGGTGTGTGATGTGGGCACCATGGACATTTTAACTCTGGAAGTGCATGGTGCCAGGCAGCAGTGTGTACAGGACTCTGCAGCATCATGTTTTCTTCCTGCATGTGGTGGGGTGGCCAAAGCAGGCTCCTTTTCCTATAAAGTGCTTGAAGTCATGCCTCCTTCAGTAAGCCCCTAGATCCTGGTCCCCTGTTTTTACTAAAGAAATGCATCTAAGCCCAGCCATGCTCATGTTCACGTTCTCACAGCTTTGCAAAACCACTGCACCCTATTCCCACCATTTTTGATGAAGGGGCCTCTTGAAGATATTGAGTTCCTGCCTGTTTTGTGAAAATAGATATGTGAGGAAAGGAGAGACGCTCTGCAAGGGCCTGGTGGTGAGAGCGACCCCGGGTGAGACCCTGTGAATTCCAAATTGGCTCCCAGAGATGCACTGACGCTGGTAAATGGATCCATTTATGCACTGGATGACTGACAGCCCCACCACAAGCATACTAGAGACCCTACAAGGTAGTAATGATGCTCTGAGAACCACCAAGCAGCTGTAAGAGCTTTCTCCTCCTCCCTCTCCCTTCCTGCTGCACAAATGCCTCTGATGCTGATGGTCTTCTTGCTGTTCCTCCTCCCAGCCCTGCCGGATGGCGGGGGATGATGGAGATGAGGGGTCAGGAGCCTCTGGGGCAAGAATGTCCCTATTAGGGCACAGCTGTCAGTGCTTGGCAGCAGGAGGCTGGAGGGGGGCAGAAGAAAGCCATGGCCAGAGAGATGGTGGGTTGATTTATGAGGAAGCTCCCCCCCCTGCCCCAGCTCATTTTGGCTCCCTCCCCCAGACTCAAAGCCAGTTTGAATGTCACCCAGCAGCACTGCCACCATGGCCACGTGGTCCCTTGGCTCCCCTGCTATAAATAGCTTCTGCCCGTGCCAGGCCTCAGTGAGAGTGAGCCGTGATTAGAGGCTTTGGGGGGCAAAAGTGGTGGGTGCTGCCACCTCATCTGTGTAACGGGGTACTGAAAAATGCAGTGGGAAGAAATTATGATGTCCAACTCTAGTTCAGAAGGCTGAATGATTTCTTTATTATAACTATGCTATAATGCATTAATTTACTATATAAAGGAAGATCCTAAAACTACATACCTGTTTTCTAGCTACCATCTCTAACACACAACTCATGACCCTGTTCATGAGAATCCCAACACAGGTGGATTGGATTGGCCATCAGGCTCAAACAATCCTCACCAGAATCCAATCAAGCAATCACCCCTGGTAAACAATTCTCCAAGCACATTCCACATGAGAAAAACAAAGAAGAGAAACAGAAAATGTTTTCTCTTTCTTCTCGCTGTGCACCTTTATGAAAAATCCTGAGAGAGAGAAGAATGTCCCTGTGACAATGGGGTGTCATGGGGCCAGCCAGCTCCCTGTGCTGTCAGCCTGTCCCTGAAGTTCTGGGGGATGGTGGCAGGCACCCTGGTGATCAGGGCTCAGGGACTTTGCTTGAGCAAAAAGGAGAGATGGAGAAGGTAGTTGTTTTCCCCCTTCCACCAATTACACATCCTCAGGGCTGTCCCAAAGCCCTCCAGGAGGAAAAAAGACTCAACTGACCACCACAGCATTGCTGCAGCCTTGATCCCCCTGTAGCCACCTGCCCTGTTTGTCTTTAGGGACAAATACCACCATGGGAGGCAAAAAGGGTGCCTGTGTTACACAGGAAATTGGTCTCAGTGCTCTTTCCCTGCTCTTTGCCAGTGCTTTGAAGTGAAGGTAGGGCTGCAGATTCAGGGCTTGTTCTTACAGTGGACAGTGCCTGAAAGGGGCAGAGCACTGGTTTGTGTTTGCACATCCATTAATTAGGCTGATAAGGCACTGGTGTGGTTTGAATCACATCTGGTGGCTCAGGCTACCTTAGAGCACCTGAGAGCAGCTGGAGCCCCATATTTGCAATGAGAGATGGATACCTCTTGTGAGGTATCTAGACACCTGCAAGTGAGCTGTGGTAAGAGAAGAGATTTTCTGTTTCCCTTTATGGAGATCTGCCCTGACTGGACAAAAGGATGGAGCCTGTAGGATCATCAGCTTTCTGGGACATTGTCAGCACATCCCTGCTTGGTGGTGGTTTTGTACACCAGCAAGAGGTTCCTGACAATCACCACTTGAGGCTCTGGCTGCTCTGTGACTAGAGGAAAACACAGAATGGCCAAGGGAAGAAGACTTGTTCAGTCATGTCCAGTCCAGTCCATACATGATTTAGTTACAGTTATGTCAGCCACGTGCCAGACACAGGGCAGTTTAAGCCAAATAGTTCTTGACTCCTGCACACAGGACATGGTTAGGGTTTCTTGTGAGTGTCTGAAGGTCAGAAATATGCAGAAAAGCTGCAACACCTGCTACAGACAAGTGGTTGGATGTGAGCAGGGATGTGTGCAAGAGAGGAGGCATTGATCAGGAGTCATGTATGTCAGCATGCAACACACACAAGGCAGCTCTTTGGAGGGGTATGGGTGCAGTTCTGTAGCTGTGAGCATGGAAGCTTGCTGGAAAAGAGTAAGACTGTCAAGAAAATGTGGGTGATGTGATGAAAGCCTCTTTGTGTGAGACTGTGGGAGTGCTCAGTAGTCAAAAATGGTCTCAGTAATGCTGGAGGTGCTCCTGTTTGTTTGGCAGGGCTTGTGTGAGTGTGTCTAGCAAGACTGTCTCCTGGAGGTGTATGTATAGTGGGTGTGAGTGTTTGGAGGTGTTCCTCGGAAAGGCTCATCCCGAGATGTGCAACAGTTTGGGCATATAGGAGAGTGCTTGTGTATGGTGTGTGAGTGTGCCTGAGGGGGCAGAGCTGGGAGCTCAGTGGGCAGCCTGCCTCCTCTGCAGGGACCTTCATATCAGGGAGACAATGAGGAGAACAGAACAGCCTGAGCTCCTCTCCAGAGAAGGGTCTCACAACAAGGAGGTCTTTGTGCAACATGAGACTTTCGGGAGCCCTTCCCATTGTGGCAGAGCCTGGAGGCAGGAGACTTTGCAGGGTGTTTATGGTGGCTTTTGCAAGTGCAAGCTATGCATGGGCTGGGCATTGCTCCTGGCCTTGCTTTCTCTGCTTTCCACTGCAGCAGGTGAGTCTAACCCATGCATAGGTAACAATACATTCCCACACCTATATTTGAACCCCAAAAGGCAGCAAAATATGGAGCATGCCAGAGGCACAGCAGTTTGGCTAATTTCCCCCTACTCACTACAGTATCAAGCATTTATATATCCCCTTACAGTATTTTCTGATTCCATAATGCTAGTGGGATTTGAATGCAGATAATGTTTCTAATCTTGACAATCCTCTTGGCTCAGGACCTTGGGACAGAGGCATCTGTAATCTAAGAGCACAGCCCCTCCTCCTCCTGCTTTTAAATTCATATTACTCGAAGTCTTGGCCAGCCAGAGCCCTTGCCTTTTTGTCAGCCTCTATCTCTACAACACGTAGCTTCAACAGCTGCACAGAGACATGGAGGGTAGAAACTGTCCTGGAAGAACTGGACATAACAGATCCTGCAGTCTCTGAGGTAGAGCAGGAGTTTTGGGCTGGCAGAGTTGGCTGAGAGCATGAGCAGAGAGCCCAGTAGGTTGTAAGTGCATGTCCCATGCACATTTTGCAGCCTTATTCTCGTGTTCATGAAGCCTTTGCAATGCATACTTTCTACCTGTAGGATCCCAAGCTGTGTCCTGTGCAGCAGAGGTGTGAGTTTGGCAGCACTACTCCTTTCTCCCATATCCCTCTGGTAATAACCATACTTAAATTTGGATGAATGTCAGGGGGTGAGTGGCCCTCTGGGATGTGTGGGAGGTTCAGCCCAAAGTGAAGCTTGAGTACTACCAAGTATGCAAGAATCCTCTCATCCTGGATGGTGTCAGCAGTTACAGGCACTCAGAATAATGGGTATGGAAAGGCACAGCTCCCTGCCCAACATCTCAGCTTCACTCCCACTGTACCTATCTGAGTCTAGCTGTGATGCTGGGAAGTTTTGGGAGATTTAAGTAGTCTCAGAGGGTCATTCTGAAAGTCTAAGTTATACAGCAGCAGAAATATCACTGTCTGCCTGACCATGTTCCTATTCCAGCTGCAGGCAGCACTGATAGTGCCAAACCTTGCACTTGTCAGTTTTGCTGCTAAATGGCAGACAAAAATCCCTCAGAGAGGGTTAAAAATGGGGGTGGGAGGGGTGGCTGCCTCAGTGACTGCATGGTCAGTTTTCATTGTGAAGTGACATTATGGCATTCTGGCCTGGATTTTCTTCCCACTTCTCTAGCACCTGCCCAGAGCTCCCACAGACAGTAAGGTTCATCTTTCTCAGCTGCTCAGGCTTGGGAGGAAGGGTGGGGGGCATTTGGGTGTCTCTGAAAGCCATCACGAGTACGCTTCTCTTAACCATGGGGAGCTTTCTGGTTTGCTATTTAGCAGTGGAGGAAGAAAAAAAAAACTCCAGCAATGCAGGGAAAAGAGCAACAGGAAATTATGAGAAAACATCCCTCTAGGAATCTACACTCCTCTGCTGCTTCTCTCCTACTCTCTTTAATGCTGCAGTTGATGCTGATGGTCAGAAGCTGGTTGATGAAATGATGATGATTTTATATCCCAAAATGTTAGGTTTTTATTTTCAGAAACAGCAGGAGGAGATGGCAAGTTTTTAGTGTATTCCCCCAGAAGTTTTGAATCCTTACACGGGACTCCTGCCTACACGCTATAGTTGGCTACTCTGTTTGAGATACTGGGCAGTTTCTTGGAGAACAGAGGCTATTCTTTATTTTCCTAATGCTGCGATGTCCCCACTAGCACCCCCTTGCATACCACACTAGTAATATCTTGGTCTTTTCCATAGTTCAGGCTGTCCTGAAGCACTGAGGTGATCAAAGAGCAGGGCCAGAAGCCTGCTGAGCAGCTGCCACTAGAGAAGTCACTTTGCTGGCAGTGGGGACTGAAGGAGAGTAAGTTGGTCCCACCTTACTACACTTTTCCACCACCTGAGCTGCTTGGAGAAGCTGAACCTCTCCTCCTAGGGATCACTACTCCTTGGACTAAAAGGCAAGTCCCCAAATATGGAACACGCAAAGGTCACTCCCTCAGAGCTGGCTTTCACAGGTAATGCTTCAAAAATGCTGCCCTGGAGCTTTAATTGTTGCGCAGCCGCTCAGCGGGGTCAGACATACGGCAGCGTGCTCTCTGCCTGCCTCTCTAAAGGTTTCACATAGCTAGGGCTGTATTTTTATCTGCTCCTGGCATCCCTAATTTTAGCCAGCTGCAAGCCAAAGCACAGCCTCCCCAGCCACGAGCTGACTGAGGCTGGTGCCCGTGCCACTGAGCACCCATGGGCACAGGGGCCACCTGCCACTGCTCCCAGCCGGTCCCTGCTGGCACGACATCGCAGATGTTTTGGCAACTCAGCTGTGCAACCTGCATGTCAAGGGCAAATGGGGACTTGTGTGTGTGTCATTGTGTGTGTGTGCTGCCCCAGGAGTCTGGGCCTCGGTAGGGGCCACTCCACTAAGCTGCCCTTTCCAAAACAGAGACTGACAGTGTAGTTTGGAGGCTGTCCTTGTCCTTGATAAAAGTGATGCTGTTGCTCCCTGGTTCTCCTTCTGGCCTCAGAAAAGCTGCTTTGAAATTGAAGGCTGGATGTTGCTGTGAAGCTCATACAGACCAGAAAGCTGGGTGCTTTAAGCGGCTGCTGGAGGAGGGAGGCGTGCTTGGTATTAAGCCCATTCACCTACACATGCGCATGTCATTCCTATGCCTCTAGCTCTCAGGAAAAAGTCAGATTTCTCCAGTTTCTGACCCAAGTGAGTGCAAGCCAGTGCCTCTGAAATCCAGGATGCTGCGGGCGAGAGCTGGGAGCTCCCATCTTGCATCCACAGGAAGGATCAGCAAGGCAGGGCCCTGGGGGAGCAGAGTGGTCCTTGAAACAAGAAAGACCTTTTCCCCAAAGAGTGAGCAGAGAGAAATAAGAACTGAAGAAAGCTTTAAATATACACAGCCCTCCTTGCACTGGGTTCGAGGTGTCAGAGGTCTGCTAGCTGATGGCAGTGTCTCCTGCCAGGGCCAGACAGGGTTCCCAGAAAAAGAACATATCATGTACAGCAGCTGGCCTTCACCGGAGCTGTGTCAAAGAGCACGCAGGAATGAGCACCATCAGCACCACTCGGGAGGGAGCGCTGACCCTCCGAGGTGCCGGAGAGGGGAGGAGCGACTGCCTGGGAATTGAGTTCTTGGTTGCTGCTCACTCCATTTCCTTGGGCAAGTTTTTTTTTCTTTCTCATCTATGTAGGTAAATCCCAATGTGCAAAGGGAAAAAAAAAAAAGGAGAACTTGGACTTTGCTAAGTTCTTGCACTTCTTTCCTAGGCCATGGATTTCATGCCTGATTGCCTGTTATTTAGGGACAGAGGCTGCAAAAGGACATCTTTGGTCATCAGACTCAGAACCATGTCATTCAATCTCTGTCACAAAACAGTCACTGTCCATTTAAAACTCATTGGACTTTTCTCCCCTTCCTCCTCTGGTGATTAGGGGCTTTGTAGTTCCAGACTTGTTTTATTCATAGCCCATTTGTCCTTAGGCTTTGCGCTTAAATAGCTCTTCTCCCTCCCGGGTGTTTAAAAAGAATTATCATATCCCCTTTCCATTCTTCCCACAAATTAAGTTCAGGCAGTCATGGGCTTTGATTAGTTTGGTTTGAGATGAAGGGCACTGGCAGATCAGGCTCTGGAGTAAGGTCAGGGTGGGCAAGCATGGCATGGCCACCCCTACCCAGTGTGCCTCACAGAACAACAGCTGCCCCAGCTTGTGGTCAGATCCTGCAAAATGGCAGGGTCCAGGGCAGGGAACTTGAAATGCTAACTACTAACACCACACATGTCCTCTGAGTAGGTGAGTGTGAGCTCAAGCTAGCCCTTCTTAGGCCCCTCACTCAGGATAAGACCAAGAAAAAATTCTCCATTGTGAGCCTGGTGAGACAATGGAACAGGTTGCCCAGAGAAAACATGGATGCCCCATCCCTGGAAGTGTTCAAGGCCAGGCTGGAGGGGCCTTGGAGCAACATGGTGTGATGACCCACCCTGAAGAGGAAATCCCACCTGATTCAGTGGAAGGTGTCCCTGCCTATGGCAGGAGGGTTGAAACTAGGTAATCTCTAAAAGTCCATTCAAATCCAAGCCATTTACATTTGTATGAAAGGTATTTCATTTTACAAAATGAGACCCTGCCTCCTGAGAACCAGCCCAGCACAAAGACATTGGGAACTCTTGCTGGCACTTTTAGGAGAACCTGACTAGCATGGCAGGATGGCAGGACCAAAGAGGATGGACTTTGCCACATTTTTCCTCAATTGAATTTCTGAAGGGAGGGTTGGCTCTGAAATTTCTGAGTCTCCATGCAGCTCAAGGTCTTGCATAGAAACGGCCTCAAATTGCACCAGGGGAAGTTTAGATTGGATATTAGGGAAAATTCCTTCATTGAAAGGGTGGTCAGGCCCTGGGATGGCTGCTCTGGAAAGTGGTGGAGTCACCATGCCTGGAAGTATTTAAAAGTTAAGTAGATGTGGCACTCAGAGATATGGTTTAGTGGTGGGCTGCGCTGGGTTAATGGTTGGACTCGATGATCATAGAGGTGTTTTCCAATCTAAAATATTCCATTATTCTATCACATCTCCAGAAGTTGTCTGCAACAGCTGGACTGTGATAAGAGCTCTACACTTCAGGGTCAAGAAAGGCCACAGAACCTGAGCAGACTTGGCCTTGTACTCTGCCAGCAAAGCAACCAAAGCTCAAAGGGGTCTGCCATGTCTCCAGAAGACATTTGTATTCTTTAGATCCTGGGATTACAGCTGGTTTCTGCTCATGTCAGAAGAACTCAGGTTGGTACAATCCCCTCCCCAGTCATAATTTAGCAGATGAGAAAAGTGCCTTTCAAAGCACAGCTGTGGCTGTGAAAGTGCAGTCTTAGGAGAGATGCTGCTCGTGCAGCCAGTCCAAAGTCACTACTTGGAACGGTCAGAGAGACTTCAAAGAAAGAAGCATTTCAATAATAGGTAATTCAGCCTTGGAAATTATTTTGGCCACACTTACACAGAAAGATCAAGGCACAGAGTTGTCCCTAGATGTCAATGTGCCCATCTGTGAAACAGGGAGCTTTCTGTAACCTGTTTTTGTGACTGGCATGTCAGTGAGTGAAATCCCCCTGGGTGCTACTGCTGAACATCAGTACTCTGCTGGCTGTTGATGAGTTGAGACCTACTTACATGGCCTCAAAGGGGAAGTAATCAATGCACACATTTTCCTTTTCTTTTCCTTCCTCCCTTCCTTATTTTTTACATTAACTTATCTGTAGTGGGAGCACTTCTTTTGTAGACATAGAAGTCAAAACACCTCTTTTATTAGAGGCTCTTGCACTGTAAGCTTCTGCACATATCTATCCAGCCAGATGTCCCTCATCTCTCACCTTGAGGACTTGTTCTGCAGGGATCCAGAGAACTGAGAATTTCTGTGACACTCACAGAACATGTCTTGCATGTACATACTTATACCTCAACACTAAATTTTGTTGAGCCACTGTCCCGTAAACATGGCCATTTTCAAAGAAAATTTGTGAAATCTGAGTTTGGGGAAAAAAAAGAAAAAGGTACTTAAAGGAAGGGCTTGGGTTTATATTTCTATTTTTACTGATATTTTATATATTTTTAAGATTTTATGTTTATATACTTAGAGATGGGGATAAAGTAGAATCTCATCTCCTGGTTCCTATGGATTTTTGGGATAAAGTACACAGACCTAGACTAATAAAACTTTATTCTGTGTTGCATCAGAGGCAGAGAGAGACTTTTTGCTATGTATTACATGACTCTGAACGCCTATGGGAATACCTGCTCTCAAGAGGGTTCAATACCATATGAGTGAAACTACCCCCAAACCAGCTGATCTTGTACTACTTTTTCCATCCTGAGCTGGAAGCTGCAGTAGTTTCAGCACTTGGAAATAAATAAAGTAGAAGGTAGAGCTTACACACAGTTTAATCCTTGCCTTTTACTGGACTCAAAATCCTTCTTTCCCTTTCACACTACAGGGAGATACTGGCTGTGTTTTCCATGTGTTACGGAATTGGCCAAATATGTTCAGGAGTTTCACTTTGTTCTGCCATTTATTGCTAGAGGCTGGATTGATCTTAGGCCTCATCTGGAGAGGGGAGTACCACATCCCTCTTCTCTTTCCTCCTTATCAGACTGGTTTGTGCTAGGGCCGTTTTCCATGAACTTTCAATCCAGGGGCTCTGTTACATTGAAGGGACTAAAATATCTGGGCTTGATGAGCCTCTCTTTATTAAGGATATTACACATGCACACAGATGGCAAGGGAAGAATGGCAGGGAAGCTGGGACTGAGGGAGTTTTAGCAGAAAGAGGATACCAGAGTGCATCACAGGCAGCCTGCTATCATAGTGAGAACCCCTCAGCTGCTGGAGATCTTCTCAAGTGTAAAAGGAAAGCCCCTAACACCAGTGCTCATTTATTCTTGCTACATGATTCCTAGAGACAGGGGCTGGCCCACTGGAAGGCAAAACTCCCTATTTAGGACATTCAGAAATGAGAAAGGAGAAGGTTTTAGAAGTGATGGTAGGAGACAGGGTGAAATATGGTAGAGGAGATAGAGATGAGAAGAAAAGCAGAACAGGTATTTCTCAGCTTCACTGCTTTGATCTTTTCCTCTGTTAACCCTTCTTCATTAAGGTTGAGACCATTTAGGACAAGTAGCTTTTTCTTTTATTTGTGTGTTAAACAATTATTGTGATTGCTTGGCTGTTTTGTCTCCTTCACTCTGCTCACCACATGGAGCGTGCAGAGTTCTTGCAAACATCACCACAGGGTAGGAATGGCTACTGTTATCTCTGGGACTGCTTTGATCAAACTCCCCATTGCCCTTTGTAGAGGCTTTTCCCTACTCAAGGTGCAGGTGCTTTCCAGTAGCTAGTGGTGAAGAGTGGAGTCATAGGAGAAAGGTACACGAAGGAAAGGAACCTGAGCTGCAAAACAGCCTGTGTTCATGGTATCTCTGCCCAGGGTTGTCTTCCTTCCCCAATTCTTTTCCATCCTAGCCAGAAAGGTGTAGGCATCTCAAATAAGTCCTTTGGCTATTTTTCCTGGCAGACCAACCCAAGAGACCCCATCTTTCCAATCTGAGGGGCTGGCACTGCCACCCCTGGACTTATTGTCATGAGCTAACAATGGTCCAAAGAAGTTGCTTTTGCTCCCAGAGGGGTTCAGTTGTCCCTGGAGCCTGTTGTCACCAGGTGTCACCCAGCAGTGTAGGTGGTCAGAACTGTTAGGACCACTTCATAATGATCATCACCTTCATTCCCCTTCTAAAATGGAAAGTGACCCTGGGCTGCGTGGGGGTTTGTTGATCCAGTACACCTGGATACAGGGAGCTGAACACTCCATGTGCTGTGCCAAATGCAATATCAACTTGATGACATCATCCCTTTTCTGGTGACAGTGGGTGTGCATCCTCAGCTTTCGACAGTGTCAATCCGACACACTTTTCTTCTTTCTTGGGAAGGACATTTTTCTTATCATATCACTTCTTGGTCTGGCTGTATACATAGTTATGGTTTAGTAAAGTCCTTAAATAAATGCTTAACTTTACTTATGTGCGATCATGTTCTCAGTTTGATTTCTTAAGTAAATCTGGAGTGGAACACAAAAGCCTTGTGGTTCTCTTGTCTCTCCCCTGCCTATAAGGTGCCTTCTAATAAGCTTTCTATCTATTGGCCCTTTTAAACCAAATTTTCCAGAGTCATTGATCTCAAACATAATGAAGCTATTGCGAGTTTTGTGAAGAGCAAAGACTTGAAAGGGAAAAGGCCAAAGTGCCCTGAAAGAAGGAAATGTTGCCGTATGAGCTCAACCCCCATGGAATTTCAAAGAAAATATCTCTCTTTAAGAGAGAGCATCAAGTGTTCTTCACTCCTGGGAGAGGCCCCAGTCAGAACTTGTTACTGATGAACTACATACTTCAAGGAAGCCATGGTGGATCTCTCTTGCTCTTTTCTTTGGTGTCTAAGGTAATTCTTCATGTCTTTGATCTTTGGAATTGTACATTTCTTATAAGGCACATGTGAGAGAAGCAGATAGGGTGGACTATTTGGGGATTTTCTGGACTTAAATTCTTTAAGCCCATGTGCCCACCCACACATGTCCCTGAGACAATCTGATGTAACAACCCTTAACCACTAGCTCAGACCTTTGCTTTTCTCCACACCTGCCTGTGTGTTGGATGGAGGCTCACTTTTATTCCTAAGGATGGAGACTGATGACATTGTATGGAAGAGGACTAAAGGCACACTCTATTGCCAGGCTGTGAAAACAGCATGCCTCAATGTGGAACAGCAGAAAAATTGTCAGTAAAGTTAGATGTTAGGAAAAACATGTGGTGCTCTAGAAAGGAGCATCTTATCACATACAGCACCCTGTTCTGGGAACCTCTGAAGACAGCTGGCAGGGAATGGTGAGGACTGGAGTATTTACCTCTTAGATACTTCATTTCAGGTGTAAAGGACCTTCAGCACTCCAAGTCTTGATCCCTGTGCTGAAATTAGATATGTAAAACCTTCCTGAGTGAACTTTTCTCAGGTTTGGCTGGAAGGAGAGCCCTGTCACTGCTCCTGTGCCTACAGAGCAGCTCACTACTCTAAGACTTGCTCAAATTACAAGAGAGCTGGGTTCAGCTGCTGACTGCTTCCAGGAATAATGATCCCAGGCAATTCATCTCACAGGCAAACAGCTCCACATCTCAGTCAAGGAGCCACTGCATACATTTCTTTCCTTCTCCCTGTGCTGTGAAGTCCAGCAGCTGAATGAGCTCTGACAGGGAAAATTAAGAGTTACTCCCTATGGTTCAACACATTATGGCTTGAACTGAGGGAGTTGAACGCTCTCACAAGAAGGAGCAGATTACAATCTGGCTTACCCACTCCTTTCAGAGTGCTCCCATGGTTGAATTAGTAAAGAAACTGGGAATGTAGCACCATACTGGCCTATGTCCTATGCAGAATAGAACATATCTTCTCTGTTGTGTTCTGAGACCCTCTCCCCTTCTGATTCCCTCTGGGTGACAGAAGCAAAGAAGTGCTCAGTCTGCAGATTTCTCTTGTGCTTGGGCTGTCAGATTGCTGCTGCTGCAGTTCCCAGTCCAGGGGAGGGACTGTTCTGAAACTGTGATACATGCACTGAATCAGCACTGCAAGTGCTTTGGAAATTTTGAGGTCAAAGCCACAAGTGCCAGTTGATGTGTGGCACCGTTAGCTGGAAGCTGAGCACTAGGGGACTGGAGCACTACAATTATGTAAAGTCTGCTGCAGGTCTAACCCTCAGTCTCTTGCCCAAGGTCACATAAGAAGTCCATAGCAGAGAGCAATTGGAAACCAAATAAATCACCAGAATCCTAAGCTAATGTACTCATGGCTGAGTCCAGCCCTGACAAAGAAAAGCTTAAGGGCAGATTGTATTGCTGTCACACCCTTGGTAGCATGGGTAATGGTGTCATGAGGACTCAAACTGATGGTAGACATCAGACCATAGAGTCATGGAAACATGGAATGGCCTGGTTGGAAAGGATCTTAAAGATAATCTAGTTCCAAGCCGCTGCCATGGACAGGGATACTTTCCACTATGCCAGGTTGCCAGTATTCCATTCAATTTGGCCTTGAACAATTCCAAGGATGGGACATGTTTCTGTCAGGTTTCTATAAATGTGTATCTAGTAACTGTTTGATACCTATCAAGTACAAAATAGCCAGCCTATTAACAAAAATGTCATTATACTACCAACACTACTCATTTCAGCTGGAGTTAAAGCATTACTTTTTTCTTTTCTTTGCCAAATGGTATTTAATCACTCACCTGCAGAAAGCAACCATTGCCTGACAGGAGAGTAAAATCTGGTTAGTTTTTGGATCTTTCTTTCTGGTAGTCATCAGGCTTGCTGAAGAGGTCAGCAGACCTTGAACTTGACACTGAACCTTTTTGGGTCCTATCCCTCAACAAACATATTTTCTTATTCACATTTCCTACACTCTCAGGAGTGCAATGCATTTTCTCTCTGGATCTGATAAATAAAGCTAAAGTGTTTCTTCTGCAATTCTGAATTACTATTTTTTTTCAAATATGTCTTTTAGTTAAGAGGGAATATTTACAAGCTCCTGGTAAGAAACATGCACCTAACAATCAAGGTTTCCAGCTGTATGATTCCCTAGATTACAGCTAAAATACAAGAAAGAATTCTACAAATCTACATTGTCACTTTTACCATGATTTATTTTACTGAGGATTAATGAATCATTCGTCCACAAAAGAATTGACAACATTCTTTTTCCATCATAGAAGAGAATGGTTGCATTAAGAAGCAGCTATAGACTGATTCCAAGCAGGCAACGAAGTGTCAGAAAAACAAAAAGGGATTTAATGCTGCACCAGCAGGGAGCTTTTGAGATGGGGAGCTAGGACACCCATTTGCTGCACAGCTTGATAAAGTTTCTTGGCTAACTGCTCCTAGTGGGATAAAAAATGGGACTCAATCCAGAATACAAGTGGGATACTGGCTTGCACAGAATGAGAAAGGATCAAAAAATTTCCAGCTATGGATTCAGGTGCTGAGATATGGAAAAGCTGAGCTGAGACGAGTTCATGTTTCTGAGATTTGCAAGGTTACTTGCTATTGCCTGAGCTTCTGGCAGACGATCCAGAAAAGCTATTTCCCAGCAAACTAAGAAGAGCACAAAAGAGGCTTTTTCCTGGGCTTTGCAGAATTCAGGCAGGGGCTAACTGAAATCCAACTAAACAAACTTTTGGATGCCCAATGTCCCCTGCATGAAACCATTTGACTCTCCTGTCCTGTGGGTCCTCTCCATGACTCTGAGCAGTGCTGTGATACTGACCCCGACTGTAACATGCAGCGGCACTTACCTCCAGGACCATCTCTGTCATCTGGAACTGCTTCTGGGAGACCTTGTCAGAGCTCACAGGCTCATGGAAGAGCAGGCAGAGCATGTCATACTTCTTCAGTGCCTGCTTGTAATTCTTCTCGTTCAGGTCGATCACTCGGTCTTTCCCATCGTAAGTAGGGAAGTTCAGTCCCTCTTCTGCCTTGCAGCAGAAAAGCAGGTAAAAACCTGCCAGGATCCAGCAAACTGCCTTCATAGGGGAACCCTTGGACTGCAGCAAAGGGTGGTTAAATGTCCCCCTCTTTCTTAATTTGAGAAGAGAGGGAGACCAAAGACTCCAGGAGAAGTTAGAACTAAGTTTCTCTTAGTTTCTCTAAGTTTCTCTCTGCTGCTTTCCTAGTGTTGAGCCCAAACACTGCAAGACTGGTGGGGAGCAGCAAACTTTGCTGTCCTGTACTCACAACAAAGAGAGAGACAGACGGGAGAAGCTGTCAGGCCAAGCCCTGGATACCTTACATAGCTGTGTCCAGCTCCCGTGTCATTAGGAACTCCATTTTTAGGAAGCAGTTGTTTCAGGCTAAAAATAAACCCTGCAATGAATAAAAAGGACAGATATGACACCATTGAGGGACTTGCTGGCACTCTGCATCATCTGAGAGAGAGGGAGTGGGCAAGACAGAGGGAGTGGAAGATGTCAGTCCTGGGAATATGCAGGCAAGGTTTGAGAAGGGACAGACTTCACTTGCACAGGGAATCAAGGCACAGGCTGTCCTACTAAGTATTGACAAAAATAGAAGGTATTTACTGCAATTTATAATAAGGGTATCTCTCTTTATATCCCTTTGGGCATCACAGTGATTAAGCTTCTGACAACATATCTCAGGTTAAACAGTTTCAGAGCCTCATCTGCACCACTAGAGGAAAAGTCCTGTTTCCTCAGCAGCAAAGGAGGTGAACACTCCTGGGACTTCTTTCCCCTGCCTGGAGCACCATTTGGAGCTGCTAGCTGACATTCAAGGTGCTTTCTGAATCACATTCTCTACTTGTGGGGCAGCAGGAGAATTGTTGCCCCTTGGACCTGTAATCCAAAAGGAGAGGGCAGCTTATGTTGCAGCCTCCCATTTTCACAGCCATTCCCAAGCTGCATACATTGCTGGAGCATGGTTAAACCTTATCATGCTAAGGGGGCTGATGAGTGGGAGGCATGTGCCCAAGCCAGTGTCTTGGGACTGGAGGCAAGGCTCTTCTCAAGAGGATGGTCAGATGGCACCATCACCGCCAGCTGCCCTTTCTGGGACCTGCCTGTTGGACTGGAGCAGGTTTTTCACACAACCCTCTTGCATTTCCCAGCAAGCTGTTCCTGCATATTCCTCCTTCTTCATGTCCCAGGGATGGTGGCCAGTTCCTCCTTCTGTGGGAGCTGAGCACCAGCTGCTGCTTTGCTGTATCACCTGCACAGCACTGCTGGGGGAGAGCGGTTCAGAGGCACAGCCCCTCAGCTCTTCCCCTCCTCTGACCACGGTGTCACCTCTGACCCATGACTGGCAGCAACAGGCAGGTGGAGACAGGCCAGCTGGCCACAAGCCAGCCCTGGGGCTGGCATGGATCCACTGGAAAAGGCCTGCTGAAGGGCTGGCAGAGAAGAGCTTGACAGGGGGCACGGCTCCCTTCCCCCTGCCAAAGTGATGTGCAGACAAGTGGCCTTATCAAGTCTTTTCCTTGCATGCTGCTGCTCCATCACAGCTTTGCTCCATCCACACCAGGGAAGAGACAACATCCCCTCTTAATGCAGTTGTTTCCATTTAATTGTATGTCTGGGATTATTTCAACTTTGGGAGCAAAAGGTAAGCATTACTTAGCGATTATAGAACCATAGAATTATTTAGGTTGTAAGTGACTCTGAAGACCATTGAGTCCAGCCATTAATCAAACACTGCCAAGTCCACCACTAAACCATGTCTCTAAGCATCACATCTACATGTATTTTAAATACCCTGAGGGATGGTGACTAGAACACTTTCCTGGGCAGATTAAACAGATCTCCTGGGTGACTTAGGAGCACACTTTCACTTCTATGTCAACTTTCACTTCTCATCTGAACAGCCCACAACCTACTGACTGAAACCCTCTGGGTAATAGTTTCCAAATCTGTCTTATTTCCAAAGCCTTTTCAGAAGTTCAACATTTTCTGGCAAATTAAAGTCCTTATGACAAAGCCTGAGGAATATGGGTAAAAGCCAAAGCAAGACAAGCCTCCAAACTACACTTCTTAGAATCAGCCTTGAGGGGCAGTCATTTTTAGAGGGGGAGGTAAGTCTGAATAAGTCTGATTGCTTTTAGTGGGAGACACAAGTCTTGTGTCACCATGGGTGGCAATGGCTGGTTAGGTTCATGCTGAGTGTTCAGGATGTAAAACACAAAACCAAGTTTGTGGGATGATTAGGCATACATTAGGCTGGTTGCTTGCCTTTGAAGGACCCCTATGGATCTGGGGTGCAGGAGCAGGCTTCACTGGCATCACAATATGTTTTAAAGCAGGAGCACATTAGACAGGGTGTGAAAATGAAATGTTCACAGCTACTTCAAAAATTGGATTATGAGGCTCCTGACCTCCTTTATTCTTGTAGATCTTCAGCAATTGCTCCACTTTGATATTGCTCGAGCTATTTTTGATGCACTTTTTCTCTAGTCTGAATAACTTTTTAATCTGCCTAAAAATAGATATAATCCAATTTTCATTTTCTCCTCTTTTTTTTTTTTTCCTATCAAAAAAGGAAAGAAATGCTTCTTATTCACAAAATTTGTTGCTTCATTAGCCCCACATGAATCTTGTTTATCTGTTTGTGGCACGAGTAACAAATATTTGTGAATTTTAGGCTTCACCTCTGCATCAAAGGGAATTCTTCCAGCAGATCAACCCTGGGGTCACCAGAGAGTCCATCTCTTTGTGTCTCCACTCAGAACCTCAGTGGGGCTGCTAGGGCTAAATCTAGTGGGCATTTTCTGTGGTCTTCTAGCTCTACCTGCATCTATATGAAATTCAAGACACCTTGTTCACCAAGGCGGAAGTAATGGTGAATTCCTCAAAGTTGGAACAACTGCCTCAGTCACCTGAAATTCTTAATTCCAATAAACTTTAGTCAAAGCAGATGTTCTCCTTGCAATCCTGCTAATATAGGTCTGAAATCCTGGATTCATGTGTTTTGGGATGTTCAGAACAGCAGTTAAACACTTGAATCTGAGCAAAGCTGCTCTGTTGTTTTTTTTTTTCCCTGGGGAATAGCAGAGCTGGGACTGAAGCAGATGCTCCCACAACCTGACAAAGGCCATAAGTGTTGTGCCTTTCTCTTCATCATCTCTCTTGGTGCTAAGAGCAGTGCACTGAAATGTGCTCATCTCAACCCCAGAAGAAAAACTCCTTGGAATTTCAAAGCGTGTCTATCCACTTTCAGATAATATTTTAAATTTGGAATTTTGGGCAGGCTCACTATCAAGAAAAGTATAGTGTGCAGACCCCATGCATTTGGGGAATCTGAGTTTTGTTGAAGGACCATTTCTACAGGACACTGGCATAATGTTTCTCTGCATGTCAGATCCTCTTTCATAGGGTAAGAGCAATAGCAGTTCCCCTCAGGAGGGAAGGATGAGAGGAGCAAAGAAATTTCACAGGTTTCTCTGAGAAATTTCAGATTGTGCACTCCTCTGTTCACTGCAAATACTTTGTGCTCTCTTCCTGCATGGTCTAGTGTCTTCCTGATCCCACTTAACTGCCTGTGGTTTCAACACATGTGTTTCTGTGGGCAGTGTCACACGAAGGAATGATATGGTCTGAACTAAATCCTGAGACACTTGCCTTTCAGTTCAGATATCTCATTTCCTGGCAAAGCTGGCATCTGTTAGTCTCTGATATAAGCTGACTGCAAGGTTCAATCTCCCAGCTCTGATTAGTTAACCATTGACTCCTTCATCCATTCTGTTGCTGCTTCTCTTAGCCCTGCCTCAAGAAACCAGTACAATGCTTTCCCCCAGCTAACTATTCCAGAGATGTTTCCCTGAAAGATTTCTGAGGAATGAACTGGTAGGGCTCACTGCCTGTCCACCCTGACATGTTGTTCAAACAACCTTTAGAACTGGCCCAAAACTTGAGGCAAAGAGATAATTAAGAGGAAACACTTGCTGTTGGTTTATTCACTACTATTGGCTTTCTGCGTCCATCCATTAAGCAAAATCCTAGCTCCAGGGATTTAGCTTGCAAAACCAACCCTGACATTCATTGAAGTAGGATTTTACTTTATTTCTTCCAATTTTGTGAGGAGGGGTAGTCAGTAACAGTGCTCAAAACAGTGCAATCTCATATCTTCAATTCAGGCTTGCAAAACTGCAGGGTGGGGAGGTAAGACAAATAAAAATCTCCTTCTTCTTGATTTTTTTTCCCTAATTATAAATTAGGGATACACACTTGCTGTTCCTCCCTCCTGGCCACTGCAGCCACACTCCATGCCGCTGTTCTCACCTTCACTGTCCTTTCTATCTCACATAGTAAAAGAAGTCCCCAGCCACTGCTGATCCAAATGCTTCAGCGAGCCTTTTTTCCAGGGCTTCAGGATTTAGGGTTCTGCTTTAGCTAATCTCTTTTCAAGCTTCTAAAACCTTGTATGTTTTGCAAGATAGGAGTATTCAGAAAAGATGCCTTTTGCCACCAGCTAGCTAAGCAAGGTCACAGCGGCTAATAGCTTGCAGGGTGCTGCTGTGACCAGGGTGGGAGCCTCACAGACACACTGAACTTTCCTAAATAGACCAAGAGAAACTCTGTCATCCTGAAAAAAGCTTTGCAGTGTAAAAAATGTAGTTCTCTCTCTCTTCCCTTCAGCCCTGAAAGGTGGTAAGTCCTTCATGGTGCTTTACATTGCTTGTACTCCAATGCAGTCATGCCAGTGATGGCAGGCAAGTACAAGGCAGAGGAGCTGTATCATTGGCATTCCCTCCTTTTTTTACCTCTTACAAATAGCCAGAGATCTTTGTAGTACCTGACAGTACTTTTACTGAGGTGTCTTGAGACCTGCTGTGTGATAATAAGATGCTATAAACCCTTTCTGACTCATGGATGATGCTTTTGATGAGGGAAAAACAAATATAGGTAAGACAAAAGCACTTCTATGAAATTATATAGAACTTGTGAAGGGAAGGTCAAGAAGATAATCCAGGTGTCCTAATTCATTCTCAGACAAATAGGCATTTCAAAAAAATCTTTGTTTTTTAGGCATTGTGCCCCCCAAAGCAAAGTTGCTCTGTGCCACTTTGGAGGGATTATTGCACCTCTCTGCCTTTGGGACCTCATCTGGCACCTGTGACTTATACGTGTCAAAAAGTAATTTAGAAGGTCAAAACTGCGACTGCCCTAGAAAGAGTGGGATAGTTAACTCTTAATGAGCTAATAATCTCTACACAGCAAGAAAGGATTTAACTAAGACTTCACTGTGGCCAAATGGAAACGTGCCCATTGGCATGTATGGAAATGGGATGGAAAGAGAAAGAAATTAATTGAAAATGAAAAGTGTTAAGAGAAATTGTGGAAGGAGATAAGGCTGCTGCTTCATGCAGAGGTCTGGCAAGGGACATCTGAGGGCAACCTGTTGTGGTGGTTGGGGAATTAATCAGGTGGACTGGAAAAGTTGGCAGAGAGTTTGCAACAGGACACAGAGGCAGTGACCTGCCTACCCCTCCCATCTGGGCTGGGAGTTCTGCCAGCCTGTGGCAGCAGGGTTGTATTTGTCCACATGCAACTCACCCTGGAAAGGGTAGAGGGGCTCCCTGGAGGGCTTCCTGCATGTAGCACGGGGATGGGAGAATTTTGTGCATGTGACAGCTGTAGGCTGGTTAGTAAAATCTTTACTTTGCTGGTAATCACAATGACTTGGGGCCCTCCAGCTGTGACTCATAACTATTCCAGTCATGCTGCACAAAACAGCCCACACAGAGCCCTGACCACAGTGCTGCCTGCAGTGGGCTCCTGCCCATCTTCTCTTCTGCAGGACCTGGGAGCAAGAGGGGGTCTGGCATTTGGTGCTGGGACCTTCAACCTTTCTTTGATGTTTAAACTCCTAAAATATGCTGGTGTCAGTGCAGATCCCTGCTCAGCAATTTTAAGCTTACTGATGAGAGGTCTTTTTTTTGTTTTCCCCAGATACCTCTAATGTACCCTACTTCAGAAAAATCACTACACCATTTCACTGCTACTCTGCCCTGTTTAATGCCACTTTCTTCTGCCGAGATGTCACAACTGATGAGTTAAAGCAGTTGCCCCTGAGACAGTGGCATAATCTCCCCTCGAGGGGAAAGGTGTGGGTGGGTGCTTCATGAGGAACAGGAAAGGGCTGTGGATAGGAGATGGATGTTCAAGTTTTCCACAGTCACAGGCTTCCCACAGGACTTTGGAAAAACCTTTCCATGTGAACTGTGTCAGCAGAGTCCAGGGATGATACAATGCTGCAAGGTGCTTAGACATCAGACTCACAGGGATTAGTGCTTTAGGCAGGCAGGGAGCCTGGGTCAGGTCTGGGCTCCTGAAGGTTTTGGCATCATGGAGAGCTGGAGAAAGAGATGCAACTGCTGCTGACCATGTTTTGAGGAAAGCTGGCTCAGAAACCAGGCCAGGCATGTTCCTATGAGAGGTACTGAGATCTCTGTGAAATCCCAGCAATCCACAGCCAATCTGTGAGCCCGTGTGAAAATTTGGCCCAAAGACAGTGCCCCAAGAACTGGAGTGTGAATGGTGCAGACTGAGCTCTGACTCAGAGACCTCAGCAATTACAAATAATATAATAATAATTTAATCACTATTAATAAATTAAAGAAATAAAACACAGGATCTGATTAAGTATATTCCCATATGAAAAATCTTAGAGCATATACAGCCTGGTCATTTCCATCAGTCCCCTGTCTTTTACTTGGGGGAGATGGGATCACTGGACTCCTGCCCAGCCTTGGCCATGATCAGTATGTCCTAGCATGTGTCCATGTGTCTGTCTGCACGCACCCATGCACGCACGCATTAACCACTGGCACTGCTTCCACCCAGCTCTGCCAGGCCAGACTCTAAAAGATGGATCCCCCATGGAGCACACCCATTTGGGGTGGACAGGTCTGGGGTGACACCTGAACCTCAGGTTTCTCCTAGCCATGAGGACATCAGCATATTTAATAACATCTTGATGATTGGAGGGCTGTTTAATTTAGTGGCGTGGCGCCTGCTGCCTGCTGCTGCTGACGGAGCTGTTCCCAGCAGATTTACACCTGTTTCAGTGGAGTGGCTGCTCAGCTCTCCTCTACTCCCAGCCTCTTGTGCTGTCCCTCAGAACCTTCCTCCTCCCCTGCTTGGACAGTGATGCTTGTTGGGGCACAGCTGACAGGCTGGGAAGCACTGGGGTGAGCTCACTGTGCCACCAGGAACCTCATTCCTTTTGAATGATGAGCCAGACAAGCTTAGCGCGCTCCTTAATTTTGTAAGGAGACAGAGAGGACTTGCTGCTCTTGAATTTCTGCTCCATTTTTACCTTCTTCTTCTCCTCTAACTGGGTTTTATACTGTCTGGGATAACCCTGAGTCTCTCAAAAAGTTAATTCATCAGGCACTTGCATTTCTGGAGTGAATTAATTTCCAGGCAGTCCAGATGTCTTCAAGGCAGTCTATTATGCATCCTTTCGGCATGCTTTTATTTTTGGTGCCAGGCAAATTTTGCAAATTTTTCAAATTCTTCCATGTGAATAAGTCCTACTGGCAGCAAACCCACCATGGATATTGGTATGTCGCTGGGTACAGGTACACAGTGTTCCAAAGAATTCAGAAGTAATGACTCAGGTATCCCCTTCCCTTGGATCATTAAATTAGCCTAGAAATATGGAGATCTGGAAAGTGTCTTGCTTGTGACTTCTTTCTCTGGCAACTACAGGGTGCCTCTGCTCAAGCTTTTACCTGCAGTCACAGGAGAGAGAAAAGCTTCTCTACTAATGCATCTCTGTTTGAAAATTGAAGTGGAAATGTTTGGGTAATAGCATGAAACCTGTCATGAAGAGCCACAGAAAGATCTGAAAATCACAAACTGTATGATGATAACAGTAGAAGTTTAGCAAAAACTTGAAGACCTCACCTCCCTCCTTGGGATGGCTGCAGACTGCTGCTGAAGCTGATGGTGGGAAGAGGCCTGTAACAGAATCACGGAGTCATAGAGCAGTTTGATTGAAAAGGACATTAAAGACCATCTGGTTTCAAAACCCCTTCCATGGGCAGGAATGCCTTCCACTAGACCAGGTTGCTCAGAGTCCCATCCAAGCTGGCTTTGAGTACTTCCAGAGATGGGGTATCTAGAGCTTCTCTGGGCAACCTGTGCCAGTGCCTCACCACCCTCAGAATAAAGGATTTCTTTCTAATAGGTAATTTAAACCTACTCTCCTTGAGTTTAAAGCCACCATCCCTTGTCCTATCACTACATGCCCTTGTAAAACATCCCTGCCTTATTGAAAAAATGCCTCTGCCATACTGAAAATCAGCCACTATCCACAATTCATGGGTGTAGCAGAAACATTTGGGCAGTGGAAACATTTTGCAGCTTCTTCTGAATCTTTTTGCCCCCTCCTCAGAAATGGCCACCCACTCTTGAAGAAACATTGGCTTGCCTTGATGAAGAGTCTCTTCATCCTGGGACAGAGCATTGGCCCATTGGCTGTGTCTGCTGTGGGTGGCTGGAAAGCGAGGGCCAGGAAGCAGAGGCTCCACCTGGGTAGGCTGGATGCTCAGAGGAGCCCTGCTAGAAGGAAGATACCTCAGCACCAGCCTCCTGCACCAGCTTGGTCCTGAGAAAGGAAGAAAAAAGTCTCAGCACCCCCAAAAACATGCAGTCAATGCTTTCCTGGAGGAAAAAGCAGTAGCTGTGTCTCTCCAAGCCTGGGGCTAGCAGGGTGTTATACCAGAGGTTTCTAGTTAAGTACCACCTGGCAGCACCCCTGAGCTGCAGCCTGGGTCATGGTTTCCATAAAGGGCTGCTGGGTTCACTCATATTTATAACGCTTTCCCCAGCACAGCATGTCAGCTTGCAGAGGTCAGCTCTTCTCCGGGAGCAGGGAGTCATTCCACAGGCTGTGCTCCTGTTTCTATCCCTGCCAGCCAAGAGGCCTCCCACCCCCTGGCAGATAGGACCTGGGGGTGGCTCGCTGAGGGGCATGGCAGAACGGTCTGAGGGGTGAAGGGCACAAGGAAAGAGGGTGCACAGGAGATACAGTGCCTGGTTTCTAGTGTAAACTCTAGGAGGTAGGTGTGTGGTTTTCTCTAGTGCTCCAGGGAAAGAGGGAACCACTACATCCCTCTGGGAGACAACCTGTCTGCAGGCAGGTGAAGAGTTTTCTTCTTCAGGTGCATTCCTGTAGGTACTCTAGGTAAGGAGGATCACAAGAAATTAAGGCATGGCTCCAGCTTGGTCTCTTCTTCTCTGAGTTCATCAAAGATGGCTTCAGACTGATACTTAGAGCTGCCAGCTGTACCACATGGTACACTCCAAATGGAGTTATACCAAAGAGAAGATCAGATGCCAGCCTGTGGCCAGCATTCAGACATTCCTCATGGCTTGGCAGCAAGCCATGGCACTGCTCTCAACAGGTCCCTTGCTGGGTCCCATGGTCCTAGTGAATGCTGAAGATCCCTGACTGAAGTGTCTTTTGATGGACAGGAGACAAAAGCCAGCTTGGAGGATGTGACAGGTTTTAGAAGTCAGTCTGTATGCTGATGGTGTTCCTCATCCTCTTGTGTCTCAGAGCACGTGCGTGGGGTGAGGAACCAGCGCTGCCAGCTCGGCTCTTCCGCCTCTCAGGAGCCGCACGTCACAGCTGTGTGTAGTGCCCGCACGCTGACGGCTGCAACTAAGCTCCTACAAAGCTCCCTGGATTAGCAGGTGTGGATATACGGCGCAGGGATGCAGTAATTTGAGCTGGAGTAGTTAGTGCAGTCAGGCAAATGTCACATGTAAAAAGAGGCTCTAAAATGATCTAGCACAGCAGTTTGTGCTCAGTCCTTACTGGCCCATAGCAGGAAACCAAGATAGCTTTATTTTAGTAAATATAACTGATACCTGTTCATCCTTGATCAATGTATTTTTCTTGTTGGGTTTTTTAATTTTATTTTTTTTTTCCCCTATGTCCCTTCCCTTCCCTTCCCTTCCCTTCCCTTCCCTTCCCTTCCCTTCCCTTCCCTTCCCTTCCCTTCCCTTCCCTTCCCTTCCCTTCCCTTCCCTTCCCTTCCCTTCCCTTCCCTTCCCTTCCCTTCCCTTCCCTTCCCTTCCCTTCCCTTCCCTTCCCTTCCCTTCCCTTCCCTTCCCTTCCCTTCCCTTCCCTTCCCTTCCCTTCCCTTCCCTTCCTTTTTTCCTTTCCCATCCAGAATGAAAGATTTCAAGGAGGATTACAGAGCTTTCATTATGCTCTCTGTTATGTTTTGATAAAGATACAAATACCCACCTCGCCATAAAGTGGTGTTTTCTGAACTACTCATATTACTATTTTGCCAGGTTTAAAGCCTGCAGATTTATGAACACAATGACCTTTTAAAGACCAATTTCAAGCTGCAGTCATTTCAGGATCATAATTTCATTTGCAAGTAGCATATTTTTGGGGTTTAAAGAGCCAATTAGATACTTAAGGCTAGTTTTGTGAAGATGTGAAACCCTGATATTTTTTCCTGCTCCTAGAGTTTGTTCTGATTGCTATTTGTCCAGATCAGACCCACAGAGAGGCATTTATTTAGGCAGTTAAATGAATCAAAACAGGGCCTGAGTCATTGATGAATTTAAATTTTTTCAAATCTGATGAAGAGCCTCAGTATTTGAGACTCAAGTTAGTCCTTTTGACTTTCATGTGTTGTGATCATATACAGAACTATGTTGCTGAACAGCATCATTTATCCCGATAGTGTCAACCCAAATAAATGCACATGCTGAAAGGGAGACTTCCCAGCAATCATGTCAGGCAGGCTTTCCATGACATTAATTGTAGTGCTAATTGCAAAAAAAAAAAAACCAGCTAAAACTCTCTGTGGCAAAAACCACAGATCCTGCAACATAAAGTACTTTAAAATTGTGTTTTATTTTGAAAGAAAGGTTTAGACTGAAAATATGTCTTTTGAAGTTTTGAACTGCAGTATTTTAATTTTTATCCAAAATTCCCTTCCTGCATCTAAACTGTGTCTCAGATGAGAACTGGAAGACCACTGCTTGAGGATGAGGCACACACTTACACACACACACACACACACACACACACACACACACACACACACACACACACTTACACACACACACACACACACACATTTACTGGAAACATTTTGAAGGAAACCTGGGGAGCCTGATATTCAGGAAGAGGTTGCAGGAGTGGCCAAACCTGCCCAGAGTTATCCAGCCCTAGAGATTTTACTTATTAAACTCTAGTGAACCAAACACTATGACCAGCTGCTCTCTTACAGCTATCCAGTGTCACTAGCTTGGCTTTTTTTTTTTTTTTGGCCTGTAAATTACTGTACACAGGTGGGGAATTTATTAGCATAAGTAAAATTAGGAAGCAGCACTCCATCTATCTCCCCACTGACACTGACAGGCTGTGAGATGTTGACCTTCTCTGAAGTGTTTGTCTGTATGGCCCTGAACCCAGCAAAAACACTTAGGCCTGTGCTTAATTTTGCATCCCCTTAGGTCTGCCCCTTGCGCTAGAAGTTAAGTATGTGGGTCACAGTTTTCCTGGATCAGAGCCCAACTCCTGAAGGTCCTTCAAGATTTAGCTAGATAGAGCTTCTTAAATGATATGATGCAATTAGTGGAATGGGATTCTGCTGTCTTTTCTGTCAGTGGCTGATTTGTGATGGAGAGGCTAGACTGTGTAGAAGTATACAGACATCCATCAACAGTTTCTCACAAACTATCAAGTATAAACACATTAATAGGTTTTAATTATCAAAGTCTCTGGGAGATCAGCCTTTTTGTAGCTGATAAAGTCTGTCCCTCCTTGCAGACCCAGCATCCACATAAGTTAAGAGCCAAACTCTGAAGCTCAGAAGTGACTTTGCTTTAGCTAGGAGCTGTCAGAACACTGAGAGCAGTTACTGCAGGATGATCAGGTCTTCAGATTGAGCTGGTGGCTCTTGAGTCTCCTTGGTGGTGGGATATAGCCCCCTGTATCACATGTACAGTGGTGTGCTTGGCATGGTAGGAGACAGGGACTGATCTTTCCATTCCTCCAACACTGGCAAAGGAGGTGACCGTGACCTAGAACCACAGAATCACAGAATGTCTGGGGTTGGAAAGGACCTTAGAGATCATCTAGTTCTAGGGATCTGAGAAGCATATTGCTCATGATATTTCTCCAGCATGGCAGCTGCAGGGTGCCTCTGATCAACCTTTTACCTGTGGTCACAGAAGAGAGAAAATATTCTCTACTAATGCATCTCTGTCTGAAAATTGAAGTGGAAATTTCTGGGTAATAGCATGAAACCTGTCATGAAGAGCCACAGAAAGATCTGAAAATCACAAATTGTATTATGGTAACAGTGGAAGTTTAGCAAAAACTTGGAGACCTCGCCTCCCTCCTTAGGTATGGCTGCAAACTGCTGCTAAAGCTGATGGTGGGAGGAGGCCTGTAACAGAATCACGGAGTCATGGAGCAGTTTGGGTTGAAAAGGACTTAAAGACCATCTGGTTTCAAACCCCCTGCCATGGGCAGAACACCTTCCACTGGACCAGGTGCTCAGAGCCCCATCCAGCCTGGCTTTGAGCACTTACAGAGATGAGGTATCTAGAGCTTCTCTGGGCAACCTGTGCCAGTGTCGTGTTTTTGAGACCCTCAGCTTTTCCTCACTTTGTATACTTGTGTCCAGCCGGTCCGTGTTTTCCCCTTGCTCCTCTGCGGCCTCCGCCGTGCCCGCCGCGCCTCCCGGGCCCGCGGCCGCCGCCTCACGGGCAGCCGCCAGGTGGCGCTGCCGGCCCGCGCGAGGCTCCGCGCGCCCCGCCCGCCTCGTCCCGCCAACCGCGCGCGGGGTGTGAGGGGCGTCCCGAGGGGGACGCGGGGACAGCCCGGCGGGAACTGCCCGAGTGACCGGGCACAGCCCGAGTGACCGGGCACAGACCGGCGGGAACTGCCCGAGTGACCGGGCACAGCCCGAGTGACCGGGCACAGCCCGGCGGGAACTGCCCGAGTGACCGGGCACAGCCCGAGTGACCGGGGGCAGCCCGGCGGGAACTGCCCGAGTGACCGGGCACAGCCCGAGTGACAGGGCACAGCCCGGCGGGAACTGCCCGAGTGACCGGGCACAGCCCGGCGGGAACTGCCCGAGTGACCGGGCACAGCCCGAGTGACCGGGCACAGCCTGAGTGACAGGGGACAGCCCGGTGGGAACTGCCCAAGTGACCGGGCACAGCCCGAGTGACCGGGCACAGCCCGCCGTGGGACAGCGGGGCAGCCCGCGCCTGATGCCGCATGTGCCGTGCCGTGTCCTGCCTCGCCCGCTCGCTGCTCCCGGGCCCCTCGGCAGCCCCGCTCACAGAGCAGGTCCGCTTCTAGGGGCACCTTCGCCGTGTTTCCCTGACGGTGCCAGCAGTGTGCACTTACGGCCACGTCCAGGAGTATCCTGGGGTGCTTTTGGAAGAGCAATGCCAGCAGTTTGAGGTTTGTGATCCTATCCCTCTGCTCAGCCCTAGCGAGGCTGCATCGGCAGTGCTGTGTCCAGTTCTGGGCTCCTCAGGACAAGAGAGATATGGATGTCCTGGAGCAGGTCCAGGGGAAAGTTGAATAGATGATTAAGGGACTGGGAGCACCTGCCTTGTAAAAAATGGCTGAGGGAGCTGCACCTGTTCAGCCTCGAGAAGAGAGGACAGAGAGAACCTTGTCAATGTACTCAAATATCGGAAGGGAGGATGCCAAGAGGATGGAGCCAAACTCCTGTCGGTAGTGCCCAGCAACAGGACAAAGGGCAACAGGCAAAAACTGGAACACAGGAAGCTCCACCTGAACATGAGGAAGAACTTCTTTACTGTACAGATTACTGAGCACTGGACAGATTGCCCAAAGAGGATGTGGAATCTCCTTCCATGGAAATATTCAAGAGCCATCTGGACACAATTCTGTCCAGTGTGCTCCCCACCCTGCCTGAGTTGGGAGGCTGCACCAGATGGTCTACAGAGATCCCTTCCAGCCTTATTATGAAATTCTCTGTTTTAACTAGGACCTATACAGAGGCCTGGGCTCCAGAGTGGTCCCCATGGACAGTGTTTGTGCAGCTGACAGAGTGTCTGCAATGTATGAAGAAGTGGCAAGGAGTCACAGGACTTTGGAGGTAACTGCTAGAGTGAAATTAAGGACTTGGTTTTCCACTTGCAAATTCTGAGGGTCCCCCTGGCCCCCAAAATTGCAGAGGGTAGCTTGAAGCCATGACCTATGGCAGAACTTTAAAGGGTCAGAAACCAAAACGTAAAAAAGCTCATCCCTTCCCAGCCAAATACACATGTAAAATAAAAGTATATTTATGTAAATTGAATATTATTATTTTAAAATGGTCACGTAACTTAGGCAGCTGCGATTTTTGAACAGGTAAAGATGGGTCTGTTGTGTTTTAGGGGTGCAATAAACCCTTCCTCTAAGGCTGAATCCAGCACCAAGGCACATCCCCACTTTCCCCACGGCGGGATGCTTTTTCTACGTTCTTCCCGCACTGATGGAAACAAAACTACATGGCCAGTTGGGCTCAGGTTTAGCCTTGTCTGCTGGGGCCCCTTTTCATAGCAATTCAGACAGCCTGGCATCAGTCCCCCTCTTTGTACGCCGGAGAGAGGGGCAGGTCGGGGCACACAGCACAGCGAGGCGCGGCGGGGTCTGCAGGCAGCGCTCGGCGAGCGCTGGCGGGCACAGATGGTGTCATTTCCCCCCGAGGGCCGCGGGGTGCCCGCAGCGATGCTGGTGCGCGGCTGAGCAGGGCGCTGGGATTTGCATGTGCCCTTTGCACGCCAGGCGCCGGCTATTTAAATGACAATGGAGCGAGGGGCAGGTTAGGTATATATATAGACAGAGAGATATTTCTCTGTCTGCGTGGGCTGCTGCTGGCAGCTGCAGTCCAGCAGCCATCCTCGCCTCCCCTATCAATATCCTTTCCCCTGAGCTGGAAGGACTAAGGGATAATTTAGTCTTTATGCTAGTTTGGACTTTGTCTGATTACCAGCTGAGCCTGATTACACAGGCCTTGCTGTCCCTTCTGGGAAATAGTCCAGACAGCACAGAGGGGCCACTACTCCTCCTGCCTGTTTTGCCACTGCCAATCTGTCTGATTTTATTTTGGATTGCAGGAGGGGTGGCTTGTTCTCTCTGCTGTCCTCCCTGTGCACCCACTGTCAGGGACCAAAGGACCTAGTTTTTCCTGAGGACCATAAATCACTTTCACACACAGGGCTTGAATACCACGTAGAGCCAGCTGGTGGGGAGCTGAGCTCTTGTGACTACTGATGATATGGACTAGGGTCCTGCAGCAAGGAGCAAAGTGGGGCCCATCTTCAAGTGCGCCTCCTTACTCACCCTAGTTTCCCTTTTCTTTCACTCTTTGCCACCTCAGTATGTGTCAGTGGGTGCCTTGGATATATGTGTAACTGCGAGCAAGAGGGAGCTGTCAGGTAGAAGCCAGTCCATGCAGCAAAACTGAAGATTTGTTTCAGCTGAGCGTCCCAGCTCCAGCTATTTCCTGAGAGCAGAGCCAGTGTCAGGCCAGGCAGTGTTGAAGTACTGGGAACTGACAGCAGCCAGCAGTTGCAGTCCAGCAGCCAGCCCATCTTCCCCCACCACTTAGGAGCACTTGGATCAGCCAGACACAAGATTCAGATCTCCATCCATATCTACAGTTCTACAGAGTTCAGAGGAAGTGAAGTTTTGGCTTTGGGCTTATGCAATTTTCAAAGCTAATGAACAGATGGTGTTTTACTTGCTGTCTCCAGCCCCTTTGTATTAGCTGTGATCCAAGTCTAAACACCATAGATGAATTAGGATAGTCATATTCCCACATTCACTTGGAGAGGAATTATGTGGGGAGATGGAGGGACATAATGCAAAATGTCTAGAGGCAGGACCAGTTTAAAAACACCTCTGCACAGCTGCAGCACCATGTGTTACACAGAGGAGTTACCACAACTTCTGAAGCTCAATAAAACACTTGACCCTTGACTTGAACCAAGACCTCTGGTTATTGATCCCAGGAAAACTTTAGAGAGGGGGCCATTGCATTCTGCCTGCAGCAACTCTGGCTCCTGAATGGCTCCTCCTGTTTTTAGGAACTGTCACATTGAGCTCTCCTTTCAGCCTCTCTACTGTCTCCACACCTTGTGGGTGACTAGGACTGTACAAGAGTTTGGCTCCATCATGTCTGAGGCTCAGTTTGAAATAAGCGTAGGCTGCTCTTATGTTGCCTGGTAGCTTCTCTTCACCAGAGTACAAGCCCAGCTCCTAAAGCCTTTTCTCATATGTTATGTGCTCCAGGCCCCTCACCATCTCAATTGTTTCTTCCAGGGTTTTCAACTTCCCTCTGGAACCTGGGAGGTCCAAACAGAGCAAAATATCTAGGCACAGTCTCACCAGCACTTAGGAACAGACTGGAATAATTTCTCTCAATCTGCTGGCCACCTTCCTCCTGATGTAATCTAGAATATGAACGACATTATTTCCAGTGACAACACTCTCCTTGGCCTCCACTTGTTATCCCCTGGTCCTTTTCAGCTGGGTATAAACACAGGTGTATCTTCACTGACAGATCATACAGGCCCAAGGAGTGCTCCTGGTTGCATTAGTCATGGGTCTAGGTGGCATTGGGAATTGACCCCCTGAGTACCATTGGTGGTGGTGCCATGGACATTTTTCTGTGTCCTGTTCCTTGAATCTGAGACAATATGAGAGCTTGGGGAACAGTGGGGTGTGTCAGCTGCTGAGAACTGATGCAAGCAGGTGTCAGAGAATGGAGCTCAAGCAGTGGTTTTCCTGGTGGCACCAGGGGTGCTGACCTCTCCCATGGCACTGCAGGCTCGGGTAGCACAGTGCTGTCCTGTGCTCTGAGGCACAGATGGTCTGAAAGAAACTCTCTAGTACATGGTGGAGCAAAACATCACACACAATGTTGTGATAACTCTATTGGACCAAAGAGCTGTCTGTCAGTATCCTGTTTCCAAGCATGACTAGCAGCAGCTGTGAAGGGAAAAGGATCCTCCTCCTCGCTACCAGGAGGAGGATCCCTGTCAGGCCTACCTTTGTAGCTTTGGGACATTTTGGAAATATCCACAGAGAGGACTGATCAATCTTTTCATGACACAGCCTGAATGAAGCTGGATAACTCACAGCCCAAAACATTTGTTGATTTTGCAGTGACACTCTGAGCTTCTTTTCATTGTACACAGATATTTGTGCCCTCATACGTAGTTTAAAGATGGAACATCTCCAGGTTATTGAAATGTTCTGTATTTATAGTTCATTTTCAAGCAGCTCCTTGCTTAGGCTTTATTTAAGGTGAAGGGAAATGTTTTTATTGATCTGAAACTCACTTCTTTGCAAGGAGTTTTTTTTAAATGTGTAATTTCAAAATCCAGGCTGCTTTTCTGGTATGAGTTGAACACAAGAGTTGAATTTTTAAAATTGCCTCTGCTGATGAGACAGGAAAACTATAGGACCTCGATACTCCTAGACTTCAGTTGACCTTTCTTTTAGGTTTGGGGGGGGGGGGGGGTTTGTTGTAATGGTCTAAGTGAAAGAAATGTCATTTCTTGCTGAGGAGAGTGCAAGCTGCTGATCATGTTTGCCAAGCCCAAACATCAACTGTTTTGTTTTGAAGAGCATGGGGGCCTGTGTTCCTTGGTTGACTAACTGGGATTTTAGGAATAAAATCTATTTTCGATAAATGAGCCATGTAGACATGCTAATGGGCAAAGTGTCATCCTCCAGGTAACAATACTGTTCTTACAGCCTGCTCAAAATGGTGGTTGGTGATTTGGTCTCTCCTGCTAACCATTGCTTGCCTAAAGTGCAATTAAAGCTGATGTGAAGTCCAGTCCTGGGCTAGGAGCACTGGGAAGTGTGCTACAGAGGTCTAGGGGTTTCTTCTGAACATTGCTTTGTTCCAAGTGATGTGTCCTGGTCCTGGCTCCTTTTGCCATGCTATTTATTCTGCCATCACTGAGGAGAGCTGTGCTACACCTGCTTGCTGCTGGTGTGGGTCCCTCCAGGTTCACTAGCTGTGCTCTGCACCATGCTGAAGTGGTGCTGCTGCAGGACACGAGCTGTGCTTCAGCTGCTGAGAGCAGTTGTGCCTGAGGTGCTATGCCATGGGGCTCGAAGCAGGGCCTCCACCTTCATGGTGCAGCTCATGTGCAACCTGGACCCACTGCCTGCAAGCCTTTAGCTTGCTCTGTGCCAGTCCGTGGCTGGGTAGCAGGGGGCTGCATTTGGGCTCTGTCCCCGGCTGCGGTTATTTATGGAAACTGGGCAACTGTTCATGGAAAAAAGCTCGTTGGTGCCGTGCCAACTGCTCTTCTATGGGCAGTGACCTGCAGAGCACGTGTGTGTGCCGTGGTGTTCAACGAGGTGTGCGGCTATGGAAACCTGCCTCTGCATGCCCAGAGAGTGTGTGAGAGCCTGCGAACAGAGGTGCTAATGCTCCTCTGCCTTGGCTCCCCTGTGATCTTCTGCAAACAGCCCTGCGGGGAGAACCACTTCATTTTCTGCTCTGCATTCCCTGTGCTCACAATACCTGGGGAAAAAATGACAGCTCTCTTTTCCTGAGACTACATGTCAAATGCCTGGGGCTGTAATGAAATATAGATCTACCTGATGCTGGACATAATACACGGGTGTTTCATTCTACACTTGAGGAAAGAGCCTGCCATGTCTCCAGCTCACTGCAGCCTACTGCAGCTGGAGGAGAGCCATTCTCTAGCTTCACTCACTTTGCTACTAGACACCCAAAGTAATAATATGGTGCTCTTTGGGGTCTAGTGAGGCTCCTTGGGAAATGTGATCAACTACAAAAATCAGTCAGGGGCTTTAACCAAAGACCCTATCTGGGGAGTTGCCTCCTGACTACTCATTTCACCAGTGCTTGTTTCAGAGCCACCTCAGTGTCTGTTATGCTTCTGATCTGAGAGGTCCTTGTTAAGCAGCTGTGGATGTCTGGCACATCTTCCTTTTGGGCCTGACCCATTTAATGCTGGGGAGGACACATGAACACAAGCTGAGCCAAAGCTGACCTGGAGCGGAAGGAAGAGGCAGGGAGATCTGAGTTGCCCGAAAATGCTTTCTGCACTGCAGTGATGGTCACCACCCAGAAAGGGGAGCAGAGAAAACTCTGCATCTGGAGGAACCTGCCATGCTCAGACAGAGACCCATTCTGCTGCAGCTCCAAGCATGGTCTGAGCCCAGTGTGTGGCTGCAGTACAGCAGCTTAATGAGTTGCCACATGTCAGCCACACTGCGGTAGCCATCTGTGTGTGATGGATCTGTGGCATGCAGTGGGGTGCTGAGGAAGCTACCTCACCTCCCCATCTTTGCTATTTCAAGTGGCTTTGAGTTTGTCACAGGCTGCAGGCATTGATCTCTGTTCAGCTGCCATGGGGTGGTGAGCCACCAGGCTGCAGAGCTTGGAGCTGCTTGCCCTTTTCCAAAGTGAGGAGTCAAGCTTTGCTGGAAGGAGATGCTTCCTCACATACTGCCCATGAAGGCATTCACTGTGACAGGAGATCACTGAGGCCAATGACTATGCCCAATGCAAAAAAGCATCAAATATTTATTTAAGTGAGCCTTCCAAGTGGTATATTAGTAAATATGCAAAAATATGCAAGAGCCATGAGGGAAATGGAAGAACCCAGCTTTGAAGTGTTACAGCCTACCCTGGCCACAGTGTTCATGAGATATTCTTAATGGACAGGTAGTCCATCAGGGAGGACAGCAGGTTTTTGAGCACCTTTTCTAGATGAGGCAGCCTTGGCCCATGCCAGGATACTGAGCTATACGAACCTTGTCCTTAGTCTGGCAAGTTCAGCCTTAAACCTCTTTACACAGCTCACATCAGACCAAGACAAAAACAATGTTCCCAGATCAGGTGTTAGGCTGATTTAATGACAATCTTACTTTTAAAACAACCTCAACACCACATCAGTGAAGGTTATTTTTTAAATTGGGCGGCTGAAAAAAAAAAGAGAATGACCTATAAGGGCTTCTATTTAAAAAATAATTTTTAAATAGTTGCTGAGGAGTCATCTTTGGTAAATGTCTAGTAGCTGGCTCGACGTGGGTCTTCTGTCTGCCTTTGTGTACGGGTACATATGGTCTCAGTGGATATGTGTGGAGTGGAAGCAGTCCTGTTCTGTAGGTCCCCTGTGCTCAGGTTTGTGTTTGTGTACTGGGAGCGTTAATGAGAACAGACTGCCTTTCTTTCCCTTCGTTCCCCAATCCCATCTGTTCAAACAAAAGGCTGAAAGGGAGAGAGAGCTGAGACCCTGCTGGTCAAGAGGGGATGGATAATAACACATATCCTTGGGCTACATTTCAGCACATGCAACCCTTTCAAGCTGTGCTAAAGCTTTTATTCAGGCAAGAGAAAGAACAACCAATATAAAATAAGGATTTTTTTCTTTTTAGAAAAGCTGCATCAGTCTTGAAGGATGCTACATTCCGTTCTTTCCCTCTAACATTTTATACTGCTGGATTATCAAAAAAAAAAGGGGTTTAAACCCATACTGATTGTATATTTGTGTGTGTACAGACAGAGCATGATACTGGGCTAGATCGAGTGACATATGCAGAGGGGCCAGGGATGGCTTAGAAAGTCAATTTTCACTCTGTTTGCACATGGTAACAGTTCCAGATTCGTGTAATTAACTATACATCAAAAGGGTGTGAAGGAAGATATATTCCTCTCCACCTTGGGGATTTGATAGGTACTTTGCAATTCATGGTTAACCCCCCATTCACATATTTGTCATTATGGTCGTGCCAAACAACTCATCTGAAGATCAAAACAGCTTTCTTGGGGGCTGTAACAGCGAGAGAAGCACAAGAGATGGCACCTCGAATCCCAGAGCGGGTACCGAGTGGCAGAGAGGGATGCAGCCCTGGATGGCGGCGCTGGTGTTCAGCCCTCTGCCAGCCGTTCCAGGGATGTCATAATGGTTTACGGGAGAAAAATGGTCTCAAATGCCATTAGTTTAATGCTTCATAATGTCGTTGTGTCTGTTTTAAATGCAATCACCGAGCTCAGGGGACACCCAGTACTAAAATAAAAGAAGAGGAAAAACGCTTCCAGAAATGTAACGATGGAAAAGGAGGCAGGGAAATCTTTGGCGAGTGAAGAAATGAGATTCATTGGTTCTTTTCCACTGAGCAGGTAGCACATGAGTAATTGGTATTGGACGGCTAAAGGGATATTCATCATGAGAACTGATTGCACCCACATTGTAATAAATACACAGAAGTAACATAATTGGTCTGGAGGCAGAGGAGAGTTTTGCAAAAGACAAGACCCGAACCTGGCCAAGATTTTCAGAAAGAGTAATTTCAAGTGAGATTTCTAGTGCTGTGTTACTGTCTTTGCCTTGTTTTCAGAAGTGATGCACAACAGATACCACCAAATGTGTCCATCATGCCCTACCCATCCAGCAAGTTTATTATGTGTTTGTGGGTGCCTATCTCCAGGGTGCACTGTCTCAAAGAGAGTGAGCCAGAAAAAAATGAAACATATCAAAACCAATGAACAAGCTGAATCTTATCTGTTCACACTATTAGAAATGCAAATAAATAAATTTAAAAACCAATGAGTACAAGCAGTAGTTGTGCTCATGCAAGCTTTAGAAATCTAAGTGTCTCATATCTTATTTCAATCACACAGGTGGAGCTGTTTCCTTAGGGATGAAATCCTCCCTTGGTTGACATCTCCCACTCCAAATGAGACAGGTATATATTCCTTTCAAACAGGAGCTGCTCGGTTTCAGCAGTCAACAGTTATTCTTCTCCAGGGAGGGATTAAACAAGGTGAAGGGCTCATAGGACCATCTAGCACTGCTCCTTTGTGTCCTTTTTCTTTGGAATCCTAATAATTGTGAGCAACCTGCTTCTAGCATTGATGCTGGCAGCTAATCTAATGTAGAAAATTTACATGAGCAGCACATCCCCTCTCATCTCTACACCTCTTCTCACAGGGCATCCATCTCACATGTAGGTTGCACACTGTGGCTGCCCTCATGTCTATCATTAGAAAGCAGACCCTTAAGCCTGGCCTAACTGTGCACCATTGATGTATTGCAGGACAGGCCTCTGCTGAATTCATCCATCAAGCAACCGCAAGAAGTGATTTCTGCGGATTAATGTGCTGGTGGGTGCATGCAGAGGTTGAAAGAGGAAAGGTTCATGGTAGTAGCTGGCTTACTGAAAAGACAGAGAAATGAGTGTGGCAGAAATAGGGTCCTTAGCATTGCAGATATGTACAGATCAATAGGTTGTTGCTTTCAGCTCTTGTATTTGCTTTCTTCTACAGCCCTTGGTAGAAAACAAGAAAAAATGAGGTTTTGACAATGTTTTCTACAAGGCTGGTTTTAAGAGTCTGTTCCCAGAGTCTTACAAGCCAGCTGAATGTAACTGTGGAGGCTGAGATTCGCCATGGTGGATGTCTCCGGTGGTTTGGGTTGAGGAAGCTGAGTTTAATCTTGGAAAGAGGTTAGAGAAAAAGAAACAGATGTATCTGTAGTTTAAAATTGACTAGCAGTGTCTTTCTTTGAGAAGAGATAAAGTTTCTGTGGAGCAGAGATTAGAAATTTGGCTTGAAAGGAGCTCCACTGCAGGGGACTTCTGTTATACCCTGAAAAACTGTCCCAGTTGGCCAGATTGTGAGTCCCCAAAGAAAACCAGATTAAATCATATTGGCACTTGGCACTAGAGTTTTGTCAGAGTTTACCAGCTGAACTGCCTGTCCATCCTTGATATGTATGACCAAAGTGCCTGAGCTATCCCCTTGGAGCACAGCCCTGAGCTGTGTTTTCCTTGGAATGTGCTTAACCATGTGGGACTGCCTTGGTGACAGGTAGCACAAGTGCAGACTGTGGGAATACAGCTGAGAGGGACACACAGAAAAGTTTCTTTTGCATTTCGCCAATGGCTAAAAGTGTAACCAGATGGACTTAGAGCATCAGGAATCACTGAGAAAAGTCAGTGAAGTATCTATTTGCTGTCATAGATTAAATAGATACAATTCTTCCATTAGTTCCTGATGTGAAACAAATAAACTAAGAGAAATGCTTTTCACTGCAGGCCATCAGAGACATTTTTGTTATCCTCAAATATATTCCCTGGGTGTGATGTATCAGCAGGCTTCCGGCACAAGGCTTTAGAAAAACTGAGTGTTTGTTGGCAATGTGTTCAACACCCTTTCTAGGAAACATCCTTTCCTTCTTCTGACATTCAGGTCATGTTTCATATCTTACCCTGCTTCCTAGGAAAATAATAGCAAGATTGGTGATATTAAGATACTTAGGTCTGAGGAGGTGGTATTTGGATATGGGAAAGATCATATGAATAGCATGACTGGTGACTTGGAGTAACTTTGGAAAAAGCCAGATGAACTAGCAAAATTTTCTGTTTCTTATGATGGAAGTGGTGTGCCCGAAAGAAGGTAATACAGCCAGGTAGGCAAGAAAAATATTTTCAAAGAGTCACATCAAAGGTGTTCAGGAAGTGAAAAAAAATCAAAGAGAGGAGACCAAAGAAGTTTCATGCTGACATCAGAAGGTCAGTAGCATCAAGGAAGCTGATGAAGCTTGTCAAAGATCTAGGGATAAGTAACAGAAATAGTAGGGTTACCAGGAACGAAATAGTAAGATTACTGTAAATGAAACATGAATAAAAATATTCGTTTGTGTGATACCACAAGAAGCAAAAAATAGAGCAAGGGTTGTTAGGCTGGTCTGTATTGAGCATCAAGGGTATGACTTCAGTGATCAAACTGTAGACACTGAGGAAGATGCTGTGTCCAGGCCTGGATAGGACCCCAGCACAAACAATTCCTCAGCAGGTACCAGCTCAGATAAACAGGAGGATGGCAGCAAGGTTGCAGCACATTGAATGTGTCATTGTTCTTCCTATTATCTCAAAAGGAAGGCAGGCAAGTAACCATGAGATGCTCAAAATGAGAATTCAGAGGTGTTGTGTGCCAGCTGTGCCTAGGGTTTATGGAGGCTGAAGTGAACAAGACTGTGAAGCAAAATCTGCTCCCATAGATTCTGCTGACTCTGAAAAAGTATAAATGATCCGTTCCAAAATCAGGTAATTGTCGGCCAGCAAGGGGGTTCCAAAAGCATGGAAGGAATTTTTCCTGGATACAATATAACTGATACCAAAATATCTGTACTCGACAATCTCTCGAGCTGGGTACCAAAATACTTGGGAATTTTAGTATACTGTGAGGATGGACACAGACCCAAATTCGGACAGATGATTAGCACTGCTACAGTTCAGAGTAGTATCTCAACAGTGTGGGTTGTCACGTGGTCAGTAGGAAACTGAAGAACAAGAAAAATCCTGATAAGAACACCGAGAATCAGAGTCCCTGGTGATTCTAACATAGAAAAAGCCAAGATAAAAAAAAGTAATATGTGATCCATGGACCCAGGAGTGCTATTATGTATCCTTATGATCAGAGGATGCATAATGTAAAGTTGCAAATGGTGAGTTTTGTTGCCTCATTTCTCTTTACAGAGAAAAGTAAGGCACAACTTTTTCCTAAGGATTTACTGGGAAAGCCAGTGAGAAGATTCAGAGAGAACAAGAGAAAACAATTCTTATCTGCTCCTGTGTTTGTCCCACATGGAATGTGGTATGGAGATTGTTTACCCAAGGTGATTGCTTGATTGGATTCTGGTGAAGGTTGTTTGGATTCATGGACCAATTGAATCCAGCTGTGTTGAACTCTCAAGCAGAGAGAGTCACAAGTTGTGCTAGTAGTTGATAGATAGTAAGTAAATAAGTATGATGTAGTAAGTATCTCTTTAAAATAGTATAGTTTTAACAAAGCAATCCTTCAGCCTTCTGATGTGGAGCCAGACATCATCATTTCTTCCCATCGGGGGTCACCTAATTTCAGATAGAGTTTAGCTCTGCTACTATGGAAGACAGGTAAATAGATCCAGTGAAGAAATAAGGAGTAGCTTCTCACAACACAAGTGAAAATGAAGCTGGAATGATGCACTCTTTGTCCTGGAAGGGCCTCAGACAAAGACAGAAGGATCATGAGGAGACAGTTGATGTTATGTGGCCACAACAAGCAGGCTTACTGCTGCTTGCCAGCCGTGCCATTGCTCTCTCAAAGGAGACATTATGACACAATAGACTCAGCATTGTTGAATCAGCTAATCCAGAGGCTCACTGGATATTTCTGCTTTTTGTAGATATTTTTTCAAAGTTCTGTGCTGCAGGGATGTCAAGCAGGGATCCCATTATATGGTGAATCACATCAGTAGCTGGCTTTTGTGACAATCAGCTGTGGTGCAGCACATATGGAGACTGAGGTCATCCTGTACCAGTCCCTCCAGGAGACAATGACTGTAACCTCCTTGCTTCTGAGTGCTTGCTGAAGAGTGCAACCTTTTACTCACTCTCCATAATTAGAGACAGTTTCTGCTCTCATAAAGCAGTGGCCAGCAATAAAGCAAGGCTAACCCACAGCTCTGGATCAAAACCGCCTGGGATGTCGATCTGCTTGAAAGCTGGCTCCTAGTTTGGTGGATGAATTTAATGCCTTAACAAACTGGCTGACTGCAGATGGGCATACACAGGCTGCTCAGCTCCCTTTTTTGTCTTTCAGATGTCACTGCTAGGAACAGTGATTAAATCCCCGTGTGACTACTTTCAATCTTTAAGAGTAGGTCTTGTTTCTCCAGAGTCACTACCAGAGTGGCTCTGTCACCTCATGGCACTGAGAGAGCACCTGTGTTAGCCAAGGATTTAGATACTTCTCATGGTGGGATGAAGCTAGATGAGACTGGTCAGCTCCACAGACAAGGTGGGACTGGGCAGGTTGCAAATTCTCCTGCTGTGTGGGTCAGGTCCTTATACTGCTGACAGAGCATTTGCAGTCTAAACACGTAAAGGGTGGAAAAGGGGAGCATATGTTGCCTCCCAGGAGGATGTGAGACACAGAGAAATACCAGACTGGCTGTGATATTCAGAGATTTAGAGAAATGGCTTTGCTGGTGTCAGTCAAGCCAGAAGCTGCAACTCTTAGAGAAACTCAAGGAGCCACCATGCAAGGGAAGAAGGAGCCAGTGTACCAGAAGTGTCTGGTACAGACACTTCTCTTGAGTGTGACAGTAGTATAACTTCCACATGACAGAAATTCCCCTGTTGAAGATGCTATTGTTTTGAACGCAATTATCTTTTACAAGGTTCTTCCAATCCACCTAATCATTTTTATCTTAATGTGCTTTTCCTTTCTACATTCTAACGTAAAATCCATTTCCTTTCAATTTACTTCAGATCTATCAGCATCCAGATTACTGTAACTTGGATGCACGGTAATTAAATGCGGTTTGTCTGACTAGACAGGCAGTGAATGCTATTACAGCTTGTTTATGCTAGCAAGCATTGCAGGTTTCTCTGTGCCATCCCACCAGCATGGTTTAACCCTGCCCTAGAGAGTCTGTGTGCTAGGCCATGTGCAAAGTTCACCATGCATTTGGTCCTTGGTTGATGGAGTGACATTGGTGATTAATGCTCCTTGGGTTTCAGATTCTGACATTTCAAAATATTCATCCCACTAGGATCTGCCTCAGTAGTTCAACCTGTGTCAGCTCCCACCTGAACCTCTCTTTCTAGTGGGGGCATATAAGAGGCTGCTGACAATATCTGCATGTTTAAAAAAGGATACAAGGGTTCTACCCTTTGGCTCTACAATGCAGCCTTGTGCTAGAATCCCTGTGCAACTGACAGGATTTGACCCTAGCCTTGGCTCCATATGACACTCTGTATTCTGGGAGCTTGTTAAATATGTACTCTGAATCCCATTTCATCTTGTACTTTCACCTTTTGGATGCTACTGAGAAGCAAATTGTGTGGTAGCAAGAGTCCTGGATGTCTTGAAATTATACAGAGGAGGTATGAATGTCTGTAGTTCAAGCACACACTGTAAATGCACCATTGAGAGGTGCTTTAAGAATGATTCAAGAAAAGGTCAAGTGAGGTAAATTCACCTTTACAGAGTAAGGTTCAAATTGGTTCAAATCTTGGATACTGTTACAAAGCAAATGGAGTAGGAAAGTTTTGTGCTAATTTACTTTGCACATTGTCAGGAGATACTTCATGGGTCAAGAAAGCTAGGAGGTCTCCCTTAGAAATACTTTGGCACTGATGAGCCTTGTGTGGGGAACACTGAACTGGGAGAGACAAGGGCCTTGCTCTACAGTTTTTAAAGACACTTTCTTTGAAAGCAATGCTTTCTCTGATAGAGCCTTTCTCTGATAGAGCCTGATATGCCTTTGAGACAGTCATATGATTACATACAGCAAAGTGACTTTAGCATTTAAAGATAATTTCTGAATCTCTGGATCCTTTTTGTGTTCTGTGTCCCCATCAATAGAACGGGGTGAGTGCCCTCAAACCACCTTTGAAGACTTTCTTCCTAGCTGGTCAGCAATGCCTGGCTCATACAGGAGGTGGCCTCTGGCCACAAGATGTAAGGTGCTCTGTACTGGGATTTTCTGAATGACTGCATATGGGGTCTGAGGCTGGTTGTTTGGCTGAGACACCTTTGATCATCCAAAGAAGCCCCAGTGGGATGAGCTTTGAAGATGATTGTCCATTACCCTCATAGTTCATGTAAACCACTATTTTCACTCCTCCCTCTCTTTGTTAGCATTTTAACTTTCCCTTCATTTTCCTTGTTTCTTCTTAATTTTTGAGGTTTGAATCTAAAGTATGTCAAAATTTGCTAGGTTTTGATACCCACAGTAATTTAATCTAAACTCTTCAAGTCTCTCAGCAGTCCTTTCTTGTTTCAAACACTTTGCTAGATCAATATTATTTAAGGTCTCCAGAGCTTTGATCTTCTTAGGGCAATTCAAGCAAGATAAGAAGTTGTGACCCTCACTAATAGGACCTACGTGTTCAGAAGGCAGTCCTGTCAAAGTAAAGTCTGAAAAATATGTCAGTACTAGGAGACTGGGGCTGAATTCAAGGCAGACCCCATCCTACATTTGACCATCCTACCATACCATGATTATCTTTGGGATCTTTCTTAGGATTGTTACTCTGGTGACAATCATAAGTAACTCCTCTGAGATCATAGGACTGCTGTAAGCTTACCTTTATGTGTTTGACATCAAACTCCAACCTTTTGACTTTCAGAAAAACCACATTTGTTATGTTTATTGCCCCAGGGAGCAAGACCTCCTGTCTGCCTCCACCCCCCTGCCCCCCCCCCCACCCTTCCCATCTAAAAGATTATATTTATCTTGGCACATTGGCCCACTGAGGACTCACCTTACAGATAGCTTTTGTGGACAGCTTTTGTGTTCAGGTCCAAAGAGACCAAGGCTTGAAAGATGTTGGCATCTCTCAAAGATCTATTTCCTTCAGATCATGAAGATGGAGACTGAACCAGTCTGAAAATCCATCTATCCCAACATCCCAGTGCAAATGGGAGCCAAAGCAGATGCCTAGGGAATATAACAATAGCAGAGGTCTATATGATACTTCCTGCTAGAGGTCTGCTGTCCTTCAGCCATTTGTGGTTTGAGGAGAGCCTGAATTGGGAGGAACTTCTACACATTTAAAAATCCTCAGCAGATTTCTATTTTGTGAGCTTCTGTCCTTGAACTTGTATAACATTTTTGCTTTCACAACATCCCGAGGAAGGAGTTCCACAGTTTTACTGCACATGGTGTGACAAGACACCTCCATTTGTTTGTTTTGAGCCTGGCATCCAACAGTTTCATTTGACGCCTCCTGTTATCAAATTATATTGGATGAGACAGGGAACAACTGATCCCTCTCCACCATTCTGTTATTAACTGGGATATGATGGCTTTCTGTAAAATCATTGCTGGCTCAGTCCTTTTCACTTAGTCATTTACTGCATGGAATAGCTTCCATGCTTTGTATTACCCTTGCTACCATTCTCAGATGCTTTTGGACTTTTACTTTGTTTTTACTGAGAATGAACCAGAGCCGAACATAGAATTTGGGATATAGACTTTGGTTTTATGCAATGATATAATGATGATCTCTGCCTTGCTCTCTACCTGTTCTGTTCTGTTCTCTCAATGGTGATAATAATATCTTACATTTCATTTTCTTTTTCCATGACATGAAGACCCAAGCTGATGTTATCATGAAGCAATATATCATAGCTACAAGATCTTGCCTCTGAGCTTTGCTCAGGACTGATCAGTTACATGTGAAGTTAGAAATGTCCTTCCCTGCATGCATCACCTTATCACTTTATTTAGATTGAATTTCTTGTGCTATTTTATCAGTCTCACACATTCCTTCTGCAATTTTTCATGGTCAGTCCTTGTCTTTATTATCTTGAATAACAAAAGTCCAATACAGCTTTGTGGCGCCATCCTGTAGGAATAATTTCTGGGATAGTGTTGAAGCTGTCTTAAATCTTGAAATGGCTTAAATGCTCAGAAGACCCTTGGTATGGGGAATATTTGGTCTGATATGTGGGAAAGAGTTGTCTTTGAATGCTGTGACTACACACAGTGGAATCCTGCTTTCTCCTGCTCTGCTCTGTTCTGCATCTCTCTTCTTTCTTTCTTTCTTTCTTTCTTTCTTTCTTTCTTTCTTTCTTTCTTTCTTTCTTTCTTTCTTTCTTTCTTTCTTTCTTTCTTTCTTTCTTTCTTTCTTTCTTTCTTTCTTTCTTTCTTTCTTTCTTTCTTTCTTTCTTTCTTTCTTTCTTTCTTCCTTCCTTCCTTCCTTCCTTCCTTCCTTCCTTCCTTCCTTCCTTCCTTCCTTCCTTCCTTCCTTCCTTCCTTCCTTCCTTCCTTCCTTCCTTCCTTCCTTCCTTCCTTCCTTCCTTCCTTCCTTCCTTCCTTCCTTCCTTCCTTCCTTCCTTCCTTCCTTCCTTCCTTCCTTCCTTCCTTCCTTCCTTCCTTCCTTCCTTCCTTCCTTCCTTCCTTCCTTCCTTCCTTCCTTCCTTCCTTCCTTCCTTCCTTCCTTCCTTCCTTCCTTCCTTCCTTCCTTCCTTCCTTCCTTCCTTCCTTCCTTCCTTCCTCTTTCTTTCTTTCTTTCTTTTGTCTTTCTGTCTTTTTCTTTCTTTTTCATTGCTGAGCTGTAGTCCTAGGCTTTGCAAATCTTTCTGCCACTTCTAGACAGAGAATTGTTTTAAAAAAGGAGACAGAGAATTTCTCTGGAGGATAGATGTTATATGACAAACCTCTTGTCTTTTGGTCCTTGAAAAAATGTTACTGTGCCAGTCCATCCCTCTGACCTATAGTTGTGGTGATCTCTCCTAAGTAGCTTTGAATGTCTAGTTAACAACTCCTTCCAGTTCCCTTGGTGCCTGGTTCCTGTCTGTTCCTGGACTGAACTCGCTTTTAACCCCCGAGCAAGCTGCTCCTTCTGACTTTGCTGGAGCATCTTCTGCCCATCCAGCAATCCCATACCAGCAGCTCTACCCAGCTGCTCATATCCTTCTCCTTTCTCACACTTCCTGCTGCCATCTCTTCCTGTGTTTGCTGCCTGCCTTTTCAGATGCTTTTTGTTCCTCATTATGCCCTGGTGTAGGCCTCAGGTTCATATGTACATCCCACCACCCTCATGGAAAATCATTTATGTTATGCCCAGATGCTGATTGATGAGGCTCCTCCACCTATGTGACCTGGGTTCTGCCATTAATTCATTCCATGCTGCTTTTGCTTTGATTTAAGTACTCCTAATGGCACCTTTTTTCATGTCTTCTTCTGAATCTCCTCTGAATTCTCCCCAAATTTCTTCTCTGATTTTGTTTTAGTGAGGAACAGCAGAACAACTGTCATCTGTTGCTTTTCAAGTGACTCCATGCACAGCCACTCTGAGAGCAATCATTGTATACATCAATATCTGTGTGCCCTCATATCTAGGAAAGTTAGGGACGCAAAAACAAGGTGGGGGTTGAGGTGGAATAGATGGGGGTCTTTTATTAATTTGCTAGGAATGCCTTAAGCAAATAAGTGAGTTTGAGAAGTGTAAGTTCTGTAACATCAGCTCTCTCAGATCAGTTGAGTAGAAGTCTGCATGGATGAGAAGTGAGACACCAGCCCTGAGCTGGAGCACCAAGCAGCTCCCTGTGAGAGCAAGGACTGGCTCCACTGCAGGACATGGGCTGCTGGGGTGGCAGAGGAGCAGGACCACCTCTGCATAGCTGTGCCTCTCTCAGGGACCTTGAAGGGCAGGGTGGCTGTGGGAAGGGGAGGGGTGCAGGAGCAGCTGTGAGACCTGGGCTGTGAGGACTTGGTGGAGAACAGTGGTGGGCAGAGGAGCCTGCTCTGAACGAACAGAGGAGGTGACATTCAAAGAGCACAGCCGTAAGCTGAGAAAAACAGTAACTTTGTGCCTGCACTTGTGTCTGAAAGCGGACAGGGTCTGAGTTCTCTTTCATTTTGAGCCTGAGTTATTCCAGCCCAGTGACTCAATTTATTTCTGTCTCTACTCCTGACATTTCTCTTTCAGGTGTCTGCTGCATGGTTTTGGGTGGGGCTGTGGGCTGGGGTGACTCATGTTTTCAAGCTCTTATCGGCATCAGTATGATGTTCTGCTTTTCTTTTCTGTCGTACGGCATCCCGCTCCCCTCCCCTTCCTCCCCTCCCTCTGCCGGCTCCCAGAGGAGGCGACAGACGGTCCTGTAATTTGGTTCCATTCGCTCGACTGGAGCAACACCTGCCCCCCTCTCTGGGGACAGGAGGGTCTCATCCCAAACCGTGCAAGGAGCCAAAGATGAATCTGAAGCTCACATGCAAATAGAGCTCAGGATAAAACAACATGGCCATTCTGGGCAGGAAAGGCAAAATCCGTCACCAGGGGAAGAGGCAGGAAAAACGAAATCGGCTCTGAAGAAATAAATAAGAAGTGCCAGGAGATCGCCTTTTCCTTTTGGGTTGGTTGCTATTGTGGTTATTGATCTGTCCCACCCTGGAGAATAAACTGAGAGTACTGAAAAATAATGGCTGATATTAGAACACATTTATTCACCCTAAAAGAACTGGGTTAATTGGGTTACGGGATGGCTAGATGGATAGATATGTGAAGAGATAGATAGAATGTCTCTGCTATTTCTTCACAGCTATATAATGGGAAAGATCCATTTCTTTGTTGAGTTTCATATACAATATCCTCTTCAGCTCCCAACCCCCCATCTCTTCTCAAACACACACACATTCCCTTTGCTAGAAGTACAATAAAGATATCAAATCACATCCAAGGCCCTCAGAATTTATCTGCTGTAAGCATCAGTGGTCATATCCTACCTGGTTCAAACACTTTTTAACACAAACAGTAAGACACAACTTTTGGCTGGAGAGTAATGTGATCCTGAATGCACAGCACCACGCACTTTGCCGACAGTGATGGTCTATGCATAGAAATTCTTCCTTTTGTATGTGCATATGTAATAGCAGGATAAATTCAAGTCTATATTTTGGAATATTTTGTGCTTGAGATCTTTTAATCTTTTAGGAAACTGTATGATACTGAGATACAGTTCCCCCTTAGCTGTACAGTCCTGTCAAAACCATTATGTTTATTTGGAGGAGTTACTTTTGGCTTGCTGTCTGTCCTCGTTTGCTGTATCAGGGTCAGGATCTGTTCCCAGGGTTCAGATGAATGCATTAGCTGCCCTGCTTCCTAATGATACCATGTGAGTGTGTGTTGCACTGTGTCCCTGTGAGTCCATATAGGCCTGAAAATGTGTCTTTAATAGGCGTTATAGCCCAATGTTAGCATGCATTGGATATCCCTTGTACTGGGATATTCTAGGTTTACCTATTAGAGCTACTTGCTCTCTGTGAATGCTGGAGGTTTCCATTCAATGTTTTATATATTTTATATAATGTTTTAAATGTTTTATATATTGTATTCAGTTCAAGCCTAAAGTCCCTCTTTTAGAGTCAGCTAAGGGTCCAGAGGCAGTGCTCTGCCTTCACTGTCTGAGTGTGCTTTCTTTCGTGGTTTGTAGAATGAGCTTCTCTTCAGTTGTGAAAGAAAGGTATCTGAATGTAGCTAAAATACCAGGAAATATTAACCGTGTCTCTTCCCTTCCCGTTTTTGTAATGGCTGAGTGTGACATAAACTTCCATTCAGCAATTCCAACCCCATTCTTCCTATAGCATTGTTATTCAAGGTCATTCATTCCTTTATTGCTGAGGGAACATAGACATAGGCAAACTTTGATTATATAATTAGACTTTATTGCTATCTAACCCAGACTTGCAATGAGATGGAGTTAAATTTGTTTACCCATTCTTCATAAATCCAGACTTCTGAGCACTTAGCCATGCAGCCTTGTTTTTTGCATGGGCCTTGTAGCTTGTGCATACTACTCAGCTCCTTAAGAATAAAAAAAAAAAAAAAGGTGTGGAATGTGGTAGCAAAACCTACATTCTGTTTTCAACACTTATCAACTGCTAGATGAGAATGAGCTTCCTTCTTGTTGCCAACAGGAAAAATAGAAGTAATTGGGGTGATGTTATGTTGGGGACAGGATTTAAACAGGGTGTTGAGTATACGAAAGTGAGACAGGACTTGTAGGAAAAAGCAATTTCTTCCATCAGATAAAACTTGGGAAGAAAAGCACATCTCTTCAGGTTAAGTGCCCTGACCCTTTTGCAGGTTAAACTTGAGATCTGACCCTTTGGACACCACCAAAAGCAAAACCCTTGCTGCTCTGTGTCTGAGTGCAGTCAGGCTCTCTGTTGTCTCAGGGATGGTAAAAATGGAAAAGCCCACAGATTTTCTGACTTCCTGAGCCTGTTTCCACACATCTCCACGCTGTGCTCCTCTTTGCTCACAACACAGCAACCTTTCTGGCTTATTACTTGGGCACAGGATCACGTGGCTGGGAACCTGAGACTCAAGCATTATCTCAACCTGTGCCTCTGACATGTGTGCGAGACCCCCAGAAGGGGAAGTGAGGCCAGGGGGAATGTGGGGTTGACACCTACGACTGCCAGTGACTGCAGCCATCAGGTGTTGCAGAGCACTCTCTTTCCCTAAAATAGGCATTCCCAATGGTTAAGAAGGAAATAATAGGTTTATTTTTTTATTAACTAAGTCCTCCCAAATGCTGGTAGCATAAAAGCTTTTTGGATGGCAGGATTTATAATATCACTCAGGCAATTACATCAAACTCCACACAGTGCCCTGATATTGAACCTAAGAAACAAACCTGTCCCAAAGGAAGCCAACTCTAAAGTTGGTGGAGTTATTTCAGCCCTGAAATGCAGGATTTGAAACCTGTGCATTGAACTACCAAACCAGTGTGTGCTCCCTTGGGACATGGCAAGCATGTATTTGTAGGAAATGGAATTAACAGTCTCTCTGACAGGTTTTCTGCATGGAGCTTTTCAGCTGGTCAAGACCACACTTAATTAAATCGCTGTGCAAAGTGGCAGCCATAAAAATGGGGTAGAGGGGAGGGTTTTATCTCTCCAGCAAGTAAGAATGGATGATGCAGCCACCAGAGTCAATGGCAGTATTCAAATTATAGGTAAAATTAACCCCTTGTGGGAAACGAAGAAAGGGTTTAATAAATGAAACAGTGTCACATTACTCAGGTAATAACCTGTCTGCCATTGAGTCTGTAGTATCTGTTCCATGTTTCAAATGACAAGATTTGGCAATTGAAGCCTTGTATGAAAGATAATGATTGAGGTTTTCTAAAATAGGGAAAGGGCACAAGATTTTTCTTTGGTTTCAGTAGAATAAGACCTGGCCAGAGAGGGATCAAAGCTGAATTTAAACAAGAGAAAGAAAACCCAGTGCACTCAGGCAGGACACAACACATACATTTGGGTGGCAAAGCCAGACATTTCCAAGAGTCAGGTAGCAAAACAGGTGCTTGCAAGCATCAGATTGGATTATACAGCTTGAACTTTGGAACATGTGACCAGATGCCAGTCATGATGAGACTGGGAGAAAGTGACAACAAGGGTGCTGTGTCTCCTTTGCATTTGGGCAGGGCAGCCAGCTGAGAGCGGCTGGAGCAGGGGAGCTGTGGTGGAGGGACTGCAGTCCAAGTCTCCCTAGGAAGAGGCAGGTAACCTGTTGAAGCTTCCCACACACTTGAGAAGCCTTTGCAATCCTTATTCATAAGGACATCTCATGTCTGTCTTACAGAAGGACCAACAGGGAAAAATAATTAGGAAAAAACAGCTTTTATTTGATACTTTTATTTATATGCAAAACAGCTCACCATTCATGAGAGATATGAAAAACGCATCAGATAGAAACCAGATTTATCTATTTTCACTACAAAATATTGCATTATATAAAGCAACATAGACACACAAAAAAACCCTGAAAAAGACTAAAATCTTTGGATAGCAGATGTGTTTTTTTTCTTTTTCTCTTTTGTCCCTAAAATGCGCTTCTTGTTTTAAGAGATTCACAGCAAAGAACATGAAACATTTTCAGGTTATAGAATTTTTTTGGTTGTCACAAAGGAAAGCAGTCCTGGATTTACTTTTCTTTCTTTTTTTTTTCTTTTTTTTTTAGGAAAAAATGTCCTTTCCTAAAAATATACCACACACATACACACCCACGCTCACTCCCACACACATGCATGTGTACACACACGCACATATACACCCACAAAGAAACTACTTCCCTTATAAACGATTTTCAAAGTACTCTTCAGACGCAACTATAGATCAGAATAACAACAAGTTTTAAAAAAAGAAAAAACTCTCCTAGTTAAGTGCTAGTGGTTGTTGATCCCACACAAGGAAAAAAAGAAAAAGGTCAAGAACAAATGCCTTGATATATATAAAATATACTTATAAACGGGGGGGGGGGGGGGGGGGGGGTTGTGGTACACAAGTGCAATATAATTGGAGGGAAAAAATAAATTAAAAAGAAAATAAAATTAACACTGTATTGATCCCAACAAACACTCATAAAGTCAAACATAATATTCCACAGGAGAAAGTGTAAACACCCGACTATAGAAACCAATTGGCACGAAGTATCCAAAGTAAAATTGCCACCACTCTGAAAAATAAATAAATCTTGAAAAAAATAAATTGTCAACTCCTTCTACCATAAATAAAAAATAGTTATTTTTAACTGCACCCATGGGTCACACGTTTAAGGTCACAAGTAGATGTTTTTGGATATATATAAAGGGGCACTTGACAGCCTGAAGAGACAATCCGGTTTTACACTTCTCTTCGAAAAGCGGGCTCTGGACCGGGCGGGAGCCCTCCGGGGGGAGCACAAGCAGCAGGGACCCCCCGGCCCGCCGCCCGCCCCGGGGAAGGCGCTGCCCGCCGCGGCCGGACCCGGGGCGGCGGGACTGGGGGTCCCGGGGCTCCGGGCGTCCGTCGGGCGCTACACGTCCAGCACGTGGTTGAGATAGGAGATATAGCAGATGGCGAGGCGCAGGATCTCGATCTTGGAGAGCTTCTTGTCGGGGGGCAGGGTGGGCAGCAGCTTGCGCAGCTCGGCGAAGGCCAGGTTGAAGGCCTCCACGCGGATCCGCTCACGCGTGGCGTGGGCCGAGCGGTACTTGGCCGTGGCGCGGCGCCGCCGGCGCTTCTCCTCCCGGCTCAGCGGCGGCGGGTGCAGCCCGGGCCGGCCCCCGCCGCGGCCCTCCCCGCCGCCGCCGCCGCCGCCCCGGCCCTCGCCGCCGCCGCCCTCGGCGGGCTCCGGGTCGGAGACGCAGCAGCTGAGCGCCTGGGCGTCCGCGCCGCCCAGGGACTCCGGGTCGGAGGGCGCCGAGGAGGGGTGGTCGGAGTCGGCAGCTTGGTCCGGGCTAAGCATCATCTTGGAGGGGGCGGAGGAGCCTTCCCGAGACAGAGAAGCAGAGAGAGCGGGTCAGGGCCCCGGCCCCGGGATACCGGGGCAAGGCGGGGAGCAGGGACACGGGCAGGACACGAGGGACATGCCGGTCCCCTCGCCCTGCCACTGGCTCCGGTACCGCCCGACCGCAGCAGGGGGAGAGCCGGGTGGACGAGTTGCGGCTCCTTCAGGGAGTACTAATGAGAGCAATATCGGGGATAAACGGTACCCCGTCATTTAACCATCCCTTCTCTAGCGTTTGACAGCAGCTTCTCTGGAATATACTTCCTGCCGTTATTCCCTGCGCTTCCTTGGGCGTTGAAAGAGGCCCAGAGAGCAATAGATTTTTTTTTTTTCAAGCAAGCTAATATCCAGCGTTTCAATAATATGGTGATTCCCCGCCCCCCTCCCCGTCCAGGCCCCCAATTTTAATATTGTCCTTTCTCGCCTGCCAGTTTCTGCTTAACTGTTTCTCTTTCGGAAACGCTCTATGGGATCCAGGCTACAGACATGATACTTTTAAATACACAGCTCAAGGATACACAAATATAACAAGGCCAGTGGGGAGATTTATTTCCCCATTCCCTACGGGATTCGATGTATCTGCTAGGCTCTCCCCTTCGCTCTTTTCTCTGTGCTACTTCTTTTTTTTTCTTTTTCTTTATTTCCTTTCCTGCTGCTAATCATACAGACAGTGATTTGCTGGTGATCAATTGGGAATGTTTGGAGAGTTTCCGTTTCCTAAGCGTCGGATTCAAAAAGAAACAAAACCTCAAAGCAGAGGCCGAACTTTTCCATCCCTTTAAATTTTCCCTCCTCTCCCCTCCCTGCGCGAAAAGAGGGGGAGGCTAAATAAATAAATAAATAAATTCGGACGTGCCTTTCAAAAGAAAATTGAATCGTATCTTCTTGCGGCCTCACAGAGCACCATCTGTCATGTAGACAGCAATACAAATCCGAGCGCGTCCGTGGACATGCCGGCATGTAATAAAACAATACATCAGGCAACTAGTGAATAACCTTGGACACAAATGTATGTGTGTGTGTGCGTGCGTGTGTGCAGCTGGGGTGTCGAGCGAGGTGGGGAGCGAGCCCAGTGGAGGAGGGAACATCCCATCCTCCCTTCCCCGAATTAAGACTGCGAAGTATTTCCACATAAAGTTTCCAGGGAAAGTCCCAGTCGGGCCTCACACACGGCTGGGAAAAACAAACTATTATTATTATTATTATTGTTGTTGTTGTTGTTGTTAACAATAATAATAATAATAAAACCCATCACATGGGCAGGAGGAATTCTTCCCAGGCAGGGCTAGAGCCAAGCCGCCCCACAACGAAGCGAGACGCGAGGCACGCGTGGCGGGGCAGAGGGGCTCCGCCGGGGGCCGAGGCTCAGGACTGGGGAGTGGGAGAGAAGAGCTCTTCCTTCTTTGGGAAAGGGCCAGGGCCGTCGGAAACGCTTTCTCTTCGATTTTTAATAAGGAGCGTTAATCAGGCCCACAAGGCAGGGGTAGGGGAAAAAAAAAAAAACATTAGCGCGCAAGTCAGGTATCAGGTCTCGTGGGGCAAAAAGATACAGAGGAAAGGTTTAAAATCACCTTTCAACTGGCATCCAAGCGAGGGGGCTTATGCAAAAAGCACGCTAGAGAGGCAGGATTTTCAAGGTGATTATACGAAAAGGGCGATTAAAGCGGTGGTTCCTGAAGAAAGTTGCTTAGAGGTTTCTCTACCGGTGTTGAATTTTGCTTTGATTTGGATTTATCTGTACGGTGGGGTTTGGCGAGCTGATCCAGAAAGAGGCTCTTCCCCCCCCCTACCCGCATACCCTCTATTAAAAAAAAAAAAAAATTATTATTATTATTATTATTCTTACACTAAACCCATGGCCCCTGCTACCTGCAAAAGGGAAAGATATTGTTAAGGCTGCTTACCTCAGTGGAGTCGTTTGGATAGCCTCTCTCTCCAAGTCCCCTCGCCCCCTCGGCGATTCCTTTACAGTTCAAATGACCCTTCGGGAGCGGAGCATGGAAAAATTAAAAAACCAAAATCAAATAAAATTAATTACGAGCGAAAAAGTGTCCTCGAATAGGGAAAGGCAGATCTCATCCCTCGCCGCGGCCTCCAGCGCTCCAGTGATGGGAGATGTTATACTGTCGTGTTTGTTTGCGGAGTATAAATAACAACTTAAGTTACTTACGATGCATCAGGGGAGAAAAAGCTTTTCCCCATCAAAGTCCTCCTCCGCCCGCTTGTCCGGGGCAGCGGCTTCAGCGCACTGGCGGCTTTGACCGGTCGGTTTTAGAGGAGGAAAGTGCCCTCTCCCCGGTTTTCTTCCTCCTCTTCCCCGACCGCGATAAATAACAAAAGGGATGCGGCAACAGCACCGGCACCGTCCGGGATTATTCCCTCTCTCCCGCCCCCTCAGCCTCTCCTTCCCTGCGGCAGCCCCGCCGCTCCCGGGCCGGGCCGGGCCGGTCGCGGGGCCCGGGGCGCGGAGCCCGGGGCGCGGAGCCCGGCGGCGCTGCCGGCTTTGTTCCGCCGCGGCCCGGCGCACAGGCACGCCGCGGGTCGGGGTAACAATGCGTCGCTCCCTCTTTTCTTCTCTATTCTTTTTTTTTTTTTTTTTTTTCTTTTTTTTGGGGGGGTGGGGGTTGTAATGTGAGGTTTTGTTAATTCACCGGTCCGGCGGAGAGGGGCAGAAGCGGGGGAGACGCCGTCGGAAAATGAATGTTTGGTTTAGTTCTTCTTCTGGTCCTTCAAGAACTGGCGAGGGGAGAATAAAAAAAGATAAACGAAACCCCCATCCGTCCCTGAGCTTCCTAACTTCTCCTGCATCTTTCGAGTGAAAAATAAAGGAAAATATACGAACGCTGAAAAAGAAAAACAAAACGAAATAAACGAAAATCTCGGCGCGGGTTCGGAGCGGCTGTGAGAGATAACGGCGGTGCAGGACAAGGTACGCTCACATGCATAAAAAGAAAGTGCAGTTCCTCCTCCCACCCCTCCCGGAGTGGCAAAGAAGCCAAGGAGGGGTGCGGAAGGTGGCAGGAGCGAGACAGACAGACGGAGCAGAGATGCGTGTGGCTCCACTTCTGGTACCAAAGGGTTTCGCCTAGAGATGGTCGGAAGAGATAAAGGCTTGGAGAAAAGGGGGCGGCATTTTTTCCCTCTTAAATTGGTATTTAATGGGAAAGCCTATTGGACAGAAACCTGGACACGAGTCACTTAATTGGACTTGACATCTGTCACAGTGTGGGAGTTTTCACAGCCCAAATATTTTCAGCAGATCAGATTCTCGCTGAATCTGTGCCACAAATTATAACAGTTGAGAGCAGCCCATGATATAAACCCTAGCCTCTGGATATACAGTCTCTAGCCGTGCTCGCTCCCACTGCCGTCGTCTCCCCCCGCCCAAATATTGGATACCCACTGATCTAGAAAAACACCGCTGGCATTTCACATGTAAGCTAATAAATAAGCTTTAAACATCAATTTTCATCACGTATACCAAGCTTGTGGAGAATCATCAGACTGGTTTCTTAGTTCTTTTATTTCGGTGGTCCCCCTGCTCTGTCTCCCACCCACCCCCATTCCAGTGTGTGGCAGGCATGGACCTGTCAGAGCCAGGGGGGCAGAAAGGCTCCCACACTCCCTCTGCCTCCTGCCCTCCCTGCTCCAGTGCACAGACAATGAGGCGAGGGAGTCAGCCATGAGTCTGTGGCTTTTCTGCTCTCAAGGGGCTGGAAGAAGCCAGGCCCCTTAGTGCCTGAGTCAGGGGATGCCTATGACCAAAGTGACTCCTTTTGCTGTCACCCTGCTCCAGCCCCTGCCAGATGGCAGTGCCTTCTTTGCTCTGATCCCCATCACCCTCCCTGCAGATCCCTTCAAATGGGTGCCATAGCCACTTTTCTGGGTGTAATAATCTTTTTCCATGGGGACTTTTCTGTGCCAGGAGCCTGAACTGGTAGGCTCTCTTTGAAGCTGCCAAAAAGGGACAGCAGGAGGCGTGGGTAAGACAGAGCAGAATTGATTCTGCTGCTCACCAGCATCTCAGTGGGTGGTTATGGGTCCCATCAGCAAAAAGCATGGGGGAGAGGTGGCAGGAAGACACTTGCAGGGATCCCTGAGTGTCATCCATATGCTGAAAGATCTCTGAAAGGGGAGAGGTTCTGCACTTGATATAATTTACAGGACCATAATAAGAATGAGTAGCATACCTGAGTAATTTTGAGTTTTGTCTATTTATTTTTTTTAATGGTGGATACTGTTGCACAGAATATAACCCCCCTGCATGACACCTGGCCCATTAGGGAAAGAAATTCCTGAAAGTGGATCCCAATGAGCACTTTTCCCAGGGACTTTTGGGGATTTATCTCTCTTCTCCTACCCATAAGAAGTCTCCAAGGCAGCAGGAGGCTATCACTTGCTCTGACCCCACAAACTGGCACTGGTTCCATGGATATCCAACATGAGCTCAGCAGGGCTTCTGGAGATTCTTGGCTAAGCTATCCTTGCCTGCAGTGGGACATGCCAGGAAGATTCAGATGCAGGTCACTGAAGCTGTGGCACATCCCCAGTCAGCCCACCTTACTGGTAACCTTCACAGATGCTCTTTGGAGATCAGGATCTGAGCCGTTCAAGGTCACTGTGCTCCATATTCCAAGACCCAAGATCCCATTCCATCAAATGACCATGATCCCAGACTTCAATGAGAAAGCTGTGGAGGAGACCTTCTCCAGCTCTTTTTTGACTGTGGCTCAGTGCTGGGGGCTTTGGCTTGCAGTGCTCCCCAAGGTGTAAGTCTGAGGCCTCAGCCCACAGAAGCTGCAGGTGATGGAATAAGTAGCTGGCTAAGGCTGCCACAGATAACAGCCAGGAAGCTGCTAATTCATGCAAGCCACCCTGCTCTCTGCTACAGATGCTGTCATCATATGGCTTGCTTTTTAGTTTTAATTTTCAGGAAAAGACCAAACAGTTGCTTCACAGTGCTGTTCAGTTATGATGGACATTTTTGACACCTCATAAAACACTGATTACTGCCCCTGGGATTTGATTACCCCACTGCTCCACTACCAGATATGTTAAATCTAGAGGATCCCAGTTTGCCCTGGGCATGCCAGGCCTGGGGTGTCTTCCCAAGCCTCTCTGGTGGGATACTGCAAATATTCTGACATCAACTGCAAGACACAGGGTGTAGTCTGTATCTTTAGCCTTAAAAAGATGGTCAGAAATGCTGGAGCTGACAGCCTGGCTCTTCTTTAACCAAATAAAGCCCTAAAGCCCAGAAGCAAAGCCAAATTCTCATAGCAGAGAGCTCTCCTGTCTCTCACCACTCACAGCTGGAGCAAGAGGCTGGTTCTGAGAGCTCAACATGCATGGGGCCAACTGGCCCAGGCGTGGAAGTCACCTGAAACAATCAGAAATTGAGGGACAAAAGTGGATGGAAACTAAAAGTTCCACTTTGACAAAGGATGGATGACTATAGCTCTTTCTCAAGCTCTATTTGTCTTTTCCCTAGGAAATAGCTCACAGCAAGTGGAGACCTACATGTTGGCAATCAGCATGGTCCCAAAGGAAGCTGCATAGATGCAAAGCCACCTTATGATTTATATCCCCAAATACACACAGAGCCAGCCACAAATCTGTGCTTGGCCTCTTCACTAAGCAAGCACCTCACTGGCATCAAGGCAAGCTAAGATTCCCACTAAGAGGGAATCAAAGATGCCCTCATTGGCATGAGCAGCACTGATTTAGCTTCTCCATAAAAGATGAAACTGCAACCTACAAGTTGCACCTGCTGAAGAGAAAGTGAATAGGAAGAACAGTGGCACAACAAGGGTCTCCAGACTGTACAATGGGCATCCAGGGGTGTTGTATGGCTGTGGCCTTACTGCAGACTAAATCCAGGATAGTGAGCCTTGCAGCACAGGTGGACATGAATCTAGTGAAGGAGAATTTGTGATTTCATTTTGTCATGCTGGAGGGTTGTAAGGGAGTCATGAATATCTCTTCTTTACCTGGCTTGAGATGTTGCCTGGCTGGAGGTACAGGAGAAGGGGAAGTGGTTTCCTGTGGACAAAACTACAGCTCACACTGCTCCTTCCCAGAAACCTCTTAAGTTTAATGAGAATGAAAGGTGTCCAGAGAAGGACTCAGTATGAACAAAGCCACACCCAACCTTTGTTGGGGCCATCTCACTGAAAAGCAAGACGAAAATCATTCTATTTTGACTTCCAGGGCTTACTGACAAGCCAATAAAACCTTTTGATCTAGACTGCTCCCTAGGTAAGTCCTAACACAGAACTAATATTAGTTAATTCATTAATGATAGCAAATAAAAGTTACCCACTCCTGTGAGACTTACAGTAAAGTGTCACAGGCCACCAAACAATATCAAGTCATAGGTGGGATTGAATTTGTGACAGACACTCACAACTCATGGTTTTTCAGGCTTCAGGGGTATCAGACTTTGGAAAGACAAGATTCAGAAGAGCATTTTCTTCAGGATGTAGTACAAAGAGACAAGACTGAAAACAGTGCTGCCATGTAATGGCATTTTATATAAAGAGGGCACTTTCTTGTGTGAACATCTCATATTCACATTATGCAATGATTTCAAGGTGATGCTATTTGTGAGAATAGTCTGGTTTGGTGTGTAGCCTCTGAAAGCCTAAAAGGGTGAAGCACTAACACCCTGAAGTGGCTATATGTCCTAAGAAGATGTCCTTCTGGCCTGGAAAAGTAGAACAATGAAAGAATCCAACTTCTCTCTCCAGCACTGGGCCAGATATTAGATATTGGGCAATAATTTTTCACTTTTAGCTTGAACAAATCTCTCAGGTCTGCCGCGGGGAGACATTAAACATGAGAACCCAGGATGCTGCTTTTATGGTGCTGCTTGTCAGAGCAGAGCTGCACTTCCATTACCTACATGTCCTCTGTCTGCCGAAAGGACAGCTTTCTATGATGCTTGAGAACATCCATTCTCTTTTATAGCGTACGCCATTCACGTTGCTGGCATATGCTGCCCATTGAAATAAATGGAGCTTGTCACTCTTGGATGTGTTCCTTGGAAATAAACGGTCAAACAAATTAGAACACTGAGCCATGAAAATCCTTGTCCTTTTGAAAAATCTGTGCTGGATGTTGCTCATGGTTTCCTTAGACATTTGGGTGATATTTTTTGTTTTTCCATTGATCATGTTTACTTTCTCTGAGGCTGTTTTAAGAACAGGTCAGGAGTTTTGAGGCTGCTGGCAGGAACAGCCTGCAACGGGGTAAGGGGAAAAAAATAGTGTCCCATGAACAGAGGTTCATGGATGGTTCACCATGAACAGAGGTATCATGGCCACCAGGTCTGGATGTGGGTTCACTCTGTCTGAGGTCTGCCAGTGTTTGTGGGACAGGCAGGACCTTCTGCTGCTCCATCACAAATATGAGTGTGACTTCCCTGGGAGTGGCTGCTATGTTTAAACCAGTGGTCTCTAGCTGAGATATATGCTTTTGGACAAAATCCTATTATTTTTTGTCTGATTGCAGCCTTTGGCTTATGTGTCTTGGTTTCCACTTCCAGTCTTTTCTTTTGCTTGTTGGACTAGAGAAGACATGGCATTAAGATCCAGCTGCCACTGTAAAAAGCCAGGTGTGCTCAAGAAGGTGGTCATACCCTTCACTGCCACATTGTCTTGACTTCTCCAATGATCACAAGATACTCCTTGTGGTGTCAGTGAGTATTCACAGATCTCCTGAGAGAAGGGTATTTTGAGAAATGGAGGATGAAGAGGAGTTTTTAAAGGCAGAAGGGACAACTGTGAGCATCTCCCACAGGTTGAAGGCTACGTGACTTCATTTCCTTTATGAACATTTTTCAGAAATAATACCCGTTCATGGTTTAAACATTGATGGTGGAAGATTCCCAATGATGCCTGGAAAGTTAGTCCACCAGCTGTTTCTCCCCACTGTTGAAAACACTGATGTGAAAAATGAGTGTGCACACCGTCAGCATCCAGCTGTGGGACTTTCTTATACTTTGGCCCCTGGATTAAGAGTTCTCTTTTATTATGTTATCAGGTTTAGGTGGGATTTTGTAAACAGGTATGTGCATGTGTGCTCTACTGCTGATATGCCTGCATACACCAGTTATTAGCTTGGACTTTCTGGTCATGCAGAGCATAGCTACAGTTATTGCTGCTGCTCAGGTCAAATGTCTGGAAATTTTGGACAAATGGGAAAATTCCACCTGGGCAAACATTTCAGACAGAAAGAGAAGACATGCCTGAGTAAACCCAGACATCTGTTGGTCCTTCCTAGGTCAGTATTCATTAGTAGTGGCCATATAAATTCTGCAGCCTTCTTTTTGCTAAACTGAACAAAATTCAATTGCCTTGTCATTATGCAGAAAAGACCAAGTTTGTTCTATTTCTAAGGTTGTTCTGATAATGGGATATTTTCTGTTCTTCCTGTCCATCTTCCTAGACCAGAAATGTGATGCTTAGCATGCCAAGCTCTGAATGTAGAACAAGAAATACTTACTGTGCTCTACAGTATGTCTGTAAGACCCTAATGCAGCCTGGATGCTCCTGGAACAGGTTTATTAGGAAATTAGATCACAACCAAATTATAGAAAACACGTGTGAAAACCTAAGAATGTCCACAGTGGATTAGACCAAAGCTATCTTGTTTCCAGCATTACCAAAGAGGGAAACCTGTAAGAATAACATAAATCTACAGTGATAGTGCCCTCAAGTAGTTCCCTGACATCCAGTTAATTATAATTTAATGCACTGGATGAATTTTCCATTTCTGAATTTGTCAAGTTGTGGTTTGAATGCATTTGACTTTTCAACATCCATAATTTCCCAAGGAAAGGACTTCTCTGTGAGCCACGTGATTTAGGTAAATGAATAAAGAGATGCTTGTAAACATGTTTGCAAATAAAATAGCCAAGTTTGATGAATTACTGTGGCTTTTATTGCTGATGAGCACATGAAGAGTAGCATTGAGTATGTGGGCAGTAGTGCCTTATGTTTTCAATGAATGAATTTGGTTGGAAGCATAAACAGTGGGTGGATTAAAGCCAGTTAAGAAAAAGAGGAGGAATCTCCTGTAGTCTGGGTAAGAGGAAGGAAGAAAGACCTGTTCCTTGAAATTGATCACCTTTAATTGACCTGGGCCTGAGTCTGAAAGTGAGACCTGTCATGCACAAGCACACAGAATCATTATATAGGTTGGAGCCATGGAAAGTGTCCATGTGGATCAAGGAGTTAACAAAACAAGCCAGAAACAGAGATGTGTTAACCTTTGCAAAGAACTTGATAGCAATCCCCACACATAAGTGACTAGTGAGGAATTTGTGACTTAAGTAGGACAAATAGGAGGAGCTTGGTGATTTTTATACACGCCTGATGCACTAAATGGGGAGTGTGGGTTCACGTGGCTCCCAGACACGCACAGCTGGCAGGCGGCAGTCAGTGAATTGAGGGGGAGGCAGACACCGTGTGCTTTGCCACTGAGGACCTTACCTGTGCACATGTGTGCAACTGCTGGCTGCCAGGGTGAGGAAAGAAAAAGTAGATGTCAAATCTAGCTGGCAGCCAATGCATCTGTCTTCTGTCTTTCACTCACCCACAGTCGAGGTGGAACTTGGCTATTTTTAAATCTGATGTCTGTGTGTGTAGCCATGGGGAATGCTCTTTCCTATAAAAAAGAAAAAAAATAGAAAAAGAAAAAAATAAAGATTTTGCAGCCACCTGCATTCCATAAGCAGATGTTTCTCCCTCTATTGATGCCAAGCACCCCAGCCCACAGTCTTCCTTTCTTCACTTGGAAGCAACTTGTAGAACAAAACCCAGTGATCATTATTTGACTTCTTAGGCCAGTTGACTAGGGAAGAAAAACTGCCATGCTTTTCTTACCTTATGTGCAGGGTATGAATGGCCTCACAGGAAGTACCATGTGCACAGTTAGGTGTCTTTTCCCCAACCATGGCCAGTATCAGCATCTTCTGGAATGAGCAGAAAGGTTTTCACCAGCATGTGGAGTGTTCAAGGCCATTTTATTTCTACTTGAATAGCTTAGGGCAGCTGTAACTGGCTTTATACTGGCTTCTGTGAGTTGGATGGTCATTCCTGGTAAAGGAGGAAAATTGATTTATTCCAAGAAGTCATTCAGGCCTAACAAATTGTTTTTCCTATCAAAATGTTTCAAGGGAATACAGCCAGGTGTCTGAAAAGCCATTCGCTTCCCACAGAGGTATACACCATATCCTAGGCTCCATCCCTGTGCAGGTTTAACATCCTCCAACAGCTGCTTCTCCCTCAACTTCCAAAGCTTTGGTTCTCCGGTCCTGAGCATGTGGAAGGTGGTGTTGGGTCTTCTGTGTCTTCAGCCATTTTCATTGACCACCTTCTCCATTTCACTGAGGCTATGTAGCACTGGTGTCTTGATTTTTGAGATTCTCTTTGAACTTAAACCAGCTAGATCACTAACTGCTGGATGTTCCTCTCCTTCTATTCCCACAGTTTTGAACTCTTGTCTTCTGGTCTGGGCTCTAGAGTTGGTTTTGTATCGTCTTCTTGGACATGTTTCCTCATATCTTTCTCAATATGAAATTTGTCCATTGGACACTGTTATTCTTCCTGCTGGACTCCCTATTTTCCCTTTTATTTCCCCATGCTGTTATTTGTTATTGTTCATCATAAACTATTCAAACTACCTAGTTAGGTAGTCCCTTGTTTGAAGGGGAGAAGTCTTAATAAGAAGACTGGCTGGTGTGGACTCAGTCCAAGAGAAGAACACAGCCTCCCTGAAGGATAAAATAACCTCTGTTATCTTTTCAGGATTTTCTCATGAACTCAGACCATTTCTATTTGAATCTATGATAATGCTTGATGTTTATAGGACCTCTCCTGAAACATCCTAGGGGAGTAACTCCTTATATATATGTATACATATAAATTCATACAGGCACATCTGTAAGGCAGCTTCTTTAGATTCTTCTCAGGTTCCAGATTTTCTGCTTGTCTTCTCAAGAAAAGTCCACTTTAGGGCTTCAATTAAAGATGAAATAAAAAAAGCAAAGCAATTGCATGTCTAGGAAATTTCATGTTATAATTCACATTCTAATTTACTTCTGTGGCCTCTGTGTTCATGTCTGCAGGGTTAGTATGAGACATATCTGGTTAGGGAGTCTGGATTTTTTTCTGGAGTCATGATTATGTAAAATTACAGCATTCCCTTAGAAAAGTGCTTCTAGCCCTCATGGTGTTGAGATGAATTTGAAACTGTGCCTGGAGAGTGTTAGACACAGAGAAGTATGAATGTGCATGAAGAGTACTGAGGTCAAAATTCTGTGAGATATGAACTACCTTGCATCGTTTTGATGGGGCACAATTTCATCATTCACAGTTACTGACAAGATTTTTAATAAGACTAGAGTTGTAGTAGGATGCTGTAAAGCACTTGAAAGCCCATATGGCTTAGCAAGTATATGAATTTCTAGGAGGTAAAGAGTGCCTGATGTTGAAGGGTGTGGGATGGAAGATGTTTCCATTTCTGCATATTGTACTTAAATGTTCAGTTCTGTGTAGCTCCATTTCAGCAGTCTTTCTTATCCCTGCCAAGCTGTGCCCATTGCCCCAAGAAACTCTCACTGAATGACTGGAAAGGGACTTTTTACCAGGGTGTGTAGTGACAGGACAAAGGGGAAATGGCTTCAAAATGAAAGAGGGTAAGTTTAGATTAGCTATTGGGAAGGAATTCTTTACTCTGAGGGTGGCAAGGCACTGGCACAGGTTGCCCAGACAAGTTGTGGATGCCCCATCCCTGTAAATGTTCAGGGTCAGGTTGGATGGGGCTTTGAGCAACCCAGTTCAGGGAAGGTGTTCCTTTCCATGGTGGGGACACTGGAACTAGGAGATCTTTAAGGTCCATTTGAACCCAAACTATTCTATGATTCTATGAACCAATCCAAGCCTTTCTTCACCAAGACTCAGATGTCAGGAGCTTTTATGCAGAAGAACAGTCCCCTGCCTACCTCCATGAAGTGGTTTAGGATAGAGCAGTAACTAATGGTGCTCTGCTAAACCAAATAAGCTCACACTCTCAGGTCTGCTGATGCTGTCATTCTCTGATCCCAGTGTTTGGAGAACATTCCCAAGGGAATTATTCCACAGATTGGTGGTAGCTATAATCTCCATAGGTCATTTACAAAGCATGACATCTCTGAGTCCTTGGCTCCAGAAAAAATGAAACATCTGAGCTGGTTTTAGACTGTAAACACTCTTGCTTGCTATAGTTTGCTTGTATTCTGGGTCCAGGTTTAAAGAAATAAAGTTAAACATTAGGCTGTCTTGAAGTCCTTTTCTGGTTTTCTCAGGTAAGGCCTCTCCACTGCTCACTTTCTCCAGAGTCTCTTAGAATGAGGACTTAGTTGTGAGTTGTCACCCTCTGTGTAGTGAGCATGAACTTCCTGACAACTGCTGCTCTGCAGTATTGAGCAGAAGCTAATGCAGTTTGATTCACCACTCACTTAGGGTTGACAGATGAACTGGCCAGTCTTTTTGTGGCAGTTAGGCTACTTTCATATCCAGCTGTCTGCCTCCTCCAACCAGCCACAAGTTATTGCCCGTGTGACAGAAAGTCTCAGCAGCTCCAGTTCATCATCTGGTGTCTCAGTGCTTTTAAGCTAATGCATCAAACTTTGCCATGGCAGGGCCACAGGAGGATGCACATTCCCATCTGGCAATTCTGCAAAGGGAGTAATGGGAGGAGGGTCACTAGGAAGTTCTTAAACTGCTACTGTGGGCCTCATCAAAGCTCATCTGTCGGAGCACTAGAGTGAATCAAGTTACTGGTAATTGAGATCAGTATCACTGCTCTGTGCCTGAGCAGACTGCAGCTTGCAGGGTATGGAGGCTCCAGCCAAGCCCTGGGTTCTTGGAGCCTTAGGTCCTAAAAGAAGTATTTTCTTTTTTTTTCCATGGATTCAAGATTTCATGATCATATCCATATTTTATATGCTATAGCTGGAAAATCAGTATGCTGTTCATTCAGAGATTGTCGTCTCAAGGAAAATTACAAGATGGATCACAGAAGGAAGCAAATTATGGACTGCACCTAATAAATGGCCATTTACTAGGGCTGCAAAGACTCAGGAGATGGAGGGTCTTCTAAGGCTACAGCTTCACAAGCAAAATTAACATTGCTGCATAGAGCTCGACAAGTATATTCAGGGTCTTATGAAAATCCCTCAAGAGAAAAGAGATCTCTCTTTTTGTGAAATGAGGGAGCATGGGCAGGTAGTTGGGGAGGAGAGAAAGATTAAAGGCTACCGGTTGGGTCAGGCAAAGCTTGGTTTTGTCCCTGTTCAGAAAGTTTGGAGGGGGGCTACTTTAAGGAATGTAGCCTGGGTCTGGAAGCATGCCTTCCCGAAAAGCTCAACCTGGCTTACGGTCCATTTGCAGGAAAGCAGGAGGTGGGTCTGCACCTGCTGTAAGAATAAAGCAGAGGCACCAGTGTGGCAGCTGGTTCTGATCCCTCTTATGGCTGCTTGGGCATTTCCCTGTGACATATCCCTATAAACCCCAGAGGCATCCCAGAGCCTCAGCAGAGACTGAGACTTTGCCATGGTGCAGACACTGGTGCCGGGCTCCCCCTCACCAGCTGGACTGCTCTTCCAGCAGCCAGGAAAAGCAATCATTGGCAAAGGTAATGAGATGGAGTCAGGCACACTATGTAAATACTGTTTGGGCTACATTCATAATCCGACACCATGAGCCACATTTCCATGGGAGAGGCAGTCTGGTCCCCTTGGATAATTTTAATCATTTCTGACATGAAGACTTCTTCTCCTATTTCATGACTTATTTCCCCAGTATCATTTAAATGTATTAAAACACTGTTAGTATAGAAAGTAGGCATCATGTTAGCATAATATCTAATCAGAACTAGTCTGCCTGTCCCCGCAGGGTTTATTTATTTATTTATTTAGTGCCTGTTTGTGCTGTTTTCTTGTTAGATTGGAAAGCCCTTCCTTGACATACTCATTTGTTCTGCTGTGTAATAGAATAGGATCCTTCAGAGCTGCTGACATCTGCTTTATTTTGAGATCTGCAACTCTCAGCCCACAAAGCAACAATGATAATAATAACAGCGATAATAATAATCATAGTGCTAGGAAGCCTGAGAAGTGAAGTTAAGCATGAAGAGGAGAAGACAAAAAAATGGATGAGGAAAAGAATGGGCTGGCAAAGAATGTTTCGATCACTGGGAGTGTATTTTTATCGGCCCTGATTCTCCACTGAGTCACTCATGCTTTAAGATTGTACCGCCCTGTGGACTGCAATTAATTTCTTTGTGACTTGCAATATTGCAAGGGAGAGGGGATCAGGCACCATGGTGTGTGTGATCAGGACACTTGTTCATGGGTATATTCAGCTCTGCTCTCACTCGAGTACATTGCTTTGATTTCTCAATGGCATTGCAGTATTGATTTTGAAGGGAATTAGTTTCTTCAGAGCTCCTGAAGATCTGGCCACTGTGATTTCTCAGGGACTTAGTCAGCCTCCTCCCCCACAACTTCATCCTCACATGTCATAGCTGAAATAATTGGCATTGCACTATATCAAACTGGCAGGATGAAGTCCTGAAGGCTGGGGGGAATCAAATCCAGAGCAAGCCTTGACAAAAAGCTGCATGAGGAAGAGAGTTGTTGGGCTAAGCACTGTCTGAAATAGGCCTGGTAGCCATGATGGTCCACTCTAGGTTACCTTGTCTGAATCCTGCTCTGTATAGAGCTTTGTACTAAGGAGAGGAGATTGTACTGCAAAGAGGCAAATGGTAAGAAAAGGTATGAAAAGGAAGGAAAGAAGAAAGGAGTAGGAAAAGAGGAAGGAAAAATTGCTTAAAAAAAAAAAAAAAGAAAAAATGCAAAAATAAAAAATATTCTTAGCAGTAAGATCAGGTCATGTTGAGCTTTGAGCATCCTTAAAGGTGGTGAACTTATTTGAGTGTGTTAATCTAAGTGGCTGCCACATCATCCCCTAATGTACATTATTCACACTTAGGAATCCTGCATGATTTTTTACTTCAGATGGAAACAAAACTTAGGACTTGTGGTATTGAAAAGTTAGGTTCTAAAGACAAGTTTCAAGGCTGATCTCAATAGTTGTGTCTAGTCAATAGGAAGACAAATTTATTGCTTGAAATTGGTGAATTTACGTCGTCCTGAGAAGCTGAGAACAAGTAGCTCTATTGCTCTTTAGCTTAAGGCCTTCTGTAGTAAAAACAGGGTGGATGAGCAAGTACAGAGACCTAAAGAAGTCTAAATAGCTTTATTAACAAAGGCACAAAACCATCCAGGCCCAGAAGCAAAACTCAGGCTCCAGCATTTGTTGCCCTCCACCTTTTGAAGGACAGTTTGGGCTGAAGACTCTCACTAATAATGGTTTTACCAAGTCCCACTTCTTCCAGCCCGGGGCTTGGGTGTCCTCAGTTCCCCCAGTGCACACTATTACTAGCACAGGTGGTTTTATTTTTTACACCAGACATAGGTGTGACATCTTGCAAATATTGGTAGGATCACCCTTCTGCTGAGTTCCTTATGAATATGACATGCAGGCATAAGATAAAACAAGATAGGAAGTGGGTTTATAAAACTAGAGATGGAAAAGATTTATGAGGTCCCGTCTGCTCCCTTTTTCTTCTGTAATATGCTTATAATGGATTGTACCTCTCTTACTGTTTTGCCCAGTTTTAAATACTCTAGCCACAGGATTTCTGTGTCCCATGGAAGGCTTTTCCATCTACCAGCAGCCCTCATATGCTCAGAAGGTGCTTCAGGGGACCTTTTCCAGCTCTTCACCCTGTGTCAGACTCACAGAGGATATGCATGTTCTACAGATTATCTGATTTGCCACTGTTTGAGCTACATCAACCTCTGGCATCCTTCAGACACTTAGAAGCATTTTAGTACCATTCCATTCCATTCCATTCCATTCCATTCCATTCCATTCCATTCCATTCCATTCCATTCCATTCCATTCCATTCCATTCCATTCCATTCCATGTGAAAATTTTATTTCAGAAGCACTACCAGAAATGGTTTTCCCAGGAATCTAATGGATTCTTACACTTCTCATGAGTGACACTGTGCCACCAAGCTGTATGGACCAGCAGAGTCCTTCACTGGGATCAGACTGTGCTCACCACTCTTTCACACATAATGATTCAGGCCTGTTGGAGTGGCCACAGGCTCGCTGGCAGCCTCTGTCTTTACAGGTCCAGATCACATTTTCCTTCTGCTATGTCCTGTATGCCTTCTTGTTTTGCTTCTTTAATGTAGTCCCACAGTACTTTCCTTTCTCTTGTGAATAATCACTGTCTCTGCTCCCCACTGGTTGCTGCCAAGAGCTGCTTGCCCCATGCTCTTTCCTCAAAATAGAACTGTTCTTCCCAAATTTCATAAGGGTTATTTCTATTGTTCTTCAGTTTCTCCGTGTAGTTTGCTCTTGTGTCTGTGTAAGTCAGGCATTTACAATTAGTTCACTGCAGGCAAAAAGGCCCTTTTGGAGATGTTTAAATTGTATCTGTGCTTGTACTCCTTACTGAAGCAATGATTTTGAGTTTGAGAGCCAGAGGATGAAGTAATAATACTTTTCTTGCCCTGTTGGTTAAATAAGACTTAGAAAAGCTCTGAGAAATTTGAATATGCCAGTGGTTCTTGGCATTGGAGAGGCTGGAGTGGGCCTCAGTCTCTTGAGGCAGGTGGGCTAAATGTGCAAGCAGAAAATGAGCTGTAAGATCAGGATGCAAATTTATGGCAAAACATTGAGTTCAGCTGAAATGAAAAAAAGAAAAAAGAAAAACGAAAAAAGAAATAAAAGTGGAAAGTATACTACCTCCATTGAAGGGAGGAGAAGGCTTATGGCTTGGCTGGCTGATAGAACTCTTGGAAATGCGGGCAGGTGATAACAGGCTGTAGGGAAGTACTTTCTTGTGAGAGAAATCGGCTACCTTTCCCAGTTTAACCAATGGGAAAATATTATCTAAAGAGCAAGAACAGAGAGCTCTGTTTGATAAGGGCCATAATGAGTGTCATTTCAAGAAGAATCCTCACAAGCACTGTTAATTACCTATCCAAGCAAAGTGGCTCATATTTTTATATCTGAGTGAATAAAATTAATCTCAGATCTTAATATCTAAATAAAAGTGTCATTTATCTCCCACAGCAGCTAAGGCTAGAGAATTTATGGATGTACAGGAGCTCTGAATATAAGGCCCTGTTTGTTTCAGTGTGTCTTTATTTTAAGGAACTTAACTATGGTCACCCAAACCAAGATGTTCTGTGCTCTGTTCCTATGGATATGATCATGTAATCCACAGCAATTTAGCCAAAACAGACAAATCAACTACTCAGAATTTCTCTCAGACACCAAACATGCCAGTTTTCTTGTACTCCTGTGTCACCTCATTATGGGATATTGATTTCCATTACTGTGTATTTCAGAAAATTCCCTCTGTAATGCTCTGGTGATTTGCTCCAAACAGGGCACCTCAATAATCTTTTGGCAGGCAGGAGAAACTGTCAAGCAAAACCCTGTCTACCCAACAGACCAAATTCAGCCCACTGCCCAGTTCCTGTTCCTCTTGCAAAATCTCTGAGGTGGAATTGAGCCAGTTTTCATATTTGTTCACAAATCAAGTGAGATTCAGGATCATTTGCTTAAAAATTCTGTATCACATGTTGCCACCTCTCGGTGTGATTTCCCAGTGAGAAAACACTGCAGTAATAATGCTGCCCTCCAGCCCTGAAGATAACAAATACCCAGTTCTGCTGGGAGATAGATGCATTGGTAATTAGCAAATGTTTGAACATACTGCACCTTGCCAGCTTATACCCAACCTGATGCTACGCTTCCCATTTATGTTTTACATCTATCCTTGCTGCTGGTGAGGAGCCCTTAAGCATCTCTTACTGTACGATCAATGTCAGTAAAGCCATGGTACTTCTCTTAAGCTACATCAGTTGACACAATATGGGAGAGGTAGTGGAAAGCTAGGAAGTTTGATATGAGCTCCTGGTGGACTCTTAACAGAACCAGAACCATCAATTCTGTCATAGGTTTTGGACTTGTTATCCTAGAAAAAAATGTCATGGGAGCTGGCCATGAGTACCAAACTTGTTTAAACACCAAATACTATTCAAACTCTTGCAGGAGAACAGGAAGACTGAAAATTAGACAGAGACACTGATGTTTAGGAGGGTTGTCATTCTGGTCATGTAAGGTCATAGAACATTCTGCTATTCTATTCTGTAAATACAACAAATTTTATCTGAAACAATACTCGCCTTTAGTCATGACACTGCTCTAACAGTCCTGGAACTCAGCTCTTCCTGCATGTGTGATCCAGTTTCTGTTCATTTCAACAATCACACACATGATAGCTGGACTCTTAGCCTTCTTGGGGCAGTTTTGTCCCTCAGCTAGTGACACTAATCCAGTGTCACTGCCTTACACTCAGAGAGATGCAGTACACTCCTGGTGAATGACTAAGGTTCAGAGGAATAACTAGTGTGGTCAGGGGGATTACATTAACCTTATCAGACTGCTATGAGATGACTTGCTATGTTGCCTTTTCAGTTTCTTCATTGCAAATCAGAGCAACTTTATTGTTGTAGAAATATTCCGTGTGACTTCTCACAGGGGTGGCTGAGAATAGGAGATGACTTTGTGCCTTCATCTTCCTTGAAGGCATCTAGAAAAAAATACTTTCAGAGCTGTAGTTCACCATCACCAGCATCTTCTTGGCTTTCTGATTTGCTTCCTTTCTATGCTTCCTTGAGGATAGGTAAATAAAACTTTCTTTTAAAAGGACATATTTGGAGAAGAAACCAGGAAATCTGACATTTCTGAAAATAAGGATTTGGGCTGCAGGCCATCTTCAGGATTTGCAGAACAGCTCTCTGAATTTGCTAATGCTCATGGCTGTTTTTCTTCAATTAAGTTTGGACTGTTGTGTCAACTAGAGTAAAGGTCAATCTATGAAGTAACGCTAGATATCAGTGAGGTCAATATCCTGTTTTGAATGCCCTACAAAACTCCAGGAAAGAGAGATCATGCATATGACTAATCTTTATGGAGCATGAATACAGATCTGGTCCTCTCTACTCACTACTTAAAGTAGATGCAGATTAACACCTTCTTGAGAGCTGGTCTCAAAGAAGCCCCACTTCAGACAACCATCAGTCCCCTGCCCTTTTCCTGCCTCCTCCAACATCAGACATGTACCATATTTAGGAAAGGATGATTGTCATTTCGCTATTTAAACTAGACATGGTTAACTTCAGGTGCTGGCAGTTACCAAATTTTCAAGTTGTCCAGTGTTCCTGAGAGCAATTTGCGAGGTCACCTGAGTCCCCATGTTTTGAACATGAGCCATTTTCCTCACCTGACAATGTCCTCACAATGAAGGTATCATCCTTGCTATTCTTGACAAGCATCCTGGGAAGGGATCCCTAGGGACCAACTCCCATTTGCTGAGATGTGAATTCATGTGTGTCTGTAAAAGAATGATAGAAGGGATAAAGATGAGCTATTTAGCAGGAGTCTTGGTGCCATTGACACACCTGGAGTGGGATTTTTCTCTGTTAACTTCTTATGTCCCCACTTCATCTGAGATAGCTCCTCCCAGCTCCCTTTACACTTGCTGGAGAAAAGAAGACACAATGATGATGTGACACGTCTTGCCTATTTTGGATGTTGGTGGTAGAGGGAGGTGAAATACTCACCAGAAGGACCTGTTTCTCTCCAGTAAGAGTAGTTCAGACTGATGACTGGAGCTGCTCAGCACTGATTGCATAAATCCCACCCCCAGCTTCCAACAGAGGCCCATGCAAATCAGGTACATAGGTCTGGCTTTCTCCTGAGCTGAGATTCTGCACCTTGCACCTCCACACTGGGCCTATTCATTTTCAAATTTTTTCAAATCAGTTCATACTGAAAAGGAATTTCCATTTCTTCTACAAGTGACAGCAGCAGAAAAATGGACACCCTTGCTATAAGATTTCAGAGAGACTCTAACCTGTCTCATTTTGGCATCTCCCTACCAAACTTATGGTACAAACACCAATTTTTTTTTGAGACGCTGTTGGGATCTTAATTGAATCCTTTGTCCTAAAATTCCAAGACCCCTTTGTGATTTCTTTGGTTATTTGGCATTTCCACAGGGGCCTTGGAGAGACCCAGTTTTTGTAAGCGCTGTACAGACATACAAGAGTTCCTGCTGTGAAGGATTTCAGCAGCTTTGCTTCTGCCAGTCACCTCCAGGCTAGTGAGAATCTCCAGACAATGCAGAGGTCCTCAGAGGTAAGCTGCAGGTGAAGCAGCTCCTCTGGCTCCATCTCTCACATCCCCATAGGATGTCCAGAGGGTAGCTGCAATCCTCTTGGTAGCATAGAGCTGGTGCTGGAGTTCTCAGATTGTACCCACTCTGGCCTGGGGAGGGGTGAGAAACTCTGATTTCTGTTTAGAGCCCTTCTCACATCCTTACAGTGAGACCTTGTTTGGCCTGAATGACTGTGAGGAGGGGTCAGCTGTTGCAGGGGCAGAAGCGCGCAACGGCACATCACCGTATTTCTGTGGGCTTTCCCTTGGATTTGACCTGGTGTTTTTATACTTCTCTCTCAGCATCAATCTCCACCCTCAGAATAAGACAGACTTGCAGGCAGTGTAAATGATTGCTGCTCCACCCAAGGCAGTCCCCCAGAAATCACAGCAGCTGCGGACCCTCTTTTCACCTCTCCCTCTTTCCTTTCTTTCTCCTGATCTCTTCACTTCTTTGTCTCCCTCCTCCCCACTTTTTCTCTCTTTGTTTTTTTTCCCCTGTTCCCTCATGATCTCCCTCTGCCTGTGTCTCGCAGTCCCTCTCCCCGGCTCGCTCTCTCTGGAGACAGGTCTAGTGGCCTGGTTGCCATCTGCTGCCTGGGTTGTTTTTTGTGTGAGTGCGTGCGCCTATGCGCGCGCGCGGGTGCACGTGGGGCTTTTTTTATGAGGTTGAGATCAGATGGCATCTAATCGATCGTCATGGTCTCCATGGTTACCTGGGTGACAGAGTAGTTGGGAGAGACACATACTCCAGCCTGGGGCTGTCAGACCATTCCTGAGAGAAATAATAAAAAAAAATTTAAAAAAAGGGAAAAAAAAAAGAATAAAAGAAAGAATAAAAATCAAAGCTCTTCCATCACATTTTACGCATTTACATCTTCCTTAGATCCAGGAAAACGTAGCCTGCACTTCTGTTTTACATCGTCACCCTTTGACTTGGCTCGAGGAGGAACAAAGCAGACTTGTTTTTCTTTCTGCATGGCACAGGCACAAAAGTGAACCACATCTTTGGGAGAAGCTTCCCTTTCCCCTTCTGCTTCTCTGAAAGGTTTGAATTTTTACCTTTTTTTATCCCCCCCCAGTCACTGTTGTAACCATAATGATTATTTTTATTCTTTTAAATTGGTTAGTCTTTTGAATTGACTAAAGGCAATTTCCCAGGTATTCCGAGAAAAGAATTACAGTTTATTAGTATGAGCAGTATCTTTTTCTCCCTGGCCTCAGCCCCTAACACTAGACCATCTTCAGCTCTTTTTGTAAAAGATCAATCAATCTATTTATTATTTTATGTTTGGAAGCAAGTGGAGTGTGATCCTAAGGATGAATTATGGAATTAGGTGAGTTTATTGTCTTTAAAAGCAGATTGAGCTGGGCATGGCAACATCTCTGACCATGGCAATTAGTGTGTCAGGAGCACGGGAACTAAAACCACACAGTGTACAATATGAAGCTGCATGAATCAGGGGAGGAGAAGGATACTGCTGCATTTCAAGCAATCCCATTGTGGCAGACACTCCTCAATAATCCAAGAATTTCACAAAGTTTGCCTATAGTGCACCACACAGGTACACCCTGTCTCATTCCCTGACAGCCATATTCTGCCTGGTCCAACACAAATTTGTGCTTGATTTGACCTCAGCACGGCCCCCAAAAGGCAATCAGGTCACATCTTCTGTTGTCTGGCGGCAGCCAAGGCTTTATTGCTCATCAAAGCTCACCCATTACAGTGCTGGGGCAGCTGCTGCCTGGCCATGTTCCTGCTCATGGTAGCACACAGGGCTTTGGAAATGGCAAATTATAAATACAGGCAAAGGGAGATGATAGCAGCAATGAGCATGGCTGTGATGGGCTGAGAGGACGGTGACCCATCAGAGTTCTCCAGTGATCCTGAAGTGCTAACTTAATGCTGATAACTATGAAATGCATCAGATCAGAGCACCTCTGGACAAACAAAGATTTGAGAGCTGGATATGCATGTACTTTTCTCTTCCCCAGTTTTGAATTAAACTGATTTTTAGTTGAAGCCTGTGGTCTTCCTTTGCTTTTTTGCCTTCCTGGTAGAAGCACAAGGTGCCCAATTTGGGTCGCTCAGTTCAGGCTGCAGATAGGCACTGAGAGTGGTATTAAGTTGTCTAAGGGGTGTCATTGCAGGTGACATCCTATCCAGTGAGCATGCACCACCCCCAAAAGGCACAGGTCTTAAACTGTGCTTATGAGTGATCTGCCAAACTCCTTTGTTTAAAAAAAAATCCATGATCATGCCTCTTTGAATCCTGATTCTGCTCCCTCCCAGCAGCATAACATCCCTGCTTATAACCAGCAGGGTGGGAAATCCTCTGCTCTTCAATATTCCCTAATGTTAAATAACATGGGCCTCCTAGATTTTCATACTGTACAAACACAAACTAATTAAAGTCGTACAAATACATCCTAGGCAGAGAATGAGAATCCGCTCACTTGAGGGAAGACTGCTGGCTTCCATATCCCAGGGAAAGCTCCCTCACAGTTTACATTGTTCTTTTTGCAAGGGATAATTTATGGTAAAGCTAGTTTCCACTGAAACAGCAGACGTGCACAGAGAGGGGAAAAAAATGTAAACACAACAGCATCTTTGTGAATGCAGTAAGGTGCTGGTGCCTGCCTCTGCATGCTCCATAATATATTAATACACACTGGCTGGCCAATCCCACTGGAGCATTCAATCATGCCACATTATAATAGAATTTAATGGAGTTGACAGCTAAGACCTAGTTGCTGGAGACATGTGAAAGACCTTTGCAATGAGGATAACAATTAATAAAGGAAAGTGCCATAGATTTTTGGAGAACCTCATAAAAAAGTAAAATATCGACATTGATCACGGCATGCAAGGATATTAGACACGTAAATCGAGCTATTGCCTTTATTTATTTATTTGCACATCTTTAATATTATAGGCACAGGTTTCCCCAAGGCCAAAATGCAATTTCTCTCTCCATTTCTCAGCAGGAGCTTTTCATCTCCCTATTCACCAGGTTTTGAATTGCACATTTAATAAGCGATAAAGAATTCCTGTCTCTTTTCCTTGGGCTTTCAGCCCACAGTTTTTCCCTCCCTTCTGTCTTGTGATGGAAACAACAATCCCCTTTACCTGGCAGTAGGTTGTTTGGGGATGTGGGGGCGGTGTAAAAGGGGACCTGGAGCCCACAGGGAGTGTCTGGACTTCACTGTCTGCTGATGTGCTTTGTATGCCAGGTTGCACTGGGTATGCTAAAGAGGGCATGGGATCAACATAAAAAGAGGGAGAAAGAGTCTACAACACTGTAAACCAGCATTTCCCTGTCTGCCTCCCCAGAAATTTTTGGTAAGAGGAATAGCTTATGTCTTCACTGCCTTCATCCCTGTCTGGGGAGAGACACTCATCACCCTTCATGGGATACTGTAGTCATTTTAAAGAATCAATCCTGTGGGTAAACTGCACCTATCTCAATCCTCTCCCTGATGGAGGTGGCAAAAATTTCATCAGCCTGCAGCTGGGAGCATTGCTGGGCTCCCCAGGCTCAAATCTCTCTGGATTTTCTTGGCTGTGCTCAGTTAACACACTCCTGAATCAGGGCTGCCTCCTTGCCTCGGAGAAGTCCTGAACAGCATTTCCAAGAGTATTTAGGTGTGCATTGGTACCTGGTGGGATATTTAGAAACACACAGGCTCCTCACTGCCCAGAGGCGCTGCCCAAGCTCACAGTCCCTGCATCTGTAAATGCCCATGTAGCACTAGAGAGCTTCCCTCAAAGAATGACAGGCTTCAGCTCCTCCTGGCTTCAACTTTACACCGCTACAAGCCCACTTACCTCATTGGGCTTCCTCTCAACCTCCCCTGATGCACACCAAGGACAGGATCAGCCCCAAATGAACCCAAGTTTCTGGTAAGGCAAAGGTCCAGCTTTGTTAAGTTAGAGTCAGTGAGATCCTTGTGGGATCCTTCCAACTCATGATTGTTTCATATGGTTCTATGATTCTACAACTCCAGCTATGCAACCTCAGCTACTCTGCAGCTTGGAGCATTGATCTCACATCAAAGCCTGTTGGAGCAGTCAGGAAAAAAACTGAGGGGTCAAATCCATCCCTGGTTTAGGACTCTAGAGGCTGATGGTGTTATAAAAGGAATGACTTTTGCATCACATTTAGAAATTAAAAACAACTGAACGGGCACTTGAATAGACATGGTGCAATTGTAAAAAAGGGACTAAATAATTAGATACTTCCATTTTACAACCAGCTGCAGTAGGTTAATTTCTTGTCAAGTAAATCAGCCTTGTTTTTCTTTCACTTACCTATGCACAGATGCACTTCCTCAGGACAGGTGACGTCTTGCTTGGAACAAAAGAGGCCATTTGTCCATATCACAGCAGCAGCGACTGCACTATGTCATCTCATGCTCTCCTCCAGTAAATTGAGTTTGTCAGTGCTCAGCCACGCGGCTGAGTGGATTGCTGCATGATGCCTCACCTCTCCTGGGAGAGAGAAGTTGGCATAAGCCATATCGTAATGGGATCCAGAAACAAAGAAGCGTGAATGAAGTGCTAATTGCATTCATAAAGACATTAACAAAGGAATTAAAATGGCAGAAGCTTCCTTTCCCCCTCAAGGTTCATATAAACAACCAAAAATATATTAATAATCACTGAAGTTTACACTACTTTGAAGGGATTATACAGAGATAGGGCATCAGGGCTTGGAAAGACAGTTTCAGTATTCTTTTTTATGGGATTCTGTATCAGAGATGAGACAGTCCACTGCTTCTGTTTATCCAAATTTGTTCTTTTCTTTCTGTCTTTTCTCTAGTCCTTATGCTCCCTTTAAAGAACAGGAAGACTGCTCATTTTCCCCTGAAACTTTTAATATGCTGTAAAAATAATGACATCATATAAAAACCTGTAAATTTTCCTAAAAGTTCCCCAAAACAAAATGATCTCAGAAGTTTGGCCAATGGCACAATGGAGGTTTCTCATATAAAATGGCCTGAAACATCCTACCTGGGTTTTTAATCCCATTCAGTTCCACTTACCTTTCCATGGAAGAGGGGAAAAAAAAGTCATGCTTTCTGCTTTTTTCTCAGTCAGTTTCTACATGATTTAATCCTTCCATTACCAAACTCTAGCACTCTGTTCTTATTTGCATGCTACTACTGAGAAAAAAATTTCTTGTTAGAATTCTCTCCAATCAATAGTGTTCTTTTCCCCCCATGAGAGTAGTACTATTAGCCTTAAACATGGAAAGAGCTCATTTCACAGATGCTAAATTCTACTACTTTAAACCACTACTTTAAACTGCTTGTATCAGCAAAATGATAGCTATTGCTTTCTCGACTACTTAGTTGTATTTATCACACCTCTCCAGCTCCTGCACTCACCTCCTTTCCACCTGCTTATGTGGGTGTTGTGCTAGGGACAGCTACAGCTAAAGTCAGCTAAACAGTTTGTTCTGTTCACTAATCTTCAGTCACTCATAACTTTCTAAAATGTTTGTTCTGGAGGCTGCAGTCTGCTGGTTTCTCATGACCACTCAAAGGTGAATTTCTCTCAGAAAGATGAGTACAAGCCATTCAGCAGTTCTGTAGAAGGAAACACTTCTATCACCTCAGTACTGAGGCTGACTTGCATGAAGAGACACCATGCATGGAGAAGAGGACCCTGAACCAACACAGTTGCCAGCCCTGTGTCTCTATGTTTGCTCCATCCCCAGCTAAGACTCAGGACTTGTGAGTGCCAGGATTGGTGTTTCCAGCTCTGGAGGGCAGAAGGCAGGGAGAACTGGGAGCACATCCAGGGAGATGAGATGGGATATGCCACAAACACCTGAAGGAATGAAGCTCATACCTTCATGCATGTGGGAGGTGTGTGGCAGCATGGGAATGGGGTCCGGGATGGGGTTATGCACCTGCCTAATACCCCAGCCCCTTTAAAGTATCTGAACCATGCTTCAAGAGCATATCTCTTTCCATGGTGTGCACAGTTCTTTCCATGAAAGCCAGATTTGGGGTCATTAAGACAATGGGTACTTTTGGAGCTCAAGCATAAACAATGGTGGGGTAATTGGTATTAAATTCTAATTCTGAGGTGGAATTAAAGCCTGTAGACCCTCCCACACTAACATGATATCTCCCACTCCTCACTTCCCCATCCTTGCTTTTCTTCTTTACTCCTGGACACAACAAAATCCTTCAGAAATACACTCATAGCCCATCCTTTCTCCTTTGCCCCTGTCCCGTCCCCAGCAAGGTCCTGCCAACACCTCCATGGAACCTCCACTTGCAGTGCTCTCCTGGCACCTACTCTACTTCCTCAAGAGCTTCTGAGGTCATGTGCTGAAAGTGTAATGGAAGGAGTGAGAAAAAGAGTTGGTGATAGGATGAAGAATGAGAAATGCTCCCACATTAAATGCAAAACTGAAATTAAAGCAAATTTCCGTGTTACAGACAGCTACAGGAAGATTGGCTACCAGCTAGCAGCAGCAGCAGGAATTTTCAGGAGGTGCTGGGAGTCAGGATGGGGCATTCTTCTCACGTCAGCATCCCCAGTTCAGGAAGAAACATACCCCTGGCTGTGGCTTCAGTGCAGGCGAATGGAGTGCAAGGGCAGCCTCAGCCCAAGTCTTGTTTCTGAATAAATGAAATGTACATCTTCCATGTTTTCAGCTGGGAGGGAGAAGCCTATCTCAGGAGTGATGGCAGGTGCTGCTGAGCTATTTCCATTTTCCAGCTCTGCAACCTCAGGAACCTCTTTAATCCAAACCACCCGCCAAGCTCCATTCACTGGCCCTGAAGATCAGCCAGTAGATTTGGATTCATTTTTAAGGCTGTCTTTAATTTTTTTGAAGTATCTTTCTGGCGGATTTTTGGTCTCACCTGTGACTCAAGAAGAGATTTGCAAATCTCATTCTCATATTTTCAGCCATTTAAAGGGGCATATCACACCAAGAATTTAGGTTCGCTTTCAATAGAGGAAACACAGGGGTAAAGGTATATGAAAAGAAAACCAGGAGGTACAGAAATGCTTTGACAGATTTGTTAGAGATGAAAACATACTTTATTTGATTTCTGCATTCCCCAGGGCAGTGAGGGGAGCCCATATGCAATTGCATTGAACTAAAGTATGAAAATCAGAGAGCGAATTTGACAAGAAGCTCCACCAAACCCACCCGGAAGCTCAGTGAAGTGCAAAATATAAAGCTAACAGAGGAAAGAGTGGTGTAGCTCAGGGGGAGGATTTCAGTTACCGTGTTCTGAGGCATTGGTAACAGGAATGGAGATAAGAAAATACACAGAAGGTACAACCCAGTGTGATCTTACTTGGGGGTTATGCTCCACAGTATTGACAGCTATTGAGAGATGTCAAAGGTAGACAGTAATTTCTTAGTAATTCATACAATTTTCTAGTCAATCATGCAATTTTTAGTCAATTCTCAGAAGGCAAAATGCACACATGGACATGTGTATGCTGCTACTGTCCAAGCGCCTTTTGGTGTCTCGCTTGCTGAAATGCTTTCAATTAGGGTTTGGAAGCGGTTGATTCAGTCAGCCTATGTGACACCTGCCAAAGACAAAATTAGTTTCAGTCATTGATGTTTTCCTTCCAAAAAACCAAAGCATCACTCTCCCATTCTCTCTTTCCCCATTATTGTGGGAGACTATTTCTCAGGTAGGTGTTTAGCTGATTTTTAATGTCATGGAAACTTCATCTGCAAATTCGTTAGAAACTCTTCAGTAAAGCAGCCTAGTAAAACAGATGATTAATATTGGTAAGCTCCTCATTTGCATATTAATTAGTCTCTGTACTCAACTAATTAAAACAGGCCTGCCTGTTTGTAGACTTTCTGAATTCCAGATTGTTGCTATTGCTCCCATGTAAGTGCATTTAGTGCAACTAAGGCAGGCCATTGATACTACAAACAGGGCACCCCAAGCAGCAGTAGCAATACTTTAAGGCATTTAAGTGTATAAGGGAAGTACTTTCAGTGTTTTCTTAAAAAAAGAAAACAACAACAAACCAAAAACAAGACTGATGCTTGAAATAGCAGGATGTGACTAAGCAGTGCTTCTATTTCCCCCTGATGTTCTCACAGAGCAGGACAATTCCAGAAACCAGACAAATCCAAGGCCAGAGCGAGAACAGCACTGCAGGGCACAAAGAAGCCCAGGCTGAGCTGGCCTTAAACCTTGCAATACTCACTTTTCTCCAGAGATGCAGCCTAAAATTAAGCTCAGGCTGATGACTCAAGGCACAGAAATTCAAGGTTAATTCTAACCTGCATTGCTCTGGCAGAATTCTGTTCAGTCCTCCAAGGCCAGGGATGGAACTGGGGCTTGAAGTCCTTGCATGTCAGCTGGATTTGCCCTTGCAAGCCTAGTTCATGGCCCCACGTGCTCTGCAGAGATGCTGCGGGGGCCAGGCACTGGCTGAACTTTTATAGGTAAAGAGCTGCATTTTCCCCATCCCACATTTCCCGCCTGGCTGTGTGGATGGAACAACAAAGAAATTCCCCTGTTGATTCCTTGCCTTCAAGCTTTAGCACACCAAATACAGCCCTCACATCAGCGACAAAATTGTCCTCCAACCCACAGCCAGACAGTGCTGCCCTCTCCAACAGGACCCTGCCTCCTCCTCCCTTTGCCTGCCTTGAGTACACACCATTTCCTCCTCTGCCATTGGGCCAACAGGCAGCCCTCTCGTGTTTCTCAGCCAACACACCTGCTGGTGGCCATGACACTCCTCTGTCTTCCTACTACCCCTTCTAACTCCTCCTGCTGTTCTTACTTCTGGACCTTGGCTCTTTATCTTCTTCACCTTGTTGTGCACCTGCTTTTTGTTCCTCCCAGCTGTTAGCATTCCCCACTTTTCTATCCTCACAGTTGGGCTGGACTCCTGTAGAACTTCAGGGACTGAGGATAAAACACTCAGGGCTGAGAGGCACTTTATGATGTATATTTACTGCCATAAAATATTTTACATGGCAGTGACAAGTAGGTTTTCTCAAACTGTCTGTGCACTGAGACTTTTCCTCACCCTAGCTGCCAATAGCAGTTTGACAGGTTTTATTATACTCCATTATTCACAACAAGCCAGGTCGCTGTGCCATATGCTGTCCAGTCCTGCTAAAGCTAACCATGTGCCCATGTTGGCTGCAAACCAAGGCTGGTTAAAACCTGCTCCTTTTTTGCATGCTATTTGTTTTGAAAGAATTGGAGATGGGCTTCATGTCAGATGTTCCAGTGTGTCTTATCACACACTTTGCTCACCCTCAGCAGCCTAAGCACAAAAACAATTGGAAAATCAGGGATCCTGGTATGGTTTGGACTGGGGTTCTTCTAGAAACATGCGCTGTTCTGGAGCTGATGTAGTGTAAGGGGGGAAAAGAGCCTTAAATGTCTCTGGGGCACTGGCAGTGTGTTCAGCTTGGACTGCAGCTTTAGATATAGCTTCATGCACTGCTTAGTAGGACCCACAGCAAAGAAAAGTGCAATGTTTCTAAGACTAAACCTGTGCTTCACCAACAACAGCTGTTTACAGGCATTGCAGCTACAGCAGTCATTGTGTCTGCATGTGGCTGGACAGACTTTCTAGTGCATTCTCCAACGCCCAGCCTGCTCCAAGCCTGCACTCACAGCTCCATGGCCTACACAACTTGTTGTTTCTTGCTTTTTAGCTGCTTTTGTTGGTCTGTTTTGTTTGAATGTTTGCTGCCTTGCCAAACCCCGCAGTTACCAACACACAGACCCATCTAGAAGAACATTTATTGCTGTGTCTCCAATCTGCCAGACTTTGGATCCCTCTCCTACTCATTGTTTGCACTGTTCCTGTTCTCAGATGGATGTTTTCCCTCCTCTTGCTGCATCCATTTAGCTGATCCTTCTTGCTGTTCTCACAGCCTTTTCTTCCCAGCTCCCCATCAAGTAAGCTGATGGCAGAGGCTACTTACAAGTGCACCCATTTCTGGACATAGCTCTTGTCTCTTTGGGTGTGCTGTCTGCTGGTTCTCTTGCATTGCCTTTGATGGTGCTTTCTGTTTTGGAAAATGAGCAAAAACTGAAACTTTTTGCAAAGTGGTGCAGTCCTTTCACCCTGCTCCATGTTCATCACCATCCTGTGATTTCTCTGATCACAGTTACCAGGGACCCTTGTGGTGAGTGGCACTGTGAGGACTTATCTTCCCAGCACTGTGCATATAGTGTCACTGTGATGGTACATGTGAATCATGGTGGCAGCCTCAGGCTGGAAACTGTGTGTCTCCCATTGCTCACAGTGAAGGCAGACTTAGGTCTGTACTGATGACATGAAGTATGCTTGATTTAATTATATACCCAGATTTGTCCTTGAAACATAATGTGAGGCCTGATTCTTGCATCTTCTCATAAGGTCCTTGATCTCCATCACATCCGTAATGTATCTCAGTTTCTAAGAGTCCAGCCATTTGCAGAAATTATAATTTTTATGCCGTGTATGAACATGAATTGTAACAGACTGCATACTTCATTTTTATTATACAGCCAGGGATCTTTTTGCCACTGTCTTTTTCTCTTCATGTTGTCAGAAAACATATATAGATTTTCTTCATTGTTTTCTGGCCTTATAGTCAAGGCCAGCAAAACTCAGCTTCATTAGTCTCACAGATGGCACAAAGGGGTTACTATCTAATTTTATCTTAGTGTTGAAGGGCTTTCACCTTCTTAAAGTATTTTGGTAGAGAGCTAGATCTACAATAACCTGTTCATCCTCACATATGACAAGGATGTTCTGGCATTCCACCATGATCCTATATAATTAACTGAGTACCAGCATCTCACACAGCCTTTGTTAGGCTGTCTGCCACCAGCCCAAGGTAAACTCAGGGCATGGATGCCCAGATCTAGACTGAGCTGTACCTCTGCCTTATCCTGCCTGACTGGCTGGTTTTCCAGACCTGTGTTGTAACCAGCTTTCTCCTAGCTCTGACCCCATCTCCTACAGCTTCTGACTGAGCTCTCTGACCTCAGTTCATCTTGTCTAGGACAATCAGTGGACTGTCATTGCTCTGCCCTGCTCCAGAACTGTGAGACCATGTGGGTGAAGGTGCTGTTCTACCTATGTTGAGGTCACCCCCAGCTTCCTGCCTGCCCTCCTTAGCAGAGCAGCCCTTATCATGCTGCTCCTTTGACAGGTATTGTGTTGGTGCTGTCAGGCATGTTTGGTCAATGCCATAGCAATACAAAGCAGACAGCTTTCCAGGAGAATGGAAGGAGCCAACTCATCAGGAGAAATGGCCCAATGTTGTTGTGGTAGATCTAGAGAGACAATTAAGTCATCATGTCTATAACCTTCAGGGAAATGTTGGCGCCCAGGTAACCTTGCTTTAGTATACTGCACACATCAATGACGAAATTCTGCCTGCAGTTGTGGGTCTGCTCTTGACTCTTCTAAAGCACATTTGTTGCTTTCTTTGAATCTTTCCTGAAATATGGATGTTTAGCTGTTTCAGGAACATAATAGGTTGCTGTTTCTTGTACAGAATAATGCTTTTTCTACTATGAATTGCATTTACCTTCCACTGGCCAATGCATAATCACCACACAGATATATTTCTCTCAGCTCATTTTCTTGCTTATCATTTTTCTTAGTATTGCATGGCAGCTGGGTCAGCAGCCCAGCAGAAATCACACTGGTCATTGATCTTAGAGCAGAGTTACTACAACAGTAGCTGAATGGCAGCCTTCAGAGATGTGCCTCGCATATGTGAGTCTCCCTGGCTCTGTTGTCACACTACAGAAATCCTTTGCACTGGAAGTCTGTGTCATGTACCTTACCATCCATTACACAGCTGTGCTTTCCTTCTGCAGAAGAGATCCCAATGGCAAGTGAAATTGTGCTGTTTCTCCAGCATCTTCCACACCTGCTCATGACCTTGTCATGTTATCCACCTTGTCTCTTGAATTGTTTCTGTGGGATGTGTCCTGGATTATGATTTATTATTTGGCTGCCCTGCTTAATGAAAATTGTTAGCTCTGGCAAATACATATGTTCTTCTACATCAGCCATTGTTCTGATGCTGCTTTTTGCTCAGTTCAGCACCCCATGCTACTCTTTCTCTGAGTTTTCTCTGGGTTTGTGTTTTTGGGCAAGCTGGAGTATCTCAGTTCACAGGTAGGAACACTTGCAGGATCTTTAGTGAGGCTCACTGAGAGCTTTGTTGTTGATGTTTCTTCCTCTGCCTATGCTTATTCTGCATGGTACGTTTGTATAAGCATCAATACATTGTAACTTCCCTAAAAGCAGCTCTCTCAGTTCTTATTGCACTGGGGTTACTGTGCTTACCAAATATATTGCAGGCTTCCCTATATCATGGGGGATATAGGTGAGATGTGAAAGAGATAGCTTTGACTTCTGTGTCCATGTGCCCCACAACCAATGATGATAAAAAACCAAAGAGGAACACTTCCTTGCAGGCTAGGGCACATAATTTTGAGACTCGAAGCAGACTACCCTGTGGGAATCCTTATAATTAGGATTCAAAAAATTAAATCCTTAAATCCTGAAATTTAATCCTTAAAATTAGGATGTCAAAAAACTTTTAAAGTAAGTTGCAACATTAAGTTCTTTGCTGCCAGGGATGTGAGCTGCTAGCATCTTCCCATTGCCATAACCATGTAATGCGACTAATGCTAGAAAATAAACAGCTTGAGACGCATTCCTCAGCAGTCCTGTCCCATTCATGATTTATACATAGACCCCCAGCTGACAATACTGCCCCTGCACCATTTCTGCAAGTTGCCTTCCTTCCATGTGGTCTCATTCTTGCTGTAGATCTCACAGGACTGCAGGCAATCACTCTCTTCGATATTGCCACGTGCTTACTGGGTAAGAACCAGAAAGGTTCCAGCTATAAAAGAGAAGAATTCTCCTTAGGGATGAAGACGTCTTTTTACAAATAGCATTAAAATACACGTGCAAACTGAGTTAGCAGTTCCTCCAATATTTCTTTCCTACACAGACTGCTACATCAGAAAAGATGTCTTTTGCTGGATCCTCAAAATCACTCCAAATGCTGCCCAAGGAACTGTGAGCCCTCAGCCCCAAACAACAGATGGATAGGTTTCAAAGGCTGGAGTCTCCACTTTGTCTAGCAGCTATTTTATTAGTGCCAAACAGATGTGTGTGCAAATGCCTCCTGCTGGAAGCAATGCCTTTGATCCCTGATATCTAAACTACTCACTGGTGGAAGGAGTCAACAACCCAGGTTTAATAATGAGTTATTGTTACCCATTTCTTTCTCATTCCCTGGACCCTCTCCAAGATGAACCGATGGCTTTGGTAGATCACTTGATAGACAGAAATAAAACATTGGCAGCTTCTACAAAATATTCCAGGCTACAGAAACTGAAATCTTCAACCTCTGCCCTTCAACCCTCAAGGAAGAATGCTACAACACACTATTGTAAAAGGATCTGAAGATGATCTTTCCTATTAACAAATCACAGAAATGTGCCCTAAGCCCTATCGATTTCTTACCTTTATCTGACCATAAATGCTGCCTCTCTTGCCCAGCCCTGGGAAACACCTTGAGGAATGGTATGATTGACCTTCCCTGCTTATCCACCTGACACGGTGCATGAGCTTACGGAGGATTCTCTGCATGTGACACCACTTCTAGGCCAGAAAGAAATGTGTGTTGTGTATTGTGTGACTCCAGAGTGGCAATTCATACTTGGGAACTCCTACCTCTGTCTTGTTTGACAAGCAATATTACGGGGTGAGCGATCCAAAGAGCTTGCTGAGTCTCACACACAGGTCAGTGCCTTTGTTTAAACATTCAACACGCTTCTTCCAACTGCCTGGCAAAAGGAATGTGTTTGGAGGTGTAAATGATTTTGACAATTCAAGTGTTGTGTGTTAATACACTGATCAAAACGCTGAGAATTTTCAGGTCAGGGCACATCTGTTCATCTCAGCGATCTTGTTAAGAGGTAAACCCTTATAGCCTGGGAGACACCGAGGAAGCATTGCAGGATTTCTCCGTCTGGCAGGATTCCTTTCCAGTATTAAGTAGTGCTGGATCTTCACCACAGAAAGACTCCTGTCAGGGTCTTAAGCACTAAACAGAGACCTCAGCAGATCAGTGTTAAACCAAATGGGACTGAAAAGGCCAGAAGCTCCTCCATGCTGTTTCCCAGCCTCAGCACTGATGAATGGCGAAAGTCGACAACCATTCATCAACATGGCTAAATGAATGCAAGGAGTTTAAACAATGCTAAAAGAAGGAGCAGAGTCATGGGGCCAATCTGCAGAGCTATTCTTGCTCATGTGAGCTTTGGGTCAGTTCCCTGCCTGTGCTGCTGATTCATTAGATAAATCTGGGCACTTCTGAGGCTAACGGGAGGTTTCCTGTTGTCTGACAGGAGTTTGGCTTTAAACTGTCATTGTCTTCCCTGCTTAGGAAATATGGATACTTCTGCTCACTAGGGAAGCTCCCTTTCGGCTTGCACTGCCTAGGATGTAACAAAAAGCTAAATCTCCCCGCCTGGGTGCAATGCAGCTTGTCTATCAAGAAATATCCCTGAGAATAAACACTTCTGTTGAGTTGCTGCACTTCATTCCTAACAAAGCAGAACAATTTGCATTACAACTCATTTGTTTCAGAAGACAATGGGTGAAATCTGGAGCTTGACACTTGGCTTTCACTCAGTCTGTCTTCAGTGGGACTATCGCCAGCTAAAGAAGGGACAGAAGACAGTGTAAGATGCAATAGTACCAACAGTGCATTTTTACTGTGCTATTTGTCCAAAGGTTTCAGAGTGAGTATATTTATAAACTAAAGTAAAGCTCAGGGAAATCCATTGAAATCTTTGCATTGATCTTAAGTAGCTTTTAGATCAGTGACAAAATAAGGAAATATGTGGCTTCTGGAAAAACCTAGCATGTAGGCAACAACACTCTGGTTCCTCTTGGAGGCTATGGGGAGGAATGGAGGCACAGAGGTGAAATGGCTTGTCTGGTGCTGCTTGGATAACCTGACACTGACACTAGGTAAATGCATAGATCTTTGAACTACTGAGCATGGCATGAGGATGTTCAGGTGATGTGAAATGGGATAAACTTCAAAATGCAAATTCAAATTGCTTCAAGAAACTTTTAAATATTAAAAAAAAAATCCCAAAGTCTCATATGGATTTGGTACAGCATGAATTAAGGAAAAACTTCTTTTAATTGCATCTAAAAAGCTCTCTTGACTATTCTCTCTTCTATTTCTGCCTTTCCCCTCCTTTGGTGTCTTTGTAGCTGTTACGCTTTATTTACAGATAACTGGAAATGGAACATAAATGATCGCAATGGAACTCTAAAGAAATCAGCAATTTATGAGTGTATTTAAAATAGTCTTGCTTAGAGGTATTAATGATGGATGGATGGATGGATGGATGGATGGATGGATGGATGGATGGATGGATGGGGTGGCAAAAGGTATGTTCTGACACTTTGGGTGAAAATATCTTAGATTATCTAGATCTGGCCCCAGATTTTCCTGGTTTAGAGAAAAACTAAATCCCCAGACCTAAAATCTAGGAACTGACTTTCTCAAGTGTTTTGGTTTCTGTAGAAGATTGATCTGCCTCTGATCATAGCTCTCAATTGGCTCAAATAACAAGTCTTTATTGACTTTCAAATAGCTGAAAATATAGATCCTTGTCTGAATTATGAAGTGTGGTTCCTTATTCTGGTATTAGAAATATAACTTAACTGATCATATATAATGTAACTGGCAATATAATCTAAGTGGTCATGATGAGCCAGAAAATTACAGAGGAGAACATAGGTCTTTGGCCTGATGACTAAAGTTACAGCACGTCTTGAAGAAGGGGGTGTTGCATTTTACCTCAGGTGTTACATTCCCTTTCCTGGGAGGTGTTTCATCCATGCTGGCTGATTGCTAGTTTTTCTGTCCTCCCCATGGACAGATCTATGGTTCTCACCTCTTGACTATTTGCTTGTAGGTTTAACAGTGCATCTATGCCATAAAAAACCCTCTCAATTTCCATTTTCACTTTTTCTCTCTCAGTCTACATAGACATAGATGTAACTTTTCTCACTTAGCTTCTTTCTGTTGATTTCTTTATTAGCAAGTATTAAACTATAGAGAAGTTTGTATTGAAGTCCATATGGCACATATGATAAAGTTGTTTCAAGTGGCACTGTGGACTAATCACTTCCCAACTGTTCTCCACTCATGAAGAGAAAAAGCAGCTCTGCCTGTATTCTTAGCAAATTTCTCCTTGCTTTTATTGGCAATGCTTCTGTTTTGGCAGCAACCTGTCAAGTTTAGAGCTGGCAACCACAGTTTTTTCGCATTCTCAGATGGAACGTAGGCAACATGTTTGCTATGAAAACACCCTTCATTCTCTTCATTAGTGCTTCCAACATTATTGTTCTTGGTACAGAAAGCAAACATTGGTAGCTTTCCCTCTCCCAGCACCGTAACTTGAATGGAACAGGGCTGAACTGACATGAAGTTTTTGACTTCATGAAAAAAATGTTCAGTGAAGAAACAACAAAGTCCCACTTAGCAAGGTCAGAATGGCTGAGTCTGGTGTGCAAGTGCATATCAAGTCTAAGAGTTGTAAGCTGGCTTTGAATGAACTGCCAGGTCCACACTGTGCCATGCAGAGATACTCAATTCAGAGTACTGGAAATGTTACTGTGTGTTAGCTTCATAGCACTATGTTCCATTCATGTCCCATGCATGTCTTTCAGCTCCACAAACTGATCCTTAGAAACACATTTCACAGGAAACAAAGTAAGTCATGCAGTCGGGTTTCTTTTTCCACTTGGTATAAAAAATGTGGCATACGTCTGAGGCATGAACAGGATCAGGAAACTCTTTGATTGAGAAATGAGCTTGTCCCTACAATCTTTGTTTAAAACCCATCTGGATCCCTGTGCATCTCACAAATTATTTAAAACCAAAATCCCTGTAGGGACTTTATTTTATCCTCCTAGATATCTGTTGTCCTAATGTGTCTGCCTTTGCTGTGAGTTTTCTACCTTTGGTCACATTCTGCAGGAAAGTTGCCAGCCCAGTCTTTGCAAAAAGACCTGAGATAGTGGCAGTCCACTTCACAGCTGTATCTGGAAAAAGATCTCATAACATCTTCCAGCATTGCTGCTGACTCCCTGTGTATTTCACAGAGCTTACAAAAATCAAATTTGCTCACAGCCTCCACTTCCCTAAGACTCCTAAAACTGACTTTTGAATTTTTGCTCCACTCTAGCCCTTAGGACATCTGGTAATTTAGGATGGGATTCAGTTCCCCATACTCACACATGAGGATTTGAAAAATAAACTGGGAGGCAGCGAGGAAGTTTATCTCTGCTGAGAAACTTGGAGCCTTTTCTCTTGCCCACCCTGGGGTTAGGATGGATATCCCAGCCTCACTGAAGAGTAACGCAGCTGTTCACACTTGTGCTTCCTTCATCCCTCCAAATGGAGCCTTTGCCCCCTCGACACAACGCACTTCAGTGACTGCAATCATTAAAGGCGTTGGAAATAGGGTTTGAGACTTATGCAAACTCCTGCCTCAGGTGTCATGACCAACGAACCGATCAGAAATGCCAGCTCCTCTTAGAATGCCATCCCTGAACTTATACCCCACGGCAGATCTGTCACACAGAAGCCAAACATGTTAATACAGCTGAAGCCTTTAGGTACACTTGTACCCTCAAAACTCAGTGGAGTTGCTGTCATTCTCCAACTGTTCAGTGGCCTAGATGAAATTAGTTAGAAGTAAGTCTAAATGCAGCAGCTAATAAAGACAGTGTATTTCCACCTTAGAAAAAGCAGCACCTCCCTTTGCTACCAGATGTCCTCCTTGGCAGTTTGAGTCAATGAAGAGCTAAGTGATGGAGAATGAACCCAGTCTCCAAGAGGAGGCCTCAGGCCCTGAATGCCAGCAGTGGAAACTGAGGAAGGGAAGTTCTCTATTGCTGCTCACTACTGGGGCTTGAAGTTGATGTCAGTTCCTACTGATGCTGCTTGTCACCAGAATCTAATATAGTTGCTTGTGTGAACTCTCCCCTGCTCTTCTTTCCTTGGCTCCACACAGGTCTCCTGGAGATCAATCTGGAGGTGAATCAGCAGAGCAATCCCAATAAGAATTGCAGGGTCTGAGGCCAGCTGATGAGTACAGCTTGTGGATAACCAGATTTTAGGGAGAAGAAATATGTATCCTACCCTCTCTGCCTGCTTGTTATGAATTAGAATGAATTAGACTGGGAGACCAAACTCAGCTGGATGGATTGTTCTCACAGTCCAGAGCTCCCACAGAAGGAGGAAATCGAGCAGGAACATTGTCTGCAATCTTTTCTGAGAAGTCTGTATATATGAAGGCTCTGCATAACTTGAATTCAGCACTACCACCATATTGACAGCAAAAGTGCTCTCTAGCTTTTACTTCATTTATATCAACAGTCCAATATCAGATTGCTCCAAATGGCCAGCTCTAGACTAAAACAAGTGCTTTATGAACTGGTTACAAAAAAATCACACAACTGAGAACTTTTTATGCACTTTCTCCCTGCATTTCCAGCTGAGGAACTTTCCCAGGTAATTCTTCCTCTGGACACTGTCCCAAAAGAACAGCAGATGTAACAAATTAGACAATCTCAGAGAGTTGGGGCTGTTCAGTCTGGAGAGAAAAACGCTTCAGGGAGACCTTAAAGCACCTTATAGTATCTGATGAAGGGGACCTAAAAGAGAACTGGAGAGGGACTTTTCACAAGGGCATGTAGTGAAAAGCCAAGGGAGAATGGCTTTAGACTGAAAGAAGAGAGATTTACATTGCATATTAGGAAGAAATTCTTTACTCTCAGGGCGGTGAGGCATACGAACAGCTTGCCCAGAGAAGTTGTGGATGCCCCCTCCCTGGAAGTTTTCAAGGTTGGGTTGGGTGAAACTCTGAACACCCTGGTCTAGTAGGAGACCATGGTGAGGGAGTTTGGAACTAGATGCTCTCTGAGGTCCTTTTCAACCCAAACAATTCTATGATTACTTGAAAATTTACAGAACAAGTTCTGTAATGGAAGATGCAAAATCTCCTCCAATTTCACCAAATGAAGAACAAGGCATTGGCAGGTGGTGGGTGTCAGGACAACAACAGGAGGTCCTCTTTCAAAGAACAAGCAGTTGCATGGTGGAAATTCATGCTACAAGATGCAGTGAACAAAAGAGTGGGCAGGACTTTCAAAGGGGACTGGACAATGGAAAAGAACCTATCCAGCCATACTAGGCATGAAGGTATCAGCTGTGGCTGAACCAGCCACACATTGCAAGAAGATTGGGAAAGGGGCCTGGGAAAACTTGTGGCAAACTTTCCACCTTCCCTATAGTCTTCCCTTGGTATCTGCAACTTGTCAGTGGTAGAGACAGGACTCATCTTTGTTGAGACACACTACAGCTACTTCTATATGAGGTACATACTAATGACACTGGCAAGGGTCAATGGGACTAGTCAGGTCTTAGAATGAGCTCATTTCAAAGTCAGACAGCCCACCCTGGCCAGCTTAGGTAGAGTGGGCTTTCCCTGTGGCCATAAGACACTTACAAGAACTGAAGTGCAGGCCTTTGACTCTAGATAGAGGAAGTCATCCAAACTCACCCTCATAGAGCTGTGTAACAACTTTTACTGAAATTCACTCAGAACAGCAACACGATGTTTTGGAGAGGCATCCACATTTCCAACAGACCTTCAGAGTACAGAAACTGACCTGGAATGAATGCAGCAGGGAATCACCCACAATTTTCCAGGATAGAAATACTAGTGGAAATAAGATCTCCTTTTCCTTTTTCATACAAATCCAGAAAGTCTGGAAATGTGGTTTCCTCTTGCTGAATGTATTTTGAATTCCTCTAGAACATGATTCAGATGATCATGTGTTTTTAATGTGGAGAAATCCTTCTCTATTTGGAGGACAAGGATGACTCTCAGATTTTAGCATCATCATCCAGATTTTCTAAAAAGTCTTCGAGTTTGCTGCATAAGACTTGGATTCTACCATTTCAGTTTCCTAAAATGATTTCTCCCATTCAGCTTATGCTAACTCAAGACAAATTTGCTTCTGTGCAGTAGCCCAGAGACTTAAAAATGTATAAAACTGCCACACGCATTTACCTCTAGGAATTGAGCTGATGTGATTTAGACTTGAGAACGGTCTCATTCTGCCCTTCTCCTAGGTTTTGCCAACATAAACAAATTTTGCAGCTACTTTGTATCTGTTATGGCAATTTAAAACACCCCAGAAGTCTGGAAAATGTGACCATCATGGCCAAGAGACAATATACTGGTAAGACTGGTACTTATCATTGCCATGTTGAGGAGGTTAACCCTTTGTAGAGTACCTGCTGCTCTCACCCCTGGTAGAAAAATGTTCTTTGGTTTTTGTTGTATATCACAGCTCTATGCTGGTATAGTGATGTAGCGATGGGCCAGTGACTAATAGTCACAGCAATTAAGAACTAGATCTTTACAAGTCTGAATGGCAGATTTGCATATCTTTTGCCAGAAACATCCGACGAGACCGCTTTCACATTCTGTCAAAGATTAATCCAGGCTACAGCATCCAACCCCAGATTTCAGCCGTGCCTTATTTAAATAGCACATTTAAGCAGCAAGATGTGCAAGTCGCAGTCATGCCCTATGCTTCAGGAGCCACGCCAAGAGGGCCGGTGCTCGAGTGCCGCCCTGCATAAGCGGCTGCAGGGAGCAGATCAGCAGCGATGCGCGGCCCCTCCGCGCCCCTCCGCGGCTTCGCCCCGCGCGGCAGCGCTCGGCCGCCCCCTGCGGGCCCCCGCCGGCGCCGCAGCCGCTCTTTGTTCCCGGCGCGCAGGGAACCTCCGCCAGCTGCTCCTTCATTGATGGGTTTTGTCCCGTCCTGAAAAGAGATTTAGGCATCTTCCTCCTGCCTTCTGTTGCGTGGAAAGGTTCCGCCCTCCCGTTTGTTTCACCCGCGCCGGGCCAGAGTTGGGGGCTGAGAGGGAGCCTCTGAGCACAGAAGGGCTCGCTGTTGCCTGCTTCCCACCCTGCTCTTTTTCCCTGTGTGCCAGTTGCTGAGGGTGCCGAGCAGAAACATGAGAAACGTGGCACCTGGGTAGGTTCGGATTGGATATTAGGAAAAATTTATTCACTGGAAGGGTGGTCAGGCATTGCAACTGGCTGCGCAGGGACCTGGAAATGTTCAAACCGTCTAGAAGTGGCACTTGGGCACATGGCCTTGTGGTGAAGATGGCTGTGCTGGGCTAATGGTTGGACTCAATTATCTTAGAGGTCTTTTCCAACTGTAACAATTCTATGATGCTATGAAACTGTGCCCTGTGTGTCTTTTTTTTTACACATAAATGAACTGCGATGTTGGAACATAAGGATGACTTGAAACTTCAATCCCCAGGGAAGTACCTGGGATTATCTTTTTTGACTGCCTAGCTGCATAAGTTTCAGAAGTGTTATTTGCTGCAAAACTCAGATTGTGTTACTGTCCCTTCCTGGTATTATTGAGTGAGGGTCTTCCCTTGCAGACATCTTTTGTAGATGCTCTACAAGACCACTTTGAGAACTACAATTCTTTGGAGAAATGAAGTCCACAAGACCTTTGTGTCTTTGGAACTCTCCCAAAGCTGCAAATTTGTTTGCTAGAGAAATGCCTTACTACTACCACCTATAGAACACCTCTTTGTGGAATTCTGTTTATTCACATAATGAGTACCCCCCACCTCCCATGTCTAGAGCTAAATATACAGAATCCCATCATCCACGGATGCTTCCTCTGTTTCATGCAGAAGCCTACACAGTTCCTTAGATCATGCTTTGGATAGACCTGAGCTAGTGTCAACCAGAGCCTGGCAGTCCTTATAACACAGTCTGTGCCTGCCCATCAGGTCCAACAAGCAGGTCCTCATCAGACTTTCCATGGTGCTGCCACAGGGCTCCTAGGTCTCAAAAATTCTGATAATTTTTGTCTATGAGCTTCTACCTTATACTCAGCAACACTTGCCTGGCATCTGGCTGTCTTTACATCTTCCTTTTTGAGGGGTGCTCCTAAATAATCACATTTCTTTTGTAAGAGCGGGACAGGAACAACAGCTTCATTTTTTTAGTTTGGAGTTGCTGTTGAAAGATAAGTTACTCCTGTGATAACCTGCAGCAGTGGTAATTAAGAAATTTAAGGGCGGGGGGAGCGGTTCAAACACACTGAGTGGAATATCAGTACTACACTACATGGTACACCTGGGGTAGAAACAGCTGCTGAAATCCATGAGGTTATCCTTAATTTTTGCATTTTGAGGGAATTGTGAAAAAGCTATCACTTGCCGAATGCCCTCTCTGCCTCCAAGTCCAGAGTGCTGTTGCCTCTGCCAGACAAACCACCTGTAAGTGCTTCTGCTTACTTCTGTGGGATCTTCATCAGTCTCCAGAGCGAGGCATGGTCCAAACAAGTCTTTTGCATGCTGGTGATATGTCAGAGAATGAATGGTGTAAATGTCAAGATTATGAGCAGTACTGCAGCCAAATGATGACTCTTGGAAAGAAAAGAACCTACAGAGAACACATGGGCTCTCTCAAAGGCAGTGTGGCTCAACTGTTCAAGAGAGCCATTTAGAGGTACAAGCATTCACCTTTATGTTCAACATTGTTATCTCTGTCCCAGTCACTGCTGGGAGGCCACAGAGGCCAATCCTGCTTCTTAAGATTACCATGTTTTTTCTATTTTTTTCTAATGTCTAAGATTTTAGTACATTTAAGCACAGAGTTGTGCTTCATAAACTCCTTTGCTTAATCTGAAACCCCTATCAGTGTTTGTGATGAAAGCAGAGCTCCCACAGTGCCCAGGATGGACACTGTGGGCAATGTCTAAGTGATAGGAAACTGAGCAGGATTGAGAGGATTACAGAGGCTGCTGGCCAAGAAGGTGTTGGTCACAGATGTGCACTTTGGTGTGTGACCAGGGGAAATATCCTGAGAGCAACTATCCACTGCAGAGATACATGATATGTGAGCAAGTTCAGATTTTTCAGGAACCTGAACTGGATCTGTTTAGCAACAGAAAACTGTCCATCTAGGAAGGGACAGGGAATCAGCTTTTAACATCATTCACAGTTCAGAGAGAAATTCAGTATCCCCCAAGCCTCATCTAAAATTGAAAAGTGCCTCCAAAGGAATTGTTTGTTGCTTTGTTTGCAAAAAGTGCAAACAACACATCAGAGAAGCAAAAATGCCTTGGTGGATTGTTTGGCTGCACACTTAGTCAGGGTATATTGTAATGAGCCATATGCTAGCTTTGCATAGTATTATGGGGTAAGCCAGCTGCAACGAGCAGCTGATTAGTCTGGTTGGAAAAAATCTTCATTTTCCATAACAGGGGGCCAGCAAAGGCAAGCATTCTGGCAGATACTGTCAACCCTCTAACTGCTCCTGTCATCGTGCTGTGGACCAGATGAAGTTAAGAGATCAAGAGAACCTCTGCTTTATTTTCATCCTAAAGGAGGGACTCCTTCTTAGCCCTGGGGTTTTTTAATAGTAACGGGTTTTATGAACCACAACCCTTTCATATTCTTGTGGAAGAGATTTCCACCACTCTTCCCACAGCTACCATTCTCACTGCCACAGTCAGACTTCAGTCTTTTGCCATTCAGCGTTCAGCATTCAACACAACTGATGTGGCAGAAACCTCCCATGAGCTAGGGGGTGGAGGTCACAAGGAGATAGGAACCTGATGAAGTGCAAGATTGCAAAAGTGGCAACAGGACTGCAAATGTCCTTTCTGGCCCAAATGCCATCTCCTGCTGTGGCCAAAAATTAATGTCTAGACAGGGGTATCACAAGAGAAGGTAAATATTTCCTTCAGATATCAGCTTTGAACAATTTGTCTCTGGGGGGCTTTTGAGAGTCAGAGGTGTTTTCTTTTTTAGATAAACCTCAGAGGAATTTTGTACTTTTTCATACTTGTTGATCCTTCACTAGAACCCACTTATCTGCTGTCATCTATAGCAGCCTGGCTACAGAGTTTCATATCTAACTCACACTATCCATTCATGGATGACCTGAAACTTCCTCCATCAGGAACAGAACTTCTTTAGGTCTCATCTGTGCCAACTGCTGAATGAACAATTTGTGTGGACACCTTTGAATGGGTAAGCAATCCCCAGCCAGAAGATAGGAAAATCAAAAGTTCTTTCAAGGTCTTTTTTAAAACTACCATTGCATGTGTTTCCAAAGAAAAATTACTGGCCGCTATCATAATCTACTACAAATGAATATAGCAAATCTGGTAACAACATCAGTGAATCAGAATGAGTTTTTAGTGCTAAAACTCTAAGATATCTGATTTTTTTTTTAAATTTTTGTTTATTTGTTTGATTCCCAGAGAGGAACATAGCTTAGGGTTATCCCTTTGTATTTACATATATCTAGTGCTTTCAATGCTCTGGGTCATCATTACATAGAGACAGAACAGGGCAGAATGTAACTGGAACTATTATTTCAGAAAGGGTGAAGAAGAAGCCACACAGCTGTCTCAGTTTTGGGTTGCCCAGATGAATTTGATGTGTAACTCTCTAATGGCAACAAACCCATGAAGCAGTAGTAACAGAGAGAGGGTTGGGAGCGATGTGGAAAAACCTATGAGGCACTACATCTATGACTAAGATGCCTGATGTGCTCTCATTAAAAGAAAAATTCCCCACAGACAGGATTATTAAGAGTATTCTTATTTGACATGGTTATTAATGAGGAGGAGGAGGGAGCAAATTGTACATTAATGAACTTCACAGAGAATAATTCTCTGGGATGATCTCAGGGCTCCAGCAAGGCCATATCACTGGCTAAGTGGAGTGCAGTGCTATTGTTGACTGAAACCTCTAAACATTGCATCCAATCCTCCCCAAAACCACTGGCCTCATGGGACAGTGGCCTTTCATTGCCAGTGGGTATAACTTGTCACCACTGCCTCTTGTCCTGTTGGAAGGCAGCACTGAGAAGAGCCTGGGCTTCTCCTCTTCATTCCTTTCCATCCAGTTATTTACACTCATTGTGAAGTTCTTCCCTAAGCCTTCTTAGCTTTAGGCTAGACAGTTCCAGCTCTCAGCTTTTCCTCTCATGACAGATGCTCCAGTTCCTTGATCACCTACATGGCTCTTTGCTGGACTCAATTTGGGAAGCAGCAGCACAAGAAGAGACAGCTCCCCAACAGCTGTTTTCCCTAGGCATAGGACATTGTTGCAAGGTGTTGGTACGTGTAAAGCCAATGCTGTAACTTCTCTATGGTCGGGACTGAAAGCTGAATCAGAGGTGTTATCTCAGCAGAGGTGTGGCAGGAGTAGAGCAGAAGCATCATCTGGAAGGCAGCATCCCATGGAGGTGAATACAAAAAGCTGACAATTCTTAATTGCTGCCCCTATGGCAGGCAGAGCCTGGAGCTTGGGTGGCTGTAAGCAAGCAGGGAGCATAGGGAGGAAAACCCCCAGGCAGGAGTGCTGGAGGCCCCAGGTGAGACAGAGATGAGAAGTGCCTGGGGAATGCAGGGTGCACACAGCAATTTGGGGCAGTACAATCCTGACAGGGAGACGCGTACCACCTCCTTCCCTGGGTCTGTTCACCTTGGCTCAAGAGTCAGGGAGGAGCTGGGCGTTGATGGCAAAGCTCCCCGTTACTGGACAAGCTGGAATAAAGCTGTGGCTGCCAGGAAGTGTGGCTGAACTGGCGAGAGCGGGAAGGATGCAGGGGAGATGACTGCAGAGCTCCTAAACACAAGGACATGTCCTCCACATTTTAGCTGAGCAATAAAATGAGACAAGTGCAGTTGGGTGAACAGCAGAAAGGTCCTGACATTTCAGAAATCCTTTGCTGTTTTGCGTTTAATCAATCTCTACTAAGCCTCAAATATGAAAAGAAGTACTTAGGGCAAAGGTGAATTTCATTTTAAGGGTAAATTGCTTTGATGATTGTCGATTTGCCAAGATCTTTTCAACACAGAAATGGTATTATTTCCCAGGCTCCCGGCATGGTCCTAAAGGTCACAACTCACAACAACTCTCTTCCTTTCTATTGTTCTTACAATAAAAGCTACAAATACAAAGATGTTGCTGCTGCTTCTCGGTACCACTAGATAAAAAACGTCTCAACAATATAAGTTGTTTCATGTTCCTGGAGCTTTATTGTAAAGGTGTAATGAAAATGGACCATGAAAAGCTCATTGTCATTTTGCAAGATGCCTATTTCACTTGCATTTATCTCCCTTCCCTTCTCTATGCAGTAGAGTTCATGCTCCTTCCCAAACCACTCCCATTACTTCTAAGTGAGAACTTCTGCCCCATATTCACCGTGAAGGCTCTCAAAATTATTTTCATGAAATACACTACAACTACAGTTTTGTGGAAATGGTGTAATGGAGAGAGGCACGTCCTCACCAGGCATTTAAATCAGGAACAGTAAGATTTGTGTGGGTGCCGAACTGACCTCTAGTGGCACCTACACAATAACCTTATGTCAGTTTCGGTTTGTTTTCTTTTCCAACTATCGGCAGGTAGGCTATGAAGTATCATCACAGAATATTCCACAGCGGAGGTGTGTCAGCATTTTGCGAACTGACGGAACTTAAGCAGCGCGCACTCTGTGGGTACAGCTTCCCTCGGAGCAAACCGGCTGAGCGCACACTGTGACTCCGCTGTGCTTTGCTGGACCAGACCGGTCGGTGGGAGCCCAGCCGCCGCACGGACAATGCCATCAGCCGGGAGCACCGCGCCAGCACGGGCCCAGCGCAGCCTTCTCGCCAAGAGGTGCCAGCACCTCCCGTTCCCAAGAGCTGTGCCCAGGTGAGCCCCCGGAGGCACATCCCCTCAGTGCCGAGCCCGCTCCCCGTGCCGGCGCTCCAGCGCAGCCGCCGGCCCGCCCCGGCCCCAGCGCCCCCGGCCCGACCCGCCGAGCCCGGCCCGTGCGCCTGCGCTGCGCCCGCGCGCTGCCGCTTCCCGCCGGCCGCCCGGCGAGGAGGGAGGCGGCCGCAGCCCCGCTGCTCTCCCCGAGCCTGCGCATGAGCGCCGCATCGCGCCTCCCGCCCTTCCCTCCTCTCCTCCCTCCTCCTCCTCCTCCTCCCGCTCCTTCTGCTCCAGCTCCGCGAGGGCCCGGCCGCCGCTCCGCGCCCCGCCCCGCCCCGGGAATGCGCTGCTCGGCGGCCGCTCGTAGGAGCTGCGCGGCGGGCGGGGAGCGGGATGGAGGTGGAGGAGGCGTTCCCGCTGGTGGGGCAGATGGGCCCCTATCAGGTGTACCTGTGCGTCCTGCTGGCCGTGCTCCTTCAGGTGAGAGGCCGCCCTTCCCGCCCGCTCTTGTCCCGAGGGGGAGGCAGTGCCGGGAGGGGGATGCTCCGGGTGCGCTGGAAAGCTGTTCCCAAAGTGCTGGGTGGATGTCCCTGCGGTGAGTGCTGCCCGGTGCGAAGCTGGTGTGGGAGGGCTTCTGCTGAGAGCTGCTGGTGGCACTAACAAGTCTTCCCCTCTGGGTCTGTCCTGCAGCAGCGTGCTGCGCTCCTGGGACCCTTGGTGTCTTAGTGACCTCTGCCCAAAGGCAGCGCTCAGTTCTGCAGAGTGAATTTGGGGCAGGCAGCTGATGCTCACTGTGCCGCATTTCCTGGGCCGTTACACCTTGTGCCACTCGTGGAGCACATTAGGAGCTGGTCAGGTGAAGGGCTGGCTGAGGTTGAACTGAGGTTTCCGTGACCTGGACTGGAAGACGTGGACTTCTGTAAGAGGCTCTGCTGGGAATCCTGTGCAACCTAGAGTTAATGGACTAGACTGGGTATTTCTAGGTTGCATGTGGCTTGATTGTCACTGATAAAGTGACAGGTGGCCACTGATACCTCTGTGTGCAGAAGCTCTCATATAACCAGCTGACAGGTGATGTTTGCTTATGGTGTTTTGATTTGCCCTGCCTTAACTCTTAGAATAGAGGGGCAGTGTCTCTCCATTAGGTATTGGATGAGGCCCTGCATTTTGGGTAGTCAGGTTTGTGAAATACAAAGCTGGAACTCTCTTAAGTTTCATGATAAAAGTGGAGTCCAAAATAAACAGTAGAGTGCTGGAAGAGAACATTCTTCTAGTGCTCTAGAAGAGACAGACTCTCTCTGGAGGGAGAGTTTCAGAGACTGCATGTGCAAATGATTGCTCTGCAGCTGTTTGTTGCCTTTCAGTTTTGCTTCATCTTTGTGCATATTCCTGTGAGGACAGCGAAGGAAGACAAGAATGATACATGTAGCGTCACAGTCACGTGTAGGGCTGAAGTATGGTATGAATCTCACAGAAGTCTGGTTTACCCCATGTTAGCATCAAAAACTTCATTGTCATGAATTCAGCCAGGCTGACAGGTGCTGGCTTACTTCCACTGTGGAAATTTAATAGTTGCAGGAAGGAAGAGGGGAACATAAATGTCCTCCTTCCTCTGCTGACCCATATTTTGTACTAATCAAGAACTTCAGTCATGAGCTGTGAGACTGAAGATGTCTTCTCCTGGCAACCCGTACTTCCCCTAGACTGACCAAAATATTCAGAACCTTTATGAGATGACCAAAGAAAATTGAGTTGCCCATACCTTTTGGATGGGAGCTCTATACTTGGTTGCAAAGTTATGATAAACAGCAAAAGCTATGTAGGTTTCTATTTCCTTGTACTTTTTTTTTTCTTTTATAGTGATTATAATTTCTTTTATAGCTGATTTATTCCTTAAAATTAGGCACTGTTTGTTCTGCTGGCCAGCTGGCTAGAAAATGTATATGTTCACTGAAGATTAAGAATTAAGGAAGCAATAGTTACTTCTTCTGGTCATGTTCTGGAATGGACTGCAAACCATGACAAGTGCTCTGTGTTTCCAGAATTTTTAGTATGGGTCATCTGTTTCTGTAATGTTTGTGTTTGTTTTGTTTTTAATGGATTAAATTGCATGGGAGAAATAAACAGAAAGATCTTTGCAAATCCTGGAACTATTTAATAATAACTAAAGAAGGAATAATAGCAGGTTTGCAGGTCTGCTTTTTTTCTTCTTGTGTTATCTTTAATTCTTGAGCTGTGCCAATGAGTATCATCCTCTGACTGGTAGGCTTTCTTTACTTCAGATCATGCAGGCACAGGAGTCTGTAAGGAGTTTAGATGTGAAGCTTGTTGTCTTTTAGTTCATGAGTAGATGTGGATTTATTCATCTGGTTCCTGCTTGGGTGGTTGATTGCTTTTTGTGTTCCTTTATTGGTGCCAAGTTACATAATGTGTCACTGGGATGTGCGAGAGCAAGACTGAAGGCAGGTTCCACGACTGCTGTTAATCTTTTGTCTTGTTTATCATCCTTTGGAGAATGGACCTAAAGGTAAGTAACGTATCTTGTGTGTATGTGATGTAGAATGTAGATCAAGGTAATTATGGGCTCCTGTAGTGGATTAGATGCAGCATTTGGCATCAGAATGAGAGCTCCTGGTAGTCTATATCACTGGCTGTGCCATGATTATTCCATTTTGTTGCTAGTTTCCCTGTCCCTTTCCATGTGCTCCCTCACCTGGCCTATATTTTTATGTTGGCCTGTTGGTATAAAAATATTTCTATATTTTTAAAGGTAAGAATACCCAATGTGTGAAAAATATTTGTCTGCTGTGTCCCTTCATCTTTGTAGCCAATATCCAGAGCTTAGACTCTGCTTTTCCTTCCCAGTTAGATTCCCAGCAGGTGCACTTGCTTTCCTTGTAGGCTTTTATGCTTTTGCATCTCTGCATGTTATTAATCTCCTTGAGTTTCATACTTTATAAGTATTTTCCTTCCTTTTAGTGTTTTGTTTTTTTTAAATACAAATTTCTACAGTAAGCTACTTCCACCAGGTAGCCTTAGTGATACGCCAATGTGTCTGGTCTCTGAATTCTAATCACAGACATAGTTTAGTTCACAGAACTTCTTTGAGTCAAGCTCTACCAAACACTTCTGTCTGTAGGGGTGAGACTTTGCACATGAGTCAATTTTCAGGTAAGCTTGAGTGAACTGGTACTTGATATGTGGAATGAGCTTACTGGCATTCTGGCAAAAACCTCCAGGTTGCTTCTAATTAGAAAAATGGTTTTTTATGTTATCAGTGTAAAACTAGGTTAAGTGTGTGTCTTGTGGGCTCCTTCTTTCGTCCTCCCTGATTTCTATTATTCCTCTGCTACCTGCTGCTGTTACTCATTAACCTGTTGAGTTGTTACTATATCAAGGTATGCCCGGTTTATTCACTACCAAGTTAATAGAAATTTGGAAGATTTTTAGGCATATTCTGTAGCAATGGTTGCTAACTTTATAATGGACTAACAACAGCTGACTGACAATAGAGAAATGCTTTTGCAAACGACATGGAATTACAGAAAGACATGTGAAGAATGTGAATATTGACTAATGATGTGAAATTAAGGCTGGATTAGTCTTGCATTGCTAGTGTATCTTTAAGAAAGTGAGGAAGACACAAAGGGAGCTGATAACTCTTAAAATACTTAGGACTTTATTTTGAGCTTTAAGTACTTGATACCTGTTGATTACTGGAAAGGTTGTCGCAACCTTTTGAAGAAATTATACTCAAGTACTATTAAAGAATAGTCTTTTGGTGTTTGTTTAGTGTGTGCAGCAACATGAAACAAAATCACACACCTTGATCAGATGCTTGAGAGCACACACACATACTTAAAACGTTTCTTTGTCTCTTGCGGTTCAGCATATCTGGTTGAACAAGTCTGGCCTGTGCTGGTGAATTGGAGCTCCAGGATTGCCCAAGCCCAAACTGAGAACGGAAATGTGCTCTTACTGTATCGCTACTGAAAGGCTTTAAAAAATGGTAAAATTTAAAAGGGAGTTCTTGTTTGCACAGCTGAAAAAGGTTTTGCTTTAAGTTGAGGAATGTGCATTGCACGGTAATACGGATAATTTCCAAGGGTGGTTGTTCCCATCCATCTTAGGAACTCCTGACTAACTGAAGGGAGGATGTAAAAACAGTTAAGATAGTTACATCAGGTTGCTTGAATTATACCTTTGCCTCAAACTGTGTGTGACGCATTGCAGCTGTAATGAGTGGTGTTGCTAACATCACTTTATTGTTGACAACAATATCATGTATGACTTATGTCATTACAGTATCCAGTGCAGAAAGATGGTTTTTAATCATCCCATCTGCACAAATGTTTTGAAGGAAAGCACATTCTGGGGCATGTGGTTTAAGTAAGGCAGATTCATTCCAAATCTCTAGAAATAATTTAGAAGAAATAATGTCTGTCTGCAGACAGCATGAAGATTCCCTATGTATTCTTGCTTAACTGTTTCTTGACATTTCTTATCTATGCCCTGTACATAATCTACCTCTTTTAATGGCATGAGGCATCACTCTGTAGTTGCAATGACAATAATGAAATACTTGGTCAGTGAATCTTCTTTTAATACTTCCATTTGCTTTTACACTTTCCTTTGAACCAGCCAGAATTGATCATACATTGAACAACTTATTCCCAGTCCTTGAGGATGTATACTGTTTGGACTTAATCTGAATAGGAAGAGCAAAACAATTTGGAAATGCAATGAACAATTTAAAGTTAAGAAAGGAGAGGGATATTTCACAAATGGCATTACAACTCTGCTATAGTGTGCTGCAGTTTTTCCATGGGCATAATGACAGGTATGGTGTTTACCCGAAGTTACTTGCACTGTAACTTAGACACAGGTCAAGTACAAGTGTCTGTAAGGTAAGTGAGCAAGGTAGCAGATGTAAAAAGAATTTTCAGAATTTCTGTGTAATATTTTTTGAGTTTGATTACCTCAATGTTTGGGTTTTTTTCTCTATGTGGGAGAAGTAAGAGTTTTAAGTCTCTCTGATTCTCAATGAAGCAGTTGAAGAGTGTGTGCCAGACATGTGCAACCACTTCCATGGAGGAGAGGTTTCAAATGTGGCATGAATATAAACACAAAAAGTAGGGACCCAAATATTTTTCTTGTAGAAAGCTTTGTATTCCCATGTGTTTTTGTGCATTGCATCTTACTCAGAACATGTTTATGCTGAAGGATGGTGTTGCTTTCCGTATAAATAAAATGAATGCTTTTAGAGTACATGCATCACTAAATATAAATCCTTGTTCTGATACAGCATACTCCTGTTTGGGAGGACAAATAAATGAGGTGGGTGTGAATATGTAAGCTATTGATGCATAAAGATGTGCCACTACTCATTTAGCTAAGAATATTTCCGTCTGAAAGTTGATGGAACTGCTAAATGAAGGCAAATCCTACCATTTACTTCAGTTGGATGGGGAAATATTTCAGGAAAAAGAAGTAATTCTTCACATGTGACATTTGATTTCAGCGGTGCTGACGAATAGTCCTTTGTCTCTTTGTCCTTCTCTCAGATCCATAACTAACTTCCTTAAGAGAGACAATCACCTGCCTTTAATGTTATTACATTTATAACCTTAAAAATATGAATGCACCTGCTGCAGACACTGTAGTATTTTCTGCAGAAAACCCGAAATAACAATGCTGGACTGTAACATGCCTTATTAGCAGTGGGGTCCTTAACTCTCAGATATAGTGCAGAAGTCTGGATACTAACAATTGCTTTCTTACTGATTAATTTTAAAAAGCTAACTTGCTTGCTGTTTGTTTTTTTCAAAAAGAATCCCTAGTGGAGGGAAGTTTGGAATATGACATCAGCTGTCTAAGCCTTCATCTTCCCTTAAAGTTATGTTGTTTCTTAATCAAGCCAGTGCATCATTCTCAGACATTTATCTGCAAGAGTACGGTCAGAGCAAGCTTGAGGTAGAGAAGAAATGTGAGCTGTAACTTCAAGACTTTCTCTTCTTTAGCTGTATCTGAACAGCAAAGCACATGCAATTGAGATCGTATTTAGGTGTTTTAAATGCCAGTTTCTGGATGTTCTTGCTCTTCTAATGATCACAGCATTCACTCTGACACTAAACCACACATTCTGTGCATGTCTGTCTGTATAAACATCTCTACTTAGCTTCTGCAATTTAACTTACAAGGCTGACTTCAGCTTCTGTGCAGTTCAGTCCAAGAAGATGCCTGTTCAATGTGCTGTTGTGAAGACCTTAACAGGACTACTGGGCATAGCAAGAAGCATGAGTTTTGGGAGAGGCACAGAGCAGACATTCTGAAGGCTTACTAACAGAGGGAAGGTAGCAGTGTTCTGCCTGTTTAAAAAGAAAAAAAAAAAAGCAAACCAAAATCCAACTTTCCGATTTTTTTAGAAAAGGTTACATGGTGTGTTGAGTGAAGCTGTCAGAAGGAACTTTCTCTGGGTCTCATTACTAGAGCTGTGGCTGAATGCCTTGATTTTTGCAGAGTCTTTAACAACAGGGAATGGAAGATGACTGCAGGCACAGTGTCAATAGTGATTGTCATCTTTGTATGGGCTGTGGGTAAAACAGAAATGTTTTCTGTTTATTAATAATAATGTTATTGCATAGAATATTTGGTGCAATGATATTTGGACTCAGTGGGAGCTGAAGCAATCACATCTTCTGCTATTTGCCTTTCAGTCTGGCAAATCTAGCCAATTTGTCCTCTAAGCACCCTTGAAAGAGTAGCCTGGGAGTTAACAGGCATAATTCTACTGGGTAGCAAACACTATGGGTTAAAAATATTTGTATTATGACATATTATCTCTCCTTCCTTCTTTCTTGCCTGTGTGTACACACAGTCTATAACTTGCCATGTTTTGTAGGCAGTAAATGACTTGTGTTTTTCCACTAGCAATATCTAGGCACTCCTCACTGACATGTCTCCATTTTAGAGGCTCTAAACTCCTTTCCTTTTGGGTGAGAGAATTAATAGGTGTGTAATTGAATTCAGAATAGTTGTTTCCCACTTGCATGAGATAGTTGCTCTTCATTTCTGATAAAGTTTTGTGTTCTCAAATGTCTTTGTTATTTTAACTGGAGCAGTTAATATAACTACTTCTTTAAGACAGCACTTCTTATGTATTGTTTACATTAAGCACAACCTGTTTGCTTTTTCCAAGTGTTAGCCTAGTGGGACTGGAGTCCCTCTGGTGCAATAACATCTGTTTTCTAGGTCTCGTCTTTTACAGTATGATCTCTGACTAGGTTTGCAATTTAATGTGGTTACATGTTGTGTTTTCCTAATCGTGGTGGGCTCAGGGTGAAAGGGTGTTAAGAATTTGCCTTGAAAGGCTTGATGAAGTTTTTGAGATGCTCGTATAAAGAAAGATGGAGTGAGTTGTGTGTATAGCTTATAAAACTTTGTGGTGTGATGTTGAGTTACTGGTGTCTTAAAAATATATAGATACCAGAGTCCTTTAATATCTTTTAATTTGTGGACCCTTGACAGACTTCCTCCTGAAGAGGTTATGCCCTTTTACAGAAATTTAAGAGTGCTGAAACAGTTCTTTAATTCTTTACTATTTTTCTGAGCACCTTTAAGAAATAATTAATGGAATTCTGAGGCCTGTAGGCTGTAAGCTGAAAATCAGTGTTTTAGCAAGTTCCACAATGAAACTAGAAAACCATATTTTTTCAGTTCTGGAGCGTCATGTTGCTCTGAAATAGTAGCAAACAGAAGACATTTTTCAGTTTAAAAAACCCCATAAACAAAACACAAGTAGATCTTAATTGCTTATGCTCAGATGGGTCCTTAAAATAAATAAATGAAAGTAGCTTATACAAATGTCAGCACTGTCTTCTAGTTTGGGTATTTAAACAAAAACTTCGGAAGTAATCAATAAATTATCAAGTTAAATCCTTTAGCCAAGGATATGCTTTTCATATAGTCTTAGCAGAACTGCCTTTCTGAAACCAAGATGCCCACTCAATATTCCTTGGCAGTGTCCCAAAATGTCATGCAAAGATGAGGACTTTGATCTCTTTTAAAATACTGCCTGTGACTTAGATAAGTTTTTAGCCAACATGGGCTGGAAAGTACAGAGAGAAGGAGGGGCAGACAAAAGAATAACAATGCTTGTGGAAGCAGGACTAAACCCTGCCTGATACTTGTCAGCCCACGGTTCCTGCTTTTTTTTTTGCCGCCAGTTGCTGACTTTTTTTCATGTTACCCTGTAATACCATTGGGATGGTCCACTCCTGGGCTGCTTTGCATTATATTCATACACTGCAATAGGAATTTACAGCACTTCTTTGCTTTATTCTTTTCTAAGTCCTTTTCCTCATAAGAAGAGTGGAGTGGCACTTTCAATGTGATATTGGTGAAAATATGTAGCTGGTATTTGACTAAGCAGTTGGGGCACTTGATTGCACATCAATGTAGTTTGACTTCCTCAAATGTTCCTATTGAAGCAGAGGTAGCATTAACAGTGCTTTTTGTAATTTTGGTTCTTTAATTTACCAGTCTGTGAGCTTTCTTTTTGCCTTGTGTTTCTAAAGGCATAAAAATAACACTTCCAACTTGATTATTCATGTTCAGAGACGTGTCAGCCTGTGGTGTGAGTGAGGGTGCAGTGCTCTCGTGGCCCTGTCAGACAAAGGTATGTACGCAGGAGATGTTGCAGAAAGCTTGTACAATGAAGGTATTTGCTTTTCAGACACCAAACACGTGGTAAGTAAAGCAGCCTTTTGTCTGTGTATGGCAGCAGTCACCTGGCTCATGGGGACCCAGGCTGAGCAGGAGCAACAAACCCCTGCTGCTGCCACTGTCCACCAAAATAACACTGAGCATGAAAGAGCTGAGAAGTGTGTGGGTATTTTGAACAGGAGAGGGAAGCTAGAAGGGCATTTCTCACAAACCTGCAGGAGGTGAGGCTCTAAGAGTTGTGGTCTTCTGTGTTTGTCTCCATTGTGGATGTTACAGAATTTCTAGAATGCAGTTACATAAGGTTTTTGGACAGAGTTTGGACTTTATGCTGTGGATTCTGGAGGCCAGCAGTTTCAGGCTTTAAAACTCTGAACTGTGTGGGTTTTGTCTGTTTCTCTGTGGAAACCCTAAGTTCTTTCAAAATATGTCTCCGCTCTGTCATTGGTAAGTCAGACGTAATAACCAGCAATGGTTACATTCTGCATGGGAAGTATTTCCTGTCAGAGTGGGTCTGGGCTTGGTGAGGAGCTGAGGTGTCATGTTCTTCTGCACATGGTGATTCTTCACTTTAACTACAACAGCTTTTCCTTCTGTCTTATGGTGTTCTCCCTCTTCCCCTGCCACCAGGAAGGGAAGGATACTTTAATGGAGGTATGTCTTGTCAGCAGCAAATAACAATATTGCAGCAAGAAAAAGTTGTAGGGCTTTTCTACATAGGAGCTATTGAGGAGGAAAAAATAATATGGATTTAAAGCCAAATCACCCTTTGGAGATGACTTGGAGCAGATGAGATCATCGGATTTTCAAAAATCAGGTTGCCCTCCAGCTTTTCAGCTGCTTGTCAGGGGTTCAGAAGAAATTGCTCTAATCCTGAACTGTAATCATCTCTTTATCAAAAGCTTCTACCAGAGCAAGGTCATTCATTGTTCTTCCTTAATTTCTGTCCTTCCTCAGGGTGCAGTTTTAATGTTTCTGTATTCAAAAGGTCAGAAGTTACTGTCTTACTCATTATTTTGTTCGGCAATGAATGCTTCAGCTGCTACTTGTCTAGAATGTCCAGGCTGGTTGGGAATTGCTGATGAGCTCACTAAAAAAGGTTGAAAACTCCTCTTCCTAGAATTGAAGTCTTGCTTTTGTTTTTCCATTTGTGCTTCATAATGGGTAAATTATGAGGTCTAAAAGAGTTTCTTAAATTATTTTTGTGCTCATTTCACTATACACAATGAAACTTCCAATTCATTCTCCCCCTTCCTTCCTAGTCTTATTGGAGATTCTATATATTTCTTGGATGTAGTTTATTATGAAAAGGAAAATCCGGAAAGCTGGTCACTTCTATTAATATTATTTTTAAGCTAATTTCAAAATCTGTTAGTGAAACAGCTTTGACTTGCTAACTGAAATCCCTTCTACTTAGCAGGGAACGTGAAAGTTTACAGGTTATTAGGGCATTGCCTTTTAATAAATTCCCTTGCATCACAGTCTTCTAATGTAGGCAGACTATAAAATTTTAACCTAGAGAGAATATTAACAAATAGGAAAAACCTCAACTAACAGAACTCCAAGCATCTCATCATCAATGATTAGGAGCTTGTGCCTCATCCCCCTGTACTTGGTATTTATCTTGATTAATACAGATCAGTGCAGGGAATTTGGTAGGGAACTGTTAACATCCATATAGAACCAATTAAAACGTTTTATGAACAGGAGCTAAATACTAAATGACATATATTTGACTTCATTTGGGTTATAGAAAAAATGTAAATTGAAGGGCTTTGTTTGCCACAGTGCATATAATGTAGTCGTTTTATATTTTATACAGTTGTTATATAACATTTCTATTTGATTTGTTACTGTTTTATGTTGTTCACCAGTCTGCACAAGTATGTTGCTGTTAAGTGCAAGCATTTAGAATTCTTAAGTGAGAAATCTTAAGATTCATTAACACAACTCTAACTTAAATGAAAACTTTATTTTGTAATTAAGTGTGGAGTTTCCTTCACCATGTTTTTAAAATCACTTTTAGAAAATGTTTCTGACCTTTAGAATTGTCAATGAATTTTGGGGGGTGTTTTGTGGGCTTTGTTTTGTTTCCACAATGAAATTAATAGGATTTACTGTACCTCTTACCCAGAATACAAGGCAGGTGCCCACTAGAAAGGAGAGTTTTGTGTCAGCAATGACTCAGTGAACTTGAGTATAGAACAATACTCTTTGATAATATCAAAACACATCTCCGTCTTCATATGGTTTTCTGATTGTACAGATCAATTGAAAGTGTTTCTATCTTTATGATATCCTTAATTGCTGCGCCCAGTAGGATGTCAAAGGCTGATTTTATTGGGAAAAAAAAAGTGTAGTGTTTCTGCATGTGCCTGTAATTGTTTTTTTTTTCTATTCAGTTTTCTGTAGCTGGTTTCACCTTGTGCAAAAATGAAAAGTGTTATGTTTTCCTGCTTGAAACCAAATGCCTTGAGGATTTTGTTTCTTGATCTACTTCAATTATATGCTTATTATTTCACAAGACAAAGGCAAGGATTTTATCAGTTAGTCCTAGCACATACTTGTCTGAGCGAGTCAGTGTAGGGGGATGCACCACACATCATGACCTGTAATTCTCATTCTCTAATTTCAAGCTCATTCTCTCATTCTCATTCTCTAATTTCAAGCTGTTCTTGAGACTACTGTATCCACACATCCCTAGCAACATGGTCACTCAGGTTTTTAATACCTCTTTTCCATGTGATCTTAGTGGTTGCCTTCTTTTCCAGATGAGTTCTTTTGCTTTTCATTGTTGTCAATCTAGAAGTTGTTCTTAAACTCACATAATAACAGTTAACTGTTTTTTTTTTCCGAATTTCTTCTGAGATTTAGTAATTTTAATGGAAAAGTGAAAGATAATTATTTTAAAATATATTTCTCTACCTCCTGCCACTAAAGTCGCAGCTTATCGTGTAGAATACAAAGAGGAGCTGATGGGAAAAATTGCTTCCAGGTAATAACTCAGGGCTCTGTTTTAGTTTAGTAATAATTCTTATTTAGATCCGGGTGTAACTCCAGCTGCTCGGCTATTGTACAGAACAGAGCAGTATTATCTGATGTATGCATCAGAATTCAGAGGTCCTCAGGCTGCTTTTTTGTACCTATAGTTCTCCCAGTTTTGTGAATTATTTGTGAAACAGTGTTCTGAGAGAACGCACTTCTGTGGGTACCTTGTTCCTGAGAACATGGGGAGGAGATGCTCGGACCAGAGCAAGGACTGCTCAGTAGGTACCTAAGTAGGGTTTGAAGAATGGTGAGGCATGAATGAGGGTTTTTTTATGGAGGGTTTGTTTGTTTTTGTCAGGAACCACTGTGCCGAGTTTAGTTCCTCAATGAGGGCTTGAGATGAAGCAGTTTTATTTGGAGAGTGTGTGGGGCCTTTTGTCTCTCTGAAGACTTTATGATTCATCTTCTCATGTGGAATTTGTATCACTTCTATGTTCAAACAGGTCTCAAATCATGGGGTTTTAAGTGGTAGCTGTAATGTGACCTATGAATGTTCTTCTCAGCAAGCAGCAGAAACCCAGCTATGGACCAGGCTTGAAATGTCTGGGTTTCCAGCAGTTTTATTTATTCTTTCCTAAAGAAAAGCGACTGTTGATCACTATTTAGACCTTGTGTGTGTCTGTAAATATGTAGGTATATTAAAAATGCATGTGTGTGTTCACATGTTTGTCTCTGTCTCTTCTAAGAGTAAAACAGGTCCACAGAAGGTAGAAAACCAGCAAAGAATTAATTTTGTCGAAACTGGGAAGGATTAGATATGAAACCATGAGGAGGAGATCTAGTCCAAATACCAAATCAGAGGAGTGAACAATACAGGAGGAAGGAGAGCATAGAAGAGTAATATATTGCATTGAAGAATAGGGGTTTTCTCCTCCTTAGCACATCTAATAGCTTTTCCTCCATCCATTATCTGTACCTGCTATGAGTAGGAGTTTGGAGCCGTCTGACTGAGGGAAAGGTGTCAGGAGGGAAACTTCTTTTCTCTCAAATATCCAACACATAAAAGATGCAAGAACCACTTTGTTAAAGCTGTAGTTCTTGACTGTGTGCCGTTTGGTAGACAGGGGCTACACACAGTATCTCATAGTGGTAGAAGGCAAATACAAAAATAGGAATGTTTTTAATACTGATTCCATCTGGCTGTGGAGGAGACATTGCTTGGATTCAAGCTGAGCATCTCTGATGTTTTTTGTCTTTCATGCCAGCTCTATGTGGCCACTGAAGCCATCCTCATCGCATTGGTGGGTGCAACTCCTCCCTACCACTGGGATCTCCAAGGGCTCTCAGCTAATCAGAGCCATGGCAACCATTCAGTGGGTGAGCAGGGAGCTTTTGGGGATTGGCTTCTGACTGCCAACGGCAGCGAGGTGCGTGGGCACGTGCACTTCGACAGCAGCTTCACATCCATAGTCTCTGAGGTAAGTCTGAGATGTGTTAGTAGGAAATCTTACTGAGATGGTTTTGGGGGTCTCCTTGTACTGCTTTTTCCTTGCATAATAATGCATGTTTTGATTAGCAAATGAAACGTGCTACCTCCACTTAGAGCCCGAGCTAGCTTTATATTGCTGTGCAGATGTTGACTAATATTCAGCTCCAAAACTTCCCACTTTTCTGTGTGGAGGTTACATATTGCATCCTGCAGCCTGGTTCCACATTTGAGCTGGAATCATGCATTCATTTTACTAATTTGCTCAAAATCCTTTATGGACTCTGAGCTCTTTCTGGCCATCCCCTTGCTGAGCTCCAGTGCATGTAGTGCATCCATCATGCAGTCAGCAGGACCTGGAGGGGAAGTGGTTCATGCAGTCTTTGCAACTCCAGATACAAGAACATGGGCAGTGGGGAGTCAGGTGGACAAAGCAGCTCCCTCACATTTGATTCCAAAACAAGCTTTGGCTTCATTGGCATGGCCTCTGTGTTTTTAAGTGGTTTCTTTTATGGTCTAGCCACAGTCCCTACAGGAATGATTCCAGACTCTGCATTGATGCGTGCAACACCTGCCCTTCCTGGGTCTGTCAGTATCTGTTAATGTCAAATTTTTCTTTATAAGAGCTCTGAGTGCATTGGCTACAAGGCCCGAATGTAGAGCTGAACTCTGGAGTCCAGTGTAGTACCACTTGATAGTTTGTGGCTATTGTCCTGAGGTATTAATGCTATCCAAATTACTCCTGTAAAGCAGTTTATTGGTTAGGAGCATATTAATAAAAATGGCCAGCTTTGGAATAGTACCAAGCCATTGTGTACAAAAGGCATTGCTGCTTATTCTCGCAATAAAGAGGATATGAGTACTTATGATACCATTTAAATGAAAATTTTAGTGGATGGTGGATTTCTTAAGCATTATTTAAAACTCAGGAAGGCTTTTGAATTTTTTCTGGGGTTTTTCTCTTCTGGTTTTTTTTTTTTAACTTGCCCAAGAATCTTTTACTCTCTTAAACTTTAGAAGTCAGACATGCTTGTAGAGCCTAGCATATGACACAGATCTTCTTACATTTTGGTTGCATAAATAAGAAATATAGGTAAAGAACAAAGCCTGCTCGAGCAATAAAAAATCCTAAAAAATCTCCCCAGCCAAAAAACCCCAACCCTTAGGCAGCTTATGTAGAGTCTGCTTTCTAATTCTTTAGCATATGTTTCAGTAGAGGACCATTTGAATAAAATCTTTGTACCTCTTTTGTTTCCTGTATTAAAGTACAATTTTTATTAATTTGTTGGCTGAAAATTTGATATATTTGGAGGTTATGTGCTCAGCACAAATATTTTGAGAGACAACATACATATCTGGAGAATATTTCACGACTAATTCATTATTAATCTAATTTCATGATTGACTGCAAAGAAGTTTTTTCCTGCATTTAAAGAGGGTGTGTCAGTGCTTAACCTTGTGGCATCATTGATAACATGACCATTACAAATTTACACTGAAAAATATTCTGATGTGAAAAGCTTGATTTGTGAATAAGCATATATGTAGCGTGTTTCTATGTAGAAGAGAAAAGCCTTTTGAGCTCTCTAAAGGGCATAGACATTGAGATAAATCTTGAGGAGAAATTTTGCTTTGCAACCAAATTATCCCTTAATCCCTGAATTATTCAGAACGCATTTAATGTCAACAGTTTTCATGTTGGCAGCTTTTAAAATTTTTATACCAAAAGTTAGGACATGATTCTTGTAGCTGTTATAAAACAAACTGACCATGTTATTTCAGGATAAAATTAATCTCATATGCAATTATTTTACAAATGTATTTTTCTGGGAATTGTTTCTGAAGTCTGCAGATGCTTCAAAAGCTGATTTATGGTCATGTGGTTGGTTTCAGTTGAATTTTGTCAGTCTTGGCACTTTATGGATGCATTTCCTACTATTATCAGTAACTACCTTCCTGTTATAGTAACTATTCAGAATGAAGTAGATATAGAAAGTAAGCAAGTTATTTTCTTGGAGTTTATGAATGATGTTTTGTCAGCATCCTAATCTTTGTGAGATTTAATTGCATGGCTCTGTTCTCATGATGAGGTAGTTTATAACTGAGCTTTGAAATAATATAAGCTTTGCTAGAAAGGATATTTAATGAGATTTTGGTAGAGGAAGAGAAGATTATGAGGAGAAGATTAGATAGAGTTATTGCAGGGATAATGACATAATCACCAGCTTACCAGCACAGGAAGAAGAGTTGGTTGTCACTAAAAGGAAACATTATCTCAAGGTGAAAGAGGGATAGAAAAAGAAAAGAACAGAAGATGTGGAGTGTTTAGAACATGAAAGGAAATAACTTTTGAACATTGAGAGCATGGCATATTTTCATTCTGCACTTCTGTGGGGCAAATAATTTTGTCAGGTTCAGCTTGAGACATTGTCTGTAAGAATCCAACATTTCAAGATGTATTTGTATGGGAATTGAAGAGAACTGGAAATGATGAAGTATGCTGTAAAAAATATGAGTGTGTGCAGAAAACCTGACTAACCTGTCTAGTGCTACGAAAGTATTGCTCAGGGACAAGGCAATTCATAAAGAGGAGCTTGTGCAGGAATATCTTCAGACATAAACCACAAGTATTTTTTCACAATGTGTGTTCTGCACACTACAGTGACACATGTCAATAGGCAGAGCTGAATCTATTTACGTTAACAGTTTTACATAAAAGAAGGCAGAAGACGTGAAAGTGGGAGAAAGCTGCAAAAATTAGAGTATTGTGAGGAATCTGTTCTTGATTTCAGAACCAAAGACTGTATTTGATTTGGGAGAACTGCAGTTGTTAGTATCCTGTGAGGAGTTTTGGAGACAGCAGTGGGGACTAGTGACTTACTGAATATGATGCTTAGGAGATTTATGAAGAGTTCTATCTTCTTTAAAATTTGTAACATCCCTTCCAGCTGTTAACTGGTGGTGAACTGTTTGGATTCTGAATAATTTGCCTTTTTGCTGGTTTGTTGTTTCTGTTTTTTTCTTCCCCCTCCATCCAGTGGTTTTTAATTGGCAATGCATCGTACAAAGTGAGTGCTGCCAGTTCTTTCTACTTCAGTGGTGTGTTTGTTGGAGCCATCTCCTTTGGCCAGCTGTCAGATCGCTTCGGGAGGAAGAAAGTCTATCTCACAGGTAACCCTTGACAAAATGAGTGACATGAAGGTCATTGGCAATGGCCTGATGATCTGTGGCAGCAGCCCAGTTTCTGCTGAGAGCTTGATATGCAGCTGTAAATCATGTGCTGTGATTTTGTTTGTTTTGGCATTCCAATATACTTGTGCCCTGGAAGTTGAGACAACAAATCAATATCTCACTGTTCAATCACCATTTGGATTTCTGTGAGGTGTTCTGGGTTTGTGAGTTATGCTGTAAAAGGCTTTCACTTGTGCAATGTTGTGCTCTTGGGTTCTCTGCAAGTTGCAATTAGTATTTTTAGTAGATTTGTAACAGCATTCTTACATGTATAACCTGTTAGAAATTTGTTGCACCTTTTATCCCCTGTCTGCATGATTTAATTTTTATATATTTGTGATCCTCATTCTGTTTTGTCATAAGCTTTCTAACTGTCCCTGGAGCAAACAACATTTGAAACAGCATGTTTTGTGTATGTATAAAGTTGTGTGTCAATGCATGAGCATGTAGAGTTTAAAGAAATGTTTTATGGTTTTTGTTTTGCTTTGAAGGAACAGCACTTGTTCAAAGCACAAAAAGGTGGGCCTGCTCTGCATACAAACTACCATGTATTGTCCCCTGGTGATGTTTCTCTTCTCTAGTTTCTATACACTGGTCTCTAAAACTGAGTAGAGATACTTGGTCATATATTTAACCTGTGCCTTCTGTATCAGGGGTAAATATAAAACCATCTTTAACAGGAGTCAGACAATGGTTCTGAGTGTATAAAAAATATTGTCTGCTATGAACTGAATTTAAAGGTTCAAACTGCAAACTGTGCATCAGAAAACCACTCCTGTGTCCCCTCCTTTTTGATATTGACTCTAGGTATTTAAATTTCTTTCTAAACCTGTGGTGGTGGTGTTGACTATGATGGCTTAGGACAGACAGCAGTGGGCATCAAGTAAAGATACCAGTAAGTGCTTCTGTTTCTTTAGGCACCCTTCTAAAATGAAACTTTTTGCTTTATTTTCCAGGTTTTGCACTTGACATCTTGTTTGCTATTGCAAATGGATTCTCACCCTCATATGAATTCTTTGCCGTTTCCCGATTCTTAGTAGGGGTGATGAATGGTGGGATGTCACTGGTAGCCTTTGTTCTTGTTCTGAATGAGTGTGTGGGTACAGCCTACTGGGCATTAGCAGGTAAACTGCCTTTATTGTCAGAATTCACAGATTTCAATCTCACACACCACTTGAGGCACACAAAGCAGTTGCAAATTTAACTCCACTTGAGCATATCTGTGATCACCGTCTTTGAACACTGCTTGTTCAGTATGAACCTTGGACAAGCATGGTAGATGACTTGGGGCCATTCAGACCTCTGCATCGCTCAAGTTGACAAAGATCCAGCTGAGACCTCTCCCATGAATGTTACCAGCTAAATACTCATCCAAGGTTCGTCACAACTGAGCTCTACTAATCAGAATGTTGGACTCTGCTAAACAGAGCCAAGTGTTTGTATGCTAAATATAGATTCTTTCCTTCCTGGCAGTTCTTAAAAAGAAATCAAAAGTGTTTTTATATCATAGGAGGATGAGAAAACTGTTGCTTATATATTATTAAAAAAAAAGTTGTACCATGTAGTAATTACCCTTAGTATTTAGAAGATACAGACACCCTTAACTGTCTTGATTTCTAGTGTTGGACCTGTCCTTCAGAAATGTGTGTAACCTGTACTGCTACTGATGCCTTGTCAAGGCTGACCTAGAACAGAGGCTAGATGGAGTTAAAGAATAAAGCAGGTATTTATTAAAAGGCGTCAGTGGATGCACCTTGGGCAGTACAAGAACTCAACCAGGGCTACACCCAAGATGAACCAAAATGGTCACAAAAATGGTTGACTGGTCATGAGGTCTCTCACTTTTATAAGTTCTGATACATCTGCATCAGAACTTATAGCTTTATAGCCTTAGCTTATGAAGTCCCATCCTTCTTGTTTTTCTCTCTTCAGTTCATGTTGTTTTTGCTCCTGGGCCTGAAATTTGGATCAGTTGTCCTTGGTCCCAAGCTAGGAAAGGAATTGTTTTGTCTAACTATTCTGTGAAGAGCGCTTACCATTCCTTAATATGAAGTTGAACTGCACACTAAAGCAGTACAGAATCTGAAAAATTTGAAAGCTAAAGCTTAAGGCATCACTAGAGCTCCAGGACCTGACTTAGAAAGCCCAAGAAGTGCTATGCCAAAACTGTTTTAAAATAGGGTGTCTTATAAATCGTGGAAGCCACAAATGAAGACTACATATTCCTAAAACTACCAGTTTTTCAATGTTTTGTAGTATTTATTTTTACACATAGAAAGGTACATACTTATGCTGCATACATACAAATACTTATATTTGGAATGAGAAGACTTCATTGTTCACAGGGCTTTGTTGGGTGTGGAATATGTAGAAGAACACTTTTGGGGCTTTTATTGATCTTTGCAATTAGATATAATACTTCTGCTCTACATGAACGAAGGACAGGGTGTTCTTTGGTCAAAGAGCTGTGGTTCTTTCTGAATTGCTGAATGATTTTTTGCTGGTGAAGAGTTAGTTCTTGTCTGATGCCATTTGTTATGATTTACTAATGTTTCTAACAGAAGTGATAATGTGTTGTTTTTAATTGCATGTTAGGTTCTATTGGTGGCTTGTTCTTTGCTGTTGGAATTGCCCAGTATGCTTTATTAGGGTATTTCATCCGTTCCTGGAGGACTCTGGCTGTTGTGGTTAATCTGGAAGGAACAGTCGTCTTTCTCCTCTCTCTGTAAGTTGTTCAAACTGAGTTTCATAAAGAAAGATGTCCAAAAAAACACCAAACAAACAGAGTACCCAAACTATCAAGTCAGGTTGCCTTTCTAGGATGGCATGAAATGGTGTAAATAAGGTATTTCTCTCAACTTGTACAACCCCTCCCCCCACATGGTCTGTGGTTTCTTTGAAAGTAGTGCTGCAATGTCTGAGCCTGTAAGTCTCCACTGTACTGTGTGTACAGTATTAGTGTAGATGGGAGCAGCCTCCAGGGTGGAAGAGAAGCACATCCTGTTCTTTAGCTGGTTTAGGTAGATGACCTAAACTGGTGTGCTATGAGGCACTATGAGTACATGATAAAAGATACAGGAATGGTTTCATATTTATGTGATAACATGATGTTTCTCTTGGGTTTACACAGAGGGAACTGCATCAGAATTGCTTGCCTGTCTAGTCCTAAAAGTGACATGCAAAAGAAAAAATGGGCAGCTCCCTTTAATTTTTCAAATGTGATCTCTTTGGAGATAGTAGGGGCTTTGTGAATTTCAGCACTGAAAGCTCTGTGATGCAATGTGGTCTTTTCTTACATGCCTTTGATATCTAAATCTCAGTAAATAAAAGAGCAAAATTACTTTAGCTGCTGTTTAAATTAGAGGTCTTTTCCTTTCCAATGTCTATTTCACTTCAATGACTCCTTGAATAAAGCTTTTGCTCCTCAAAAAATCCACACAACCCTTTCAAAGGAAGCATCAGAACTCAGGAAAGGGTCCTTGAGGCTGTTCATGAGGTGAAAGGCAGAAATGACACTTGGGATATTTCAAACCTATGTGGTGATAGGCACCCTTGGGGAAAAAAAAATAACTTTCAGATTGGTAGGTAGAACTTTTTGAAGTGAGTTATGCCTGTGATTTCAGAGCTGTGCTCAGAGGCCTATCTTTTCTGTAAGAAAAGGTTTTTTTTAAATTCCAAATTTCCCACTGCCTCCCTGCCACATTGCTTAAAAATTACCCAATGTAGAAAATACTATAAGATTTTTATCCTGAGCAAGAAAATATGTTCCTTTCTAATCACTTTTTTTGGTGAAAACATAGAATCACATTCTTTTAAACTCAGAGGAAAAATATAATTTTTGGTCTGAGGCAAAAAACTTAGAAAGCTTCTGGCCAAAGGCTAAAGTTTAAATTAGTTCTGGAAACCTGAAAATAATAGAAGGTGTGTGTTGTAGACATTGTTGGAGTTACATACCTGTCAAGTGAGGAACATGACCTTTGCACAGTTTCTGCCTTTTTGTCTGCAGGAGAGAATTTGGCGAAAAGCGGAAAAATAAGAAGTTGAAGTTGATCTTGTAGAAAATGTAAACTGGAACTAATAGCTCTTACAAAAGCATCCTGTGTTACTTGTAGTAATCTGTGCCTCTTTAATTCCAAATTCTCCAAAGACAGAATCCTAATCATAATGTAACTTGTAATGTTCTTTCTATGTGTGTATATATGTATATACTCCGTGTAATTTCTTGTTATATAAATTATGTACGGCTTACGTTTCCTTTCAACGTGCTTTGTTTCTGTTTCAGTGCATGAATTTTATACCTGAAGGGTTGTTTGAAAACTCATTATTATACTGAAGTGCATTTCAGCCTTATTCCTTTAGACAAGTCCAGCCTCCCAGAGAAGAAAACCCCTAAAGGTGTCTGTGTGTGTGTTTCAGATTCATTCCCGAGTCCCCCCGCTGGCTCTATTCCCAGGGCCGTCTGAACGAGGCAGAAGATGCCCTCTACCTCATTGCAAAGAGGAACCGCAAGCAGAAATGCACTTTTTCATTGAAACTCCCTGCAGAGAGGAGCTCCAGAGAGGCTGGCAGCTTTCTGGACCTGTTCCGATACAGGATTCTCCTGGGACGCACCTTGATCATGATGTTCACCTGGTACTGGAAATACTTTGTGGGCCCAGCTGTGCTACTGCGACTTCTTTAAGTCTTTGAGAGAGTGTGGTGCTGAGAATTGCCTCATCCTACAGATTGCTAGGGACACTGTACCTAAAAAGAATCCTTTCTAGTATTTAAGTATCTATTACAGTATTTCCTTAATACATTTCTAGCAAAAAGCCATTTTTTACAGTCCAGTTCTGAGGTATTTTATCTCTACATTTCTCTCTTGTGTTTTGAGTCTCAAAATAGTTGAGTACTATCCCTTTTGTTCTGACCCACAAGGCTGCTGAGATTAGTCTCAGTGTCCTCCTCTTAGGCCCAGAGCTGTCAGTATCTCTTCACATGGATTATTCCTTGTTTTGTGTGTGAGGAGCCCATTAGCAGGTGGGTAGCCTAGCTTGTCTAGTGAGTAGACATTGTAGGCAACAGTTCTTAAGAAAAAGTGCTGGCTGTTGCTGCAGTGAGGGGCAGGAGCCCGTGATACTCCCCCTCTGGTTATTAGCAAAAATTTAACTTCAAAAGTGCCTGGTATTTTTCAGATATCTTGCTAGCCCTGAGGTATTTCACTGTTTCTTTAAAAAAGCCATGTGTGACATAGTATGGAGGTCCCTGGGCATTACTGCTCATGTAGTTGCTTTTATAATGCATATATTTGGGAAAGATGTATCAATTAAGAATAAAACAAATGGTTTTGTCAGCATACAGCACTGAACTCTTTTCATGTTGCTTTTCCAAGTGCTTACTTCAGAATAAATAGTTGATTATTCTCTTCCTTAAATGAGAATTGCTGATTTGCTGCAGAATGAATTAGTGACCAGTTTCTTTCCTCTCTGTAAAGACAACTCCCTTTACAGGGGTTGACATGACGATAGGGTTACAAAAGAAAAGTTAAACAGAGTTGGAGAATGAATTAATAAAGTGGGACCCGGGTGTAGAAATTAAAAGAAAGTTGAAGTGTTGTTTGAATTGCTTGAGAAACTTGGTTTAGACACAACTGGGAAAAGTGTGGATGAAAGTGTAACCTGATAAAAACAAAAGGGACAAGGACATTTCTGAAGTTAAATAATATAGTCATGATTGTATTTTGACTTTATACTGGTTTGTGCACGTTGTTCCTAAGTGTAGTCTCAAGTTTTACTCAGTAGAAAGTCAGGAATTGGGTCTTTGCTGAAACAAAATGGTTTATTTGCCTAGAAGGCATCATACACTTACAGAGAAACATTTTAGACCTATTTGCTGAAACACTAAATATAGTTTATAGTGTATTTTGCCAGACCAGTGTTTCGATTTGGCAGGCAAAGTGTCAGCTCTGATTTCATTTTTTGTTTTTCTCTTGTCTTTTGCAGGTTTGTGTGCAGCTTGGTTTACTACGGTCTTACGCTTAATGTGGGTGATTTAGGTGGAAGCATTTATGCCAATTTAGCCCTGTCAGGCTTGATAGAAATCCCAGCGTACCCAATCTGTATTTACTTGATTAACCAAAAATGGTAAGTATGGAATTTATTTACCAATTCAGGATTTCCTTGTAACTTTTCTCAAAGACAGATTTTCTGTGTATCACACCTCCTAGCTTGTATCTGTTGCATGGGGCTTCCTGCTTCAGTGTGAAAGTGCCATTGATGTATCTCTATTCCAAATAGCAATTTAACTTGTTTTCAGTCGCTCACCTCGTGGTGAGCCATCCCTGTGCTGTGGGTGGGGTGATGTAGCTGGGAGGAACCTGTGCTGCCTCCAGGCTAACACTAGATAGCATCCTTCCCACCGCTGCCCCGAGATCCCATCCTCACTTCTGGGACAGAGCTATCCCCACTCCACTCTGCTCAGGCCATCCTGTGGCTCAGGACTGCAGTAGAAGTACCTCTGTGAGCTACTGTGAGAGCAGAGCAGATACTCAGCCTTTTCCTGAGCCAGGATGCTCTGGACAATGTGTCTCATTTTTTGTAAAATTACCTCCCAGTCTCTGCTCTGTGTCTCTTGAGGAGGTTTATAAATGTCAGACACAGCGGGAAGCATCCCCAAATCCTAGAAATTGTCAGTCGCTGTATAAAGCTGGTGCTCATTTTGTTAAGTGTGCAGCAGAAGCTTGTTTAAAAACGGTGTGAGAGGAAGTGTTGGTGGAAGATGGAATTCAGAATTCCCAGCTGCAAAGAAAGAGTCAGTGTGAATTCAGAGGGTTCATTACTCTGCAACCCACAAACCTAATGCAGAATATAAACCTTTGTTATCTTTGTGTATCAGGTTTGGTCGGAAACGAACGTTGAGTGCATTTCTATTCCTGGGAGGATTGGCTTGTCTTATTGTCATGTTTCTGCCTAAGAAGAGAGGTAAGTAGTTTTTTGTTTCTGAAGTATATGATAAGAACTGGTAAAAGCAGCATCCTACAGCATAACAATTACAATTTGATGGCTGCTGGAAGATTAGGCTCATACCACACGTGAGTCTCAATTTTTGAAGCCAGAGAAGCCAACTCATTAGAAAAGAAAAGCATTAGCCTCCCTAAGAACTTAAAGAAAACTTATTAGTAAGGTTTGGATTTGAATTTTTGCCTTTGGATTCTGCCCTTTACATCAGTTGCTCCTTTCCAGTGTTTTTGCCATCATCCCAATGAATGATATTTCTTCTGGTATCTCCAATAGCTAGATGATAGGTTAGTGTAAGTAGTACCCATGCAACTTGGATGTATCTCTCAGAGTGGAAGATCAATGTCAGAAGATCTGAAGAACTGAGTGATGGAGCAAGTTTCCATCTTTCCCACACTGGTCTATAATATTCAAAAGTAGTGTGGTTGTGGTAATAGTTATGTGGCTACACAACTTAAAGCTCAGGAGAGCATTCTGATAAACTTCTGAATTGGGGGATCTTTAAAAAATGTGAAATTAAACATCTTTTGTGTAAAGGTGCACTAATGTTAATTTTCAGATTCCATGGCAATTTTTCTTCTTAAAACCAGATAGATAAATTCACTTTGCTCGTAAGATCTATGGATGTGTATGACCTTTCGTAAAGTAAGAGAATGTCTCAAATGCTTGAAGACTGATTCAAGAAATTAAACAGCTATGACAGAGTACAGAATTTGCTCTAGATGACAGTAGGCCTAATAGGCAAAGCTTTTTTAAAGGGACAACTCAGATTTTCAGGTGGTTGAGCATGGACACTTGGAAATATTCTGGTTTGGCTGGTTCCAGTCACCAAGTATTTTTTTCACATCATTCCAAACATAAGATGTGAAAAGAGAGGACAGAACTGTGAAACTTAGGAAATCACCTGTGTACTGAACTGCAAGTCAGGCAAGGGTGATGTGCCTGGGGAAGTGAAAGGGCTCACTGGCCAGAAGCAAGCGCCTGTCTTCACTGGGCATGAGCTCTGATTTGCCTGTTAAAAGCAAATAGGCACTGGCTGTTCTGACAAACTCAGCTGGATGGGAAATTTAGTGTGATTCTTCACAGCATCTTCCTTTCAAAGTAGTAATGTTAGAAGAATATTATCATACTATAGAAATGACAATGAATAAGACTCCTGTTAAAAAAAATATGCTCACTTTTGAAAAATGTATCTGTTATACTCTTCTTCAACTTTCTGATAGAACTAATTTAGTATTTAATTAATGGTAGACTGAAAATACTGAGTTGTAGCTTCAGCTTTTAGATTCTTTTCTAGATTCCTTTTCACACCATACTATTGTGTGATTGAAATAATTAGAGGTGCATTGGAGTGCTCAAAAGCCTTACAAGGATCACATTTTCTCTCAGATACTGGAGTGTTTGCAGTGGTGAATAGTCGCTCTCTGTCTTTGCTGGGAAAACTGACAATCAGTGCTGCATTTAATATTGTCTACATCTACACATCAGAACTTTATCCCACAGTCATAAGGTAACAAAAGTTAATTTTAAGTCTTCATTTTTCTCGTTCTCTTACATTATCATATTTTATTTATCTTATTTTTTTATATTAACTATAGTTTTTAATTTGATTTTTTCAGTTACATATAATGGTTAGACGTAGTTATACATTTGAAATTTTCCCCCTTATCTTCTCACTCCCTCTTCCATCAAGTTTGCAGTGTTCTCTTCAGACTAACCATATTTTTATGTGACAGTTAAATAGACCTTTAGCTGCTTGGCCTGCTTACAGCTCCCCTTCTACTAATGAGGATAACTATAGCACTGCAGATACTTCTCTTAATGAGTGCTTTATAAAACCAGACAACTGTATCATCATATGTGCTTATCCAGGAACATTGAAGATGACTGGTCAATAAACTTTCTGGAAGTAACTTGATGCTTCACAGGCTGTGTGTGGGCAGTGGTAGGGGTAGAAACACCCCCTGCTTGTGCTGACAGAGGAGACAAAAGCTTCTGCCATATGGGTGCATGTGATGGTAGCCACCAGTGAAACTATACTGTGGTGTTTTTCATGAGTGGGTAAATCTGATGATAAGTAGGATTTGAATAAATGAATTCGGCCAGAGTTTCAAACACAGGCAAGATGCTTGAACTGAAATCACACTTGTTTTGCCTCTTTGTGTATGTAAAAATTCTGACTGTAAAGGGGATTTTTGCTTGATTTTAATAGCAAAAAACATGTTTCATTCCTGTCTTGGGATGCTTTCAGTTACATTTGACATTTCTTTGCCAGTTAATGTGCTCAGGGTCATGACTGATAAGTCTTTTTCCTCCTTGCTCAGTAATACTTTTCAAAAGATTAATAATTTTTGTTTTTTTTCATAGGAATGTTGGAATGGGTGCCTGCTCCATGTTTTCCCGTGTTGGTGGAATCATTGCACCTTTTGTCCCTTCATTGGTTTGTCTGAACTTCTGTTATGTATATTTTTATTTTGTGGCTCTGGTCTATCAGAGGCATACAGGGATGGGAATATTTGGGATAAATTTCATTTATAAATTAAGATACATAAATTGCCTATCTTAACAGTATCATGGTAGGCCAAAAGCATTGCAGTATCTTCTTTGTGATTAGACAAAACCTCAGCATTATTTAATTTAGAAGGTAGTTTAGCTCTTTAGGAATTTTGGACCTTAAAATATAATACTCTAGTGGACCTTAAAATATAATAATTTCAAATCACCAAGATGGTGATACCAAATTTTAAACCCTGCACAACCAATAGCTGAAGACCCACGTGGTTAAAAGATCTACTGCATCAAAATTAGCCATATGGGCTCCATAACTCATATTTTTGAGAAAAAGTTTGTTTTGATGCCAGTGCACTTCATTAAATATCCATGGGTTATAAGTATCAGCAAAGCAGTTCATCTTTCAGTAAATTATGATGATGTGGAGATTTGATACACCCTCAAGGCAAAGAAAGATTCTGAAGAACAAAACAGGGGGATGACACCATTACTTTCCTGTGCTTAAAGTGTTACATGTGTGCAGGTAAAAAGTGTGCCAGTCTTTCCCAGCTGTTTGCTGAGGCCCAGTGACAATTCCTTTAATGTGACAGATTTCATCTCAGGTAATTTTCCTCTCTGCCATTTGCCATTTTACGTGTGAGGCAGAAGGTTAGGAAAAGGGCAGGTGAGCACAGGGAGCCTTTTAATCTGCAGAAGGAAGCACTGGGCAGGTGAGAGCGTGAGCACCTCTGGGGAGCAATAGGCAAAGCCAAGACTGCTGCCAATCTACCAGGTGGATTTAATAGGCAGCTTTTATGTAGCAGTTGGGGCATTCATTACATTGTGTCTGCCAGAGATTTGATACTGCATGAGACACAAATCTTGGATCATTATGTTTGAAGGGGTTCCATAAAAATGAAAGTAGTTCTGGTTACATAACAAATGAACCCTCATTTGAGAAAATAATCAATAATTTTTGTGCTTCATAACTTCTTCCAGTGTTTTAAAGAATTTTCACTGTCTGGAGAGCTCATAATAGTAAAAATAGAAGTTAACTGCTGAGATAAGAGATGAAATGTTGGTCTTTTATTTGATCACAGTCTGTTATTTTTCTCAATTTAGAATTGCTCTCTACAGTGTGAGTTTTTGAAACAAACAGCTAAACTCTTTCCTTGTTTTAATAAGCCTTCTTTACTGTGAGAACAGTGACAGGCATCAGAAGAGGAGTATTAACTTTGCTTGGGCTGTCACAGGTGATGCCAGGAATGCCAAAGCTCAGCTGAAGTTAAAACTAGCAATGAGCATAAAGGATTCTGTCAGCTAGAAGAAATAAGCCTGTTGATGAATGGGAGGGGCATCCCGGTGGTAGGTGACATGGAATAAGCTGAAATACTTGTGCTTCAGTCTGGAGAGACAAAGCTTCTCTCCAATACTCTGCCTGTCAGCACAGCTGAGGAAGCAGAAGGCCAGCAAACAGTAGGAGGAGCAATAGGTTCAAGAACACTTACAGCTGAAGGCTTTCCATTCCATGGGGTGAGATGCCATCAGAATGGTTGTGATAGTGGGGCAAGTGTTCATCATCTGTGATAAACCACTATTGCAGTGAAGGATTGCTGGTAACTGTGGGAGGTAAAAAGCTAATCCTGTGTGTCTCTTCAATATCAGAAGTGGAAAGTATTACAGGCTGAGCACCTCTAACTCAGTCTGTGGGAGGATTGAGACATGACCTCCCAGAATCTGTTTATAAGCATGTGAAAGCAAGGAAGGTAATCAGGATCAGTGAACATGGATTTATTAAGGACAATTCCTTTTCAGCCGGCTTGATTTAATAGTCAGCCATTTCATCATGGATGAGCAAAGGGAGGAGAGCAGAGAAGGCTTTTGACACTATCCCATGTTGTTAGCATATGTTTATCACAAGTTTTGGCTTGCGGGTTAGATAAGAAATTTGGAAAATAATGTTCTTGAGAGGCTTAATGCAGCCTGGAACAATCTACTTGGAGGGGAAATCTCCATCCTTGGAGTTTTTTTGCTATTTGATTATGTGAAGCAGTGATTGACCTTATCTAATTGATGCTGTAGTTGTGCTTAGAGTAGGTGGTTGGCCAAGATGACCTCAAGAGATCTCCAGTCAGCACTTCTGTGTTTCTGGGGTATCTATTCCCTTCTACAAAAGAATGTTGCATTTGTTAAAAAGTACGTATGTTAGAGGCAAGAACTGAGTTCAAATTCAGCAGGCATTTCTTTTAAAGTTCATGACAAAAATCTGTGGGGTTCTAATAGTATTGACAAGATACAATTGACAATACTGGTAAGAAACCCAAACAAACAAAAAAACCCCTGACAGATGGATTGGTGAATTTGTACTAAATATGAACACAAACACTGCCAGAGGGAATGGTTGTAAAGGCTAGGTCCTTTAATAACGCAACATGAACTACAAGGAACCAATCTCAACCTAACTCTGTTATTTTTTCCAGAAATCTGTACAGTGGTCTCTGCCTTACATTGTGTTTGGAGCAACTGGTCTGTTGTCTGGGCTCTTAAGCTTACTGCTGCCAGAGACCTTAAACAGCCCCTTGCTAGAAACTATTTCAGACCTGCAGGTGTGCTCCTACTGGAGGCTGGGTGATGAAGCCATGTCACTGCAAGCCCTAGATGGCTCACAGGTATACTGATTTTTTTCTAGTACTTTTCTGTTGTGTTTATTTCGGCTGTCAACTTGAATTTGTCACTCTAAATAGATTAGGATAATGATCTTTGGCCTGTGGAGGATAGGCCCCAAGGAGAAGATAGCGTAGCAACCCTACCATCATGTCTGAAATGCTTTCTGGAAATGCAGGCTGAAATATAGCAGGATTAATTCATCCCTTCAAGGCCACAAGCTTACAACATTTCCCTTTGGGATAAAGTGATGTCTGTGCATCTCTGATCTCTAAGACTGATTTCTACAGTGTGCTTCAGCCAAAGCTGGACACTGGAGCTTGAGAAACCTGAGATGGTAACAAAACCAGAAGCCTGTTTGTGAAGGGCTGCTCTCAAAGGCAGCACACTACTTCTGACTTGCCCAGTCTGTTCTAGACAGGCTCTGAATGGGTTAAAGCCAGACTAACCTCTGAGATCTCTCCCACTATTGACTCTGGGAAATGAGATTCATTGAAAACATTGGAACTACAGAACTCCCGGGTATAAGCATAAATAAATGTGGCAGCAGGATGTTTTTCAATGAGGTTTCCTTGAATTGTGTTTTTCAGATCACTTTATTTTGTTAAACTCCTGGGCACCTCTCTGGGTGTCTGTATCTTCCACTCATGTGGAGGTTTTTTGACATGGTTAATTCTCTGTGAATGAAGTGAGATTAGAAAGAAGCTAAAGAGCTGGGAGTGGGTGTTTGAATCTCGGTAAAGTTTTAAAGTTTAAATCCTGGTCCCAAAACTTTAAGTATGGAGGGACTTACAGAAATAGAATAAGTGGTCAGAAGATATGAAGGGAAATTTGTAACAAATAATGTTAGTTGCCCCATTAGGCTGAGATGAGACGGGATCCTTTTAACACCTTTACTTTCATTTGAATAGTTGTTGGTCAATCATTCTGACATTCACAGGTAGTCATATTTATTTTCACAGAAATCAAGTACTTCTAGAACAGAACATTTCCTTCCTATCAGAAGCTTCAGTAGATTGCCTTGTTTACCAAGTTTAGTTGTAATAGTTCTTGATAGGACAGCACAGTTTAGTGACAAAAACCTTGAAGAAAGGCTGAAAAAGACAGCCCTGTAACTGTTAATTTTATACTTTAGGTACTTTACATGCTTATTTTATAAACATTTTCAACTATAATGGATAATGTGTTGTGGCACCACATTCTTGCTGACTACACAAATCCATCATATACGTTTACATCAGCTGTTATTTTGGTAATTACATGATTATTAGGTCTTAATTGTGCAGGTGGCTTACCAACGAAAGCAATTTTTGTAAGCAGTGCAGGTGTTCCAGCTTACAGGTGGGAAGTCACATTTATATTTTCTTCTTTAACCAACTACAGTCAGTATTACCCTTTGAGGTGACAAGTATTGTCTGTTAGTATTCCCACAAATTGGTTAGCTTATGTCCTCTCAGGTTTAGATCTTTGCTTGTCCTTCTGTAGGCTTAAAAATCCCAACCTGAACAGGACCCACAAAGGCGGGTGTTGTTCCAAATGGTTTTCAGGAACAGTTTGCCCATCTGGATTAAAATTACTGAATCTGAATGAAAAAGTCATTGGTTCAGGCCTTAACTAATCCTGTAACTTCAGTGAAGTTATATCTGGAACGCATTAGGGATTTATTTTAAAGCTCACAAAGAAAGTGCTGATAAAATGGAAAACTGTTAAACATTAACCCTATTTGACAAGGCCATGAGAGTCTTATGAAACTACTGTGAGAAAGATTTAGAATTTATTTGGCATACCCTGAATTCCCCCTTGGAATCCATTGTCCTTTTGTACCATTTTGAAGATAACATGTGTTCTGATTGCCCAGAACAGAGGTTTTGTTCCAGTTAACATACATGAATGTGATATTCAAGTTGGACAGCATCCAGTAATAGCCTGACTTTCCTCAAATAGTTTTAGAAGTCCGGGAAAAAAAAAAGCCTAACATGATTCCCTTTACATCTTCTGACAGGTTGTAGTGCTCAAACTGCTTGAAATTCCTTTGCAGTTAACACACTTTGCTGTAGCAAAGCTCCTCTGAAGGGAGATCTAAAGCTACAGATTTTGCTTGCATGGTACTGTCAGTCAGGAGCACTATTTCCATTTCTCTATTTTTCATCCTCACACTTTTCTTAGTATATGACTAGGCAGGCAGAGGTCTTAGGATGGATGCAAGCATACTGGGAAAAAATCCTAAATAATCAAATTAGATGGAGTTTATACTATCAGGAGAACCTTTTTAACTGGAATCATTTGTGTCAGTTCCATGGAAAAATGCTACACTGGCCAAATAAAAATCAACTAGCTGTAATAGCTGTCTTTATTTTGGGTATGTGTATAAATGATGTTGTGAAAAGGATTCTGACTGGAGTAGGTATGCCTATAATACGGATTTAACCTCTGAACATACAGCATGGTAATGATTTTCCCTTTTCCATAACACTTTCATTTAGTATTGCAAGGGGATCTTTTTAATTCAACTTGCACAGTAAAATGCCTGTGCTACCCAAGGAAAAGCATTAATTGTGGAAGGAGAAGCTTTACCTAAAGAAGTAATATGTGTGTTCTGAGCTGTGGTGAGCTACTGTGTTTCCAGTAGCTCTCCACAGAGTAGGAATTAGACTAAATTTGAGAAAGTTTAGTAGATTACCATCAGAACCACTCTAGCCAGTCTCTCCTGCATATATTCTCTAGGGTGCTGGTGGAGCAGAGAAACTCCATCCACTACAACCTCATGTCTTTTAAAGTTACTTGGAGGAACCAAGGATTTGAACCTGAATTCATATGTCTTCTACAAAGTTTTAATACAGTGGTTTGACCTGTGTTTTCTTACCTTTTCTATACCAGCATTCCATAGAAGTGTAATGGTTCATGCTCTGTATGTTGAGATTGATTTAGTGGCTTCAGTCTAACAAACTACTTTCTTTCTGCTTCTAGTCTGGAGACAAAGACAGCTCTACAGGGAGTGGAAGTGAAGATGAGGAGTTCTATGATGCTGATGAAGAGACTCACATGATCAAGTAATGAAAAGAAGACACACTGGCCTATTTTATGCCTCTTCTTGCCCAGTCAGTCCAGCTGTATGACAAGTACCGGGGACCTTGCTTGCCAGGCAATGTAATTGGGCAAGTGCCTGTGTTTTTCTCTACTTGGAGAGGGATTTGAGTACTGTTCAGACTGATGACACCACTGATGCTCTCCATACAAGGCAGCCATTCCAATTCTTGTGGTTCAGAATGACAGTGCATGGACTGCATTTGAAGCCAGGTGAGACAGCAAGAGTGGGATGATGTATTTCAGAAGCCCAGGAAATAACCTAGGCTTAGACAGATTTGGACAGATCATCAGTGCATGTGTTAGTATTTTATTTTATTTTCAAGGTGGTGGATTTTATTTCAGTACAAATTGGTAAACTTTGAAACAACCACTGTATTTTTCCACAAGGGGGAAAGTGGTCAGAGAATCTGCTGTGTGCTACTCCAGTGGGAACAAATTGCTGAAATTGTATGTTAAAATGGCTTTTGCATAGTCAGTAGAGGAGAGGCAGCTGTGAACAAAAGGTTCCTCTGTGTGCACACCTGTGCAGAGTTACAGGTGCAGCTGGTTAGTCATGAGCTGGGCTTTACCTTAGTGATAATGGAAGGCTGGGAGGAAGGACTACACAAAAGAGCAGCCACAAAGCCTGCAAGCATAAGGAACGTTACTGACTTTTTTCCTTCTTTTCATACACAAAGCTTTGTCTTGGTCTGTCTTGTGCATATGTTTGCCACATGTTCCCCACATCTCAGCATGGCTGTTTATAGCTTTGCCTACTTTTACCTTGTCCTTACTTTGCCATAACTATTGAAGCTCAGCAACTTCTCTGTGGAGTGAAATAATTCTGTGATGGATATAATTTCCTGGGTGCAACAAAGGTGAGGTATTTCTCACATACCGTGTGTGTGGTGTGATAGAATGTATAGCTTGCTTTTCTGGACCTATTTGGGTCTTTGTTTCTGGAAAAGGCTTAACTCTGAAGTGGTAAGAGGAACTGTGTGATGCTATTATATTTTGGGTGCTATTTTCAGGAAGTTGCTAGTGTTTGTTTTAAAATCTTGTGTGTAGCTAAGGTTTTCATTTAAAAAGTCAGCAAATCTCTTTGGACCTTTTTGGTTACTTGATGTTTTTTAACCAATGCTTGCTCAAGCACTTGGTTACTTGACCTTGTTAAGGAGATCAACTTAACTTCCCTGTTTCACTGAACTTTCTGTAAGTGCTTCATTAGAGGGATATGGAATCCTGAAGTATGAAACATGAACATGTGGAACATTCCAGCTACAAAAATGAGGCCTTACAAAGATTCAGTTTTCTTGACATTGTCATCTTCATCCTCTAACCTGTGGCTTTCTCTGTTAAGATTGGTTTCCATACAACATTAGTCTTCCTACTTGGAGTTCCTAGCAAAGTGGCACACAATGGCAGTAAATATATTTTCAGGCTCATGAGTCATTTTTGCATATCTTAGAATTAAAAAAGGTGGGTCTAAGAATATCAAAATGTCTGCTGAATATTTCCTTGTTAAAGTGGGAAGTTCCTTTACTCTGCAAGGAAGTGAAAGTAAGCAGCATCTGAAGTTTGCAGCTAGCTGCTTCAACTTTGTTCACTGGGAACTGTAATACAAAGAGCAAAGTGCAGCTGCCCTGGTTGGTGCAGAGAGCAGCCCAGAGTCTGCAGTTTCACACATGCAGCATTCTAGTTGATCCAGGTGCTGACTCTGAGCTAAGGTGGAAACTTCAGTCCCTATGAACAGTCGCTCAATATTGTTGTGATTTTTGCCTGTATTATGAGTGTCACTGGAAGAATTCTCACTCATGATCTTCACTTCCCTCCCCGCCCCAACTGTTGAGTAGTTGTTGCAGATGTGGCACTTTTTAACCCAGCTGAGTAGTCTTTCTGCCTTATTTGGCCCTTTTGTGTATAAGAAAATTTGTACAAAATAAGGTACTTGGAAAAGTTTAAGCTATTCAAATATTTTAAAAATTTTTACTGAAACTTTAATTTATGGACAGCTGTGAAAATGACTTTTTATGGCTGATGGCATACAGCTGTAAGCCTGGCAGTAATAACAGGCAGTTGCAAGAACCAACAGTTGTTTTAGGTGTTTGTTGCCTCTGTCCTTCTTTGGATGTTGGGTGGAATAAGTCAGGAGCTGTCGTTATCTGCTCCTGGCAACCTTGTGTAATGCCACAAGACCCTCATTCATCAACAGTAGGATGCTCTAATGGTTCAGGTGGAAAAGATTGCTCTTTGCAGGATGTGAGCTAGATTTTGTGAGTCTTCAACTAAAGTCTTCTTGTTAGTCTTCAATTAAAAATTAAATTTACCTCTCCACTCGTGCACTTTTGTATCATTGGTATACATATGTAAAATAGCAAAAACAAGAGTGAAGACAAAACTAGCAATTTTATTTGCACAGGAATTTTTGCTCTTTTTTTAACCTTAAATCTGTCCCACGTTTTCCCCTTTAAAATTTTAAAGGGAATATTTTAAAAGGAATTTTAAGTCTTCCGTTTCCCCTTTAAAATTTTAAAGGGAATATTTTAAAAGGAATTTTAAGTCTTCCGTTGTTGCTTTCCCATATCAGTTAATTCAGAAAATGTAGAGGAGAGAATCCCTACAGGAGGTGCTCAGCAGTGTAGCATCAGACTTTGTTCTCCAGCTTTCTCCTTCTGAAGTTCAAATTCATTAGGTGCATTAAGTTTCTCCTCTGAGGCTGTTCATTTTCTGTATGAGTTGGCCTTCTGGTACAGAAACCTATTGGATCACTTTTCTTCTTACCCATGATATGTAATGCTTTACAATATTGAGATAGTTGTACCTCAGTGTCTGGGTAGTAAGTTTGCCATGAGGAGCTACTGGAAAGTAGAACACTGGGTACATTGGTTTACTGCATATTGTAGTGCTAGGAGTCTGAGACCAAGGTTCTTGCTATAGTTTAGTGCAGAATAATAATCTTTTGCCATGTTTTTTTGCTAGAGTAGCCAATACTGTTAGCGATTTTCATGTTGGGTAGGTACTAAGATACTACATTTCCCAAGATGAATTTTTTTCTCTGGATTCCCTTGGCTGTGATTTTTTCTTTTTTTTGTTTGTTTTTTTTTTTTTTTTCCTCTCTTCTTTTTCCAGGTAGCTGACTTAGTGGGATTATGCTAGAGAGAAGAGAGCCTTTCCCATGGTGCTGATTAGTCAGGTCTCAGCAGCATCCCAAATATACTTCACCTACCTGAGGAGCTCGCAAGTGATAAGTGAGTACAGCTAAGAGTGAAGGAGAGTGACAGGTCATGTGAGGCAGCATGGAGGAGAATGAGCTGGAAGAAGTAAAAAAAACCAAAAAACTGGAGGATTCAACTGAAACACTTTAGGGCAAGGGTAAGTGAAAACACAAAATAGCAGCTGTTGGGTAGAAATACCCTTTAACACAACACAATTTCAAATTTCTCCTGCAAACAAAGCTGATGCTCTCTGTTTAGGAATTGGGAAAGTGCTGTTCAAAGACCCCTGACATACCAGAAACTTAGAAGCTCTGTGTTAAAGGAGAGCCAGAGATGTGTTCAGGTCAGGATGCTGAGTGAAGAACCTCTCCAGACATACCTAACATGGAGCTGGTTGCAGCTTGTTTCCCCCATAGTTACAGTCGAGGCTTTAAGGATGGGAGCCACATGCTCATCAGCTCAAAGTGTGCAATCCATGCCAGCTTTTCCAAACTCTGTGGATGTTCTGAGGTTAGTAGGATATAATTTACAGAATCATGGGGAATGCAGTTGAGCCTTACATTTTACGGTGTATTTCACCTGAGCATATAAAAGCAGTTTGCAAGAGAATATTTTTGTTGTACTCAGAAAAAGGGGAAAATGAGGAATTTTTCCTGGAGCGTGTTAAAGGGAACATTAGAACTAAAGCTCTTGTTCTTGAGTCTTCTAAATGCAGATAATAATCACTGAATGCAGATTGGGTGAGTAGTCTTTTGTTTTAGCTGAAGGTTGTGTGCTATTTATCCCTTTTCCCACCCTGTGAGCCCTTCTCTGGTCATGCTCTTTGACACAACTGAATCTGTGACTGCAGACTGTGAGCCTTGCAGCAAAGATGTCAGAAAAGCCCAAGAGCAGTGCTGTCATTTGATGGTGGAAGTTAGTGTGGCCTGACACAATGCTTGTATCAGAAATGTCTATATTCAGCTGTTCACCAAACAGGAGAGTTAGGGTATAGCTGTATTTTAAGTCTCATTCATTGTATCTTACTGCAAGATACGTGGTAGAAAGACACCTATGCAAGAAAACCTCTCTGGCAGATCTAAATGTGGAATTGGAGGGCGAACAAATTTATACATAATTTTTTCCATGTTGTGTATTTTAATTTTGTCTAGTCTGTTGTAGCCTTCAGATTTTCCAGGTGCTACTGTAAATGAAGGCTAGTAGAGCTGGGTAAAACTTTTACCCAGGTAGTCTGAATTTACTGAACTTTCTCATCCTAATTTTGGTACTGTTACTGTTCTCTGTTTCTGTCATTCTGAAAAATGCTCCTGTATTGCCTAATAGGGAACAGATTTTTTTTGTTCTAATTTGCAGTGCCTGGTTTATGAAAGTCGTCTTTAATTTCCTCCATCAATTTTATATGGGACTATGTGTAAAGTAGCATCATAGAATTGGATTATATGAGTGCCAAAGACAGTTTTTGCTGGAAAGCAGTAGTCCAAAACTAGTTCTAGCTGCCTTTATTTAGACTTAATCCATGCAAAACTGGTCCGTCAGAGCTGGTATTTACCAGCATCCCTGAAACTATAGGGACAGAGTGTTGCCTTTGTTTGCTTGTCTTTCATTGCTCAGTTCACTTAAGTAGCTTTTGTCTCTGAGAAACCAAAGAAATTAAATGAAGGATTAAAGTGTTCTTTTTGTAGAACATTCAGAGTTCATACCATGTAGCTATTACAGAGAAATCTGCAGAAATTATTTTGATTCTGAGTTGCAAATGTCTAAGACTGATAAAGCCTAGTTAAAAACTGCACACTGGAATTTGTTAGTTCATTCATCAATCTTACAAATTAGCATTGCTAGTAAACAGTTTGCTTGCAGCTTCATGGGATCTAGCAGGTTTTTATAAAATGCACACTCTGTTTGAGGCATTGCTAAATAATAATGTATGGATTTTAAATCCCTACTACAACTAATATTCACAAGTCAGCCTTATCATGGCTACATGTTTGTCAGCAAAAAAGCAGATGGATAAAACTTTCTGCAGCAAGGGCTGATTAGGCCCAGAAGAAGGATTCTCTTTCAAGCTCCTCTGCTTGAAAGAGATAATTCTCTACACATTCTCCGCTATGTGTACAGAATAAAGGGGGACTGTGGGGTGTATACAGCAAGATTGTAGGATGGAGTATGTTTAAATACTTGCCTGCCCTCATTCACTAAAGGTTTCTAGAGGAAATCTGTCTTTAACATGCATGCTTCTGCTTCCCACCAGCACATCTGAGGTGCTCATATTGTACCTACATTGTCAGGAGCCAGGCAGAAAGTATGGTGGCAAGAAAACCTTTGCCAGTATTAGAAGTTGTATTTACTTAAAAATATCCTAGGAGAGGTATCTGGTACATCTGTTTTCAAATAAAATGTTTTTAAATTATGGAAGCCTGATTGGGAGACAGGCATTTCTGATGTTAATATGTAAGAAAAATAATTTCTGCAGATACTGATGAAAATTGTTACAGAGCAAACAACTGCTAGGCGATTTGTATACTTTGATTTCAAGTATGCCTCTAAAATAATGGTTTCTAGTATTTGATCCCTTTCACTCCTCAAATTCCAACCCAAATTTTACTTTGTTCTTGTTAGAATTTGAGTAATGTGGAAATGGGAAGTATATTTTTCATACAGATACTTTTATTGCACTACCTTTGCTTCCTGAATCAAATAGTATTTTGATTTTTTAAGCTACCTCTTTTATGATGAGCTTTTTTTTGTCACTTTGATTTTGAGGAAATTACAAAATATTTCCTTTTTTATTTATGTGGGAATCCGTTACTTAGTCCTCAAGTCCTGCTTCCCTTTTAAAGGTTTTGTCAAAGGCCTTTTAAATTTAGTTAAAATATTTAAAACTTCTGAGGAGCTTCATAGTTATGCAGTTAGATCATGACTTTTCTGTATATGTTTTTTGTCTTTAAAAGGGACAAAAAGCCCTTATTTTTGTACTAATGTCAGCTGAAGGTATGACTTTTCAGTGGCAGTAGATTTAGAGTCGGGGGGCTTTAATCAATTTAATTTATTGCCAGTTAGAGTTTTGTTACTGCTTTGGTGTTGGAATTAAAAATAATCATAACACTTAAGGAAAATACTGCTGCTTTTCTCCAGACACTGATCTTCCTTCTCTCTACCCATGCCATCCACCAATTCCTTGGCTGCTTGTCATGCTCAGTCCCTTCAGCAAGGCAACAGGCAGCACAGGAGACTGGGATCAGTCTGTTGTGCTTCTATTTATTCACTGCTCTTTGTTCCATGTTCTGCTGCTCTCTTGTGGGTTTCACCACCAGCCACAGTCCATTTAGAGTTGTAGCTCCTTTTGAGCCTACTCTTGGCCTCTGCTCAGGCTGATTTTCCTTTGATGTTTCTCCTGCTCAGCTGTCTCTCAGTTTCTCTTTTGCTGGTGTGGGCTTATCCTTTTTCCTCATCCTGTTGTAGCACTGTAATGTCTTTTCCTTGGTATTTACAGCCCTGTCTTAAACATTCTTTTGTCCAAGTGCCATCAGCTCCTCTGGCAGTGCTGGAGTGCAGTGGGTGAGTGCTCGCTGGGCCCAAGAGGCAGTGGGCACTACCTGAAGCACAGGAGGATCCATCTGAGCGTAGGGAAGCACCTTTTTAATGTCAGGGAGATGGAGCACTGGCACAGGTTGCCTGGAGAGGTTGTGGAGTTTCTCTGTGTGTGCAGATACGCAGGAGTCACTGGGACATGCTCCTAGGCAGTCTGCTTTAGTAGTTGGCTCTGCATGAGCAGGGAGGTTGGGCCAGGGGACCTCCAGAGGAGGTGCCACCTTCCATCCTCAGCCGCCCTGTGAGTGCCGTGCTGGCTGCTGCGGAGCTGTCTGGGAGCAGCACAGGCAGTCCCTGGCACCGTCCCTCACAGGGACTCTCTGCACCCCCTCTGCCCAAGCCCTGGCAGCCCTGCTCATACACCAGTGCACAGGGTTTTCTTGCGAGTCAGGTCCTTGGCCTGGGCTGACAGGTAGCTGGTACTGCGTTGCCTTTCTGTGCTGGTGTTGTCTTAGCTCAAGTAACTGAAACTCCTAAGGACATGAACAGACATTTATAGCCAAGCTCTGTCTGTGTGCATTTATATCCTTGCTGATTTCAGAAGACAGAACTTAGACCTCCTCTTGACCAGCGGGGTGAAATACTTTTTTGCTGCTCCACCTTTCATCATCATGAAAACAAATCTTTGTGTAGTCTTTATATCCTGTAGACTTTTCCATTGTTTTCTCATTCCTGCTTAATTTGAACTAGCAATCAAAAGTCATTGCCAGGTGAGAGCTGAGTAACAGGAAATTGGTAACGGGGGCAGGGAGAGCAGATCCAGTTAAAAAATAAAGTTGTATATGGTTGATGTGTGTACTGTTAAATATTTAATTTGGATTAATGGAATACTGAGTGTTATGAGCCTTCCCATGTTAAAATGAGGACTGATATATTTCAGAAGTACTTTGTCTTCTTTAACTGTATTGGTGTGCTGTTGTTAACTCAGAGCTGTACTGCTGGAAAGTCTGTTTGTAGAATACTTCATCTGAGAAGTCACAACTAAAGACAGCATAAGCTTTTCCACAGTAGACCTTTTATGGTGATATATTCATATGTTCTGTGAACAGTTGTTGGATCCATCTTTTTAAGATGTTCTTTGCCATAGGTGAGGGGCCATAACAAATGTTGAAATATTCAGAATAATTGCACTTACCTATTCTGTTTTCTTAGTGTATTTCCTATGCATACTGCCTTACCTGTATGTATTGTACTTCACTGGAGGCATGAAAAGTAAATATCAGGTTCTTAATTTACAACGTGTTAATGAGTTTTTAAAATAACTCTGTAATACTAAATATTTTCCAGTGATCTCTGTCTACTAAGAGAGGGTGATGATGAGTAAGCCCAGGTGAATTTAGTCAAAGAGTTAATATTGGTTGTCTTTAGTTTCACTTTTAATTTCTGAATTATTTCAATAATTTTAAATACATATCTTCCTTTAAGAATTTTGTATAGGCTAACCTATGTTAGTAAGCCAACTTTTAGATGATTTGTAACAGCTCTGATACTGCCTTTGACTCGTACAGTTCATCCAATGTCTTTGTAACTTATTTTGTGCCTTTTCTTCCCCTTACACAAAATGTCTCAATAAAAACAAGTTCTTTTGCAACACTGCAAACCTATTTTATTGTACTGATTTTTTTTTACTTGCCTGACCCTTTTGTTTTGTTTTCTGGAGGGACAAGAAACTCTCAGAATAGAATAGATATTTCTAATGGACTCTGCAGAAGAAAATTGACAAGGTGGAAAGCAGGTCATTTTGGAAAGGCAGTGCTACAAAGCGCCTGGGAAACTGGGACTGTCAGTACTAATCAATATATTCCACCATATCTATCACAAATCATTTCTAACAAAAACTGGCACCAGTGGAATGTGAGAATCAATTTACTACTGGCTTCAGTTGTGCTGATTGATGTTGAAAGACTGGAAACACTTTGGGGGGTTTAGCATAGTGAAATGTCTGTGGTGGTGTTACTAACATGTACTGGGGGAGTTCCCATGAGCTCTAGTTGTCCCTTAAACACCCCTTCTTAAAGTGGATGCAAATGCACAAGGCCATAGTCCCTGTCCTCAGTGCTCCTGCCAAAACATTTCGTCAGGGAATGGCAAAATTTGAGCATTTGTCTTCATTACCTGGCAATGAGGTGATAAATAGCTTGACTGCATTTCCTGTCCCCTGTCCAGTGGCAAAGAAAATATTGTCAGAATCTGGAAAAAGTGACTGTAGGGGAATAGGGATCAGTGCTCTGTTCTAAGCTGCCGTTTGATTGTTTCCTCTGCCAGCCCTTTGTTAGAGAGCAGTTCATGGAGTCCCTGGTAGCAGAAACTGAATAGCCCTGTGCTCCTGTGAATGCTGTTCTTCCCTCCTGCACCAAACTGTTCCTCTCCCACCAGATGACTGGTAGCATTATTCACCTCATTTTCCATTTGAAGCACATCTGCTCATTTCCCTCCCTCCATGAAAACCCAAGGAGCAGAGAGATGGCTTGCTCCTTCATGCAGGAGCCTGGCCAAGCAACTTGCTCTGCATATTCCCAGTGGTTTTATTCCATGATTATTTCTCCTCCCCCACTCTGGTTTTCAGTGCCCTTAATCTGCATTTAACTAGTTCTAGCCCTGGATATCTGTCCCGTGGCCTGTCACTGCCTGGAGCAGATACAGCACAAACGATTGACCCTCTCCCTTTGGCAGTTTGGCTTTGGCTGCACAAAACAGCCAATAAAGGGGAAAGGGCTGGGTAGCTGATTATGGGAATTAGCTTGATGCTGTATAGTTTTATGGGTTTGAGATAAAGGAGGAAATGTTTGCTTGAGAATTAAATTGCTTTCTCTCTTTATTTCTCCTGCTACCTGCTCTTCAGATGACAATTTTTCAGAAGTTATGGACTAAAAGAATAGCATATGTATTAGCCAGACATAGCTTGGACTGGAGGCTGTTAGCTTGTCTTCCAGTGGCTGAAGCTGGAGTGTGTAGCTTTCAGGTCATTATGTGATCTGTCTAGAAACTCTGAAAAGACTTGACTGAAGCCTCTGTAGAGATTCTGACAAGGCTTTTTCTCACTAGTTGCTGATTATCTTGGTCTGCTTTGTGGTACATATATCATACTTCTAATAAAAAGCAAATTATTTCTCACTTCTGCTGGTGCTCTCATTGTACACTAATTGTTCCCACATGGCAATTGTTTCCCTCTGGGCCCATGCATTGCAGAGTCCCAGTGACTCTCCTCTCCTACTTTCTCCCCACACAAAGCATGTAGCTGTCTGGGCTTTCCCCTGTGTTTTTCTTGAGACACTTCTACAGGTATATTGGCAAAATCTTCCTTTAATCCCTACTGCTTCTTCAGCTTTTCCTTTCCATCCTCTCCACAGTGCCACGTTAGCCCTGGGACACAACACCATGTCCAAGTTGACATATCCTAAGGATCACCTGGGAAGTTTGGGATCTTTGACCTTTGTGTGTAGGGTGACAAGCTGAGGAGTTTGATCAGACAGCTTTGACAGTGGATTGGCAATACTGCTAACCAAGATCATACAGAAACACATCTGCTTTTCATGTGGTTCCGACAGAATGTGATTGTCAGCTGTCTTCACTCTGTTGGGGGCTTTTTGTGGGCTTTTGTTTGGTTTGGGTGGGAAGGGATGGGGTTTTTTGCATCATTATTGTTGGGGTTTTTCTGAAGTTTTGTTTGTTTAGTTTAGCTTTTTTTTAAATCTCGCTCTCCTCCCACACAAGTATTTATTCCAGCACTCTAAAATAGCTCCTGAGGGCCAGGCTTTTTTGGGCCTGGAGGCCCTTCTCAGTTTTCTTGCTGAAGCAGGTCTGTTTGTTCTGCAGTAATTGTATTTTGATAAAGAAAAGGCAATAGATCTTAGGGGTGTGTACCTGTCATTGGCCTATGATATATGAGACCTAGTTTCTAGCTCTGGCTCCAGTGAACTCTTGTACATTTTTTATTAGTCAGTGGCTGGATGAAGCACATAAACAGGGATGCCAGTCTGAGTCTTCTTTCTCCCAAGTGAGTTTGTGTTGGAGTGACTGTTCTCACTTAGCACTGGTAATTTACTCAATTTACTTCAAACTGCTGTGGACTCAAGCAATAAGTTCTGAATCGGGTCAATTTGGACACAACAGCAAAGTGTAAAAATAATACAAGCTAACATTGTGCTCTGAGAGCAGTCATGAAAAAAAAATACCAGCTCCTGGAAATGCAGTGAATTGAGTCTCATTCAGCCCCTCTTGTTGACAGAGCATCATTGCAAGCATGCTTCTTGGTTTGGCTCTTTTAAATCTTGCACTTGGTCTCTCTGTCCCAAGTTACTGTGCCCCTAAATTTAAAATCCTTTTTTTGACACCTGAAAATAACCAGCAAACCTGTGCTGACGTCAAAAGTGAGGCAGCTTTTTCTCACCTGAAAAGACTTCCAGTGCTAAAAGTTTTCCCAGTTGCACTGTGCTCTGCCAAACATGTTTCTTCCAGATGCTGTTTTTCTAACCATGTGTTTAAATCAGTGGTATCAAGTATTTCCTTTTCAGCATGCAGGCTATTTACCTAGGCATATAATAAAGATGCTGGAAGGCTGTCATTTTTGTGGATGTTGGCTGCAGGTAGGTTTTCAAGATGGTGAGACATCCTGATTGGAGCAGTAGAACAGTAGTTGTACTTTAGTGATGGATAAAACATAGAGGAAAATTATCCTTAGAAATGGTCTAGTGAAATATTTTATGTTTAAATTATGATGCATTGAACTTCCACTATTTCAGTGAACTTTCAGAGGACAGTACATGGATTCAGAACTCAAAATGCCAGTTTTCCTGTCCCGCATCTCAGTAAACTCTCCTGGAAGCCTCAGAGCTGATGCAGCCAGGACTCCCAGCTTCCTGCCTCTCCTGCCACCTTCTGAGCTAACCATTTTAAACTTGGAAATTTCCAGACCCTGAACACATCACCACACTGTGTCCCAGCGATGTTGGCAATATTAGAAGCACTGCTATGTGATTTATATTTGCTGCCCAGTGGCTTGATGCTTAATAGCAGCTGCAAAATGGACTGGATTCTGATGAATTTCCTAGTTGAGGCTGAGTGGGTAGCAGCATTAGAATCTCAGCATTTTTCAGAATTTCCCACATGCTCAGCTGGTGATCACTCTCTTTGGAAATACTATACTGCAGCCTGAAAACATTCAGGTTGAAAATAATTTGGGGTTTCAAATCTCTTCCCAGATTAAGAGAACTAATTTCTACTGCGTTTTTCTGACGTGTCTGGTATGACCACGAATGGAAAAAAGGTATCAGGTTTTATAAATGACTGGACCTGATCCAATCCTGTGCTTAGTTTGGAAAGGATGTAAACCTTTAACTTGCATGATACAAAGTGCGGGTCCAAGGCTAATGTGAGAATGGGTGGCAGTGAGAACAAGCAGCATAAGCATTCGGAGCATTTTTGAGCCTGCCAAGTATTGATTGGTAATGGGAGAGAATGAGTGGAGAAGCATTTCAATTTGGCACCCATATGTGATTCTGGTGCTGTCACAGTGAATTAGCAGGACTTTCTTTTCCCTCTAGTCCATCCCATGCTTTTGTCATTGAAGTATCCCCTTTGCTCATATCAACTTGTTAAAAGACAAAGTGGAAGAAAACCAAATAAATTCCCAGAACTTTTGCCCCCAAAAAGCCTGATTATGTTATGCTGCTATCCTCTGAATGGAGGCTGAACAGTACTAACGACTGTCACAGCATAAATGTTATAGGGGATTCAAGCTACAATTACTCATTTTGCACAGTCACTTAATCCACTAATGGGGAGAAATGGGACAACAGTTTAAGAAGGCAAGAGAACTGTCAGAGATTATTAAATCTGTTGGGATCATTTGGTTTAGTGGTCTGTCTTGACCCAAGTACATGGTTCAGCTAATGCAACAGACTTAGTGCCTCCGGTAATTAGAGCAAGAAGAGATGGGTCATCATTAGCAACTAGAAATTCAGGGTTGTATTTCATCTGGAAGGCAGCATCTTCAACAGGGCTTATTTGTTGCCACTGCAGATCATCTGTGAGTCACAAGTGGTACATTGGTCTGACTCATTTGTATGATTTAGCAGAGGCTTTTTAATACATGCTCACTGTTCCGTATGAATAGTTTTTCTAAATAGTTGCCCAACAGAAAAAGACAATATTGGACAACCCTGTGCAGTTAATACTGCTGCTCTTATTTACAAGATGTTGGTGATTTCTTTATTGTTGTGCAATTCACAGTTCATATTACTTTTGATTGTAGGTTTGAAATGTCTTTGTCATATCTGTGAAACTGAAGAGTGAAGAAAGGAAAGCCAAGCAAGCATAGAAAGCATCAGTAATTGGCATCTTCACAACATACAAGAGCCAATCTAATACCATTCAAGGCATATATTCACAGAATACTTTCACAAGCGTTTCACAGATCCAAAATCATATTCAGTCCTGCATATTGCCAACAGCATGAATGAAAATTATATACCACAGATTCAGTGGTTTTGCAGATACTAGGAAATTTCTAAATCCTCTTCAAAGAGTACTGCTACGTAAATGAACATGCAGGTACAAAGGAAATTATCCACAATCTGAACTCCATTATAAGGTACTATGAAATAGGAACTGAAATAATACAAATGGGGTGATGTAATATAGCTGAGTCATTTCATATGATCTTATGCAGATCAGCAGACAGGGAAATGTGATTTGAGAAGACCAAAGTTTTTGAAGTGTGGCTTGAAAATGCTTGAGAGAAACTCTATAAATCAATGGATGCTCATCAAGCAGAATTTGGGTGTCTGTGGTTGGCTAATTAGATATGTGATGCTAAAAACCTCCTCAGAGACACCATCAAAGAGGGGAGGAAGGTTGCAGGGCTTCAGCAAGAACTGTCTGGAGAAACTGTCTCTCAAAAATATGCCCAAACCCTAGCGGGGGCTTAAGGCACTTCTAACAATCACTAGAAAAGAAAGAGGATTCAGAGGTGTCAAAAAGATAGCCATTCTCAGCGTGGATGGGAATCTCCTTAGAAACAAGTATACTTAGGAGTTTAATTTGCCAAATAATCAAGTTCAAAAGCTCTCAGTAGTGCTCATGTCCATGATATCTGATGGATTGTGAGCTAACTAGAACTGAAGAGTGGTTTTGTCTTTACATGGTTGCCTGGCTTCAGCAGATCGGTTTTTATCTCAATGAAGCTGTTGTGAGCTTTTCACAAAAGAATGGGTCATCTGGTCCCACCTCTCTGCTCAGGCAGGGTCATCCCAGAGCATATGGCACAGGATTGCATACAGACAGTTCTGGAATATTTCCAGTGAGGGAGATTCCACAGCCTCTCTGAGCAACCTGTTCCAGTGCTTGATCAGCCTCACATTTAAGAAGTTCTTTCTCATATTAAGGTGGAACTTCCTGTGCATCAGTTTCTTCCCACTGTCTCTTCTCCTGATGCTTGAAACCACTGAGAAGAACCTGGCTTCATCCTCTTGATGCCCTTTTTCTTTCCTTCTGTACTCCTTGAAGAGCAAGGAAAAAGAAATAGCCATTTTTCACTCCCTCTTGCTGGTGTGCCTGGGGAGTTAAGTTGTTGTAGGCTCAGGGGAAATATTTTTTCAGGAGATTGTATTTATCAACTGTTGGAGCTTGGATCCATTTCCGATTTTCTCCACCTTTATTTTACTTTATACAAGCAGAAGGTGCCTGAGAAGGACCCATCTGATGGAGGTTTCTCTGCAGTACCACTGCATCAGCTCAGTAGACCTCACTGCAGAAGCCTGGATTCTTCCCACTTCGTGTCTACATCCTCTTTTATCTATGCAGATGTTCCGATTTCTGCTCTGTCCTTTCTCTTTACTCTTTCCTTCTGATGCAGGCTTTTCCCACAGTAACATTCCTTCTTCACACATGGCCATCTGCCTCTACTTTTCTGCTGCATTCTGTGCTATCTGCTCCTCATGTGACAAACACAAGTTCTTGTGAGTTCAAGACTGTCTGCTGCCTTTGATACCACTCTAATCTGTATTTTGCTGGTGGTGTAAAGGTCTTTATCAGTTGTAGTATTTACTGTCAGCCGAATAGTAGCATAATATGTGCTACTTATAAGATGGAAATAATGAATGGATTATAATAGTAAGGATTATGAACATAAGGTGTGTTATTATATAAAAGACAAATGACCAAAACCACTTCATCTCTCTGCTAGCACCATGTCTCTGGACAGCTGTCATGAGGAGAGACCTTACAGGTGCAAGAAAGAGAGACCCTTAATCTCTCCTTGCTTCATAATACATGTCTGAGGGTCTGAGTATTAAAGTAATGTATGGTCGTGTCAAGAGTGTTAAGGAAGTTGTCTTCTGTATGTGCAGCTGACTGACTGAGGGAGCACCAGGGACTAAATGTTTTAGGGGCATGCTTTTAATGCTCTCTTGTACATTCTGCTTGGATATAAGCCCATCCAACCCACCCCTACAAGTTCTGTTCCAACCTATTGTTCCACTTGCCTTCTTTCAGACCCTGCCTTTTATCTGGCTTTCTTAGCAGAGCTCACATAAACTGCTGTCCCCTCAGAGGAAAGATAGCCAGTAAATCCTGAAGTGAGCAAAAGCATGGTATGAGTCCCTAAACATTGGGGAATCAAGAAAATCTTTTTCAGTGCCCAACTCTAGTGGAAGCTGGTTTGGGAAGTAAATGCCTACACATCTTTGTGAAGGAATCGTCAAGTCAGCAAGAAGACAGTGGCAGCTGTCTGTCAGAGAAAGGTTTGCTTTGTAGGTGCTAGGGCAGCAGATGTCCTGCAGGTGTTTGTGCTCCAATTAATTACTTAAATTAATGTACTTCATATTTGACTTAATGAAGGACATAATGAAGGATAACTAGCAACAACAGTACCTCTCCTGAGGTAGCACCCAGTGCCCACCCATGTGCTGCCTTTTGCCAGCTGCTGCAGAGGCACTAAATTGGTTAAGAGATGTCAAAGTTCTTTTTCCAGGGAGAAATAGTGCTCTTACCCAAAAGTGGAGTGTGCATTCCTTAATAAGGAATGCTTAGCAGCATGGGGTCTCATGTCTATACTCTGTCACTCCCTTCTATGTGCTGATGTACCCTTCTTTCTAAAAGCCACCAAGCTTCACTGGATCAATGAGGCCTGATCAATTGTTTTTGCCTCTGAATCATCCATATGGGGTTGTTAGCTAAGCTGCTGGCAGAAAACGAGAGGCAGCTTTCTGTCTGTTTACTGTAAAGAAAGCGAAGCAAGCTACAGGAGGGGACAAGCTGCACAATATTTACTGTCAATACAGCCAGAGAGAGAGGGGAGATATAAGGAGAGGGGAGAAGAGGGGAGCAGGGGTTGCAGACTGCAACCCCAGTGAATGATATGAGTGTAAAAATACCCATATGTTTTCAGATGGAAAGAGAGTGGATTAGTCAACAAGGAATAACTGAGAGCACTTAAGAAAGGGTGTAGTGAAAGGCTAGTGAGGCAGGGGCATACTAGTGGCATGCAGAGTAATAATGCTGTGCATGTGTGTACTGAAGCTGGACTGCAATCTGAAAAGCACTTCCAGATCTGCCCTGAGACAGAGCAGTTGCTGGGATTTTTTTGTGTATGCCTGCATGCAAGATCCACCATTTAAAAGTAATAAGATGAATAATAACAATTGAAGGTAGAGAATAATATTTGGAGCTAGTTTTCTGAATGAGCTGGAAGTCACCACTGTAGCTCAGAGCAGAAAAAGAAAATTATTAAAAATAGGCATGCTTCCTTGCTTCTCTCTTCTCTTACTCATCCACAGCACAGAGGTGTTAGGTGAACTGAGCTTCACAGGGCAAGAAGGCTCTGAGCAGCTCTCTCTGAGTGTTCCTCTACTTCCAGAGGCAGGTGAACAAGTGAAGAGTGAATTCACACTTTAAAGAGCAGCGAAGACCATCTTGCCATGAAGCCATTCACAGATGAAGATGTAGAAATCTACATCCAGAGCAAGGTAAGACTTTATCTGACCAGATTTTCTGTCTCCCACACTAGGTGTTGATTCTGAAGGGTGCCAAATTTGACACTTAGTTGCTCGCCTGCTGTCTTCATTTCTGAGACAAGATTGGGTGAAGTTTCATGAGAACTGTATTTCTAATGAGATTTCTAGGTTTCTGTTGCAGAATCTTATCTGCTGGTAGCCTACTTTTTCAAGGTGCTTGTCCTCTTCTTCTAGGTGTCCTGAATTTTTGTTCCTAATCTGGGATTCCAGATGTGAGACTAGCTGTAATTGACAGCATTTAAATCTAAGGAAATGTCCTTGCATCTCTCCCTGTCTGGTGGTCTTGGCTTGACCAAAACAAGACCAACACCAGGCGTTGCCTCTAAAAAAGATTCATGTAGGAACTGCAGAGGCAGACCAATATTGTTAGAATTCAGTCATCAGTCTGTCACCTCAGCTTAGGATACTTCTCTATATACCATGATTAAAATAACATGTCTCATTAGCACATGCAGACTGGAATCTCATTTTCTATTTTATAAGATATTCCAGCACTCAATTTTTCCCCCATTATGAAATGAAATAAAACAGAATAAAATCTTTTGTGAAACAATAATGTTTAATAAAAGCTCTAAGTGAGCCATAACATTTTTTAAAGCTGACATGTTTCATGGCAGTATTTAGCTAGATCCTGTTTTATTGTCTGCTTTCCTCAACAAAATGCAAGATACCAAAGTGACAAATAATTTCAAAATGAGAAAGTGTAAGGCTTTATTTTCTGTAAAGGATCACATATTCTAGTACAATGAAGGGGTTGGTAAGAAAGGTTTGTTTTCTCTGTGGAAATGTTTTGGTGGCAAGTAGAAAAGTTCTCCCAGAAATATACCTTCTTCAGGCATGCAGTGTTGTGCCCAGGAAAATCATTCCATAAGAATCTGTTCAGTAAGCTATAACAGAAAATGCTTCTCTGAAGATTTAAAAAGCAGAGCTACAAAGGAGGGAACAGAGGGAAGCCATGTACAGGAAAATGCTCATATGACAGCCATAAGTACAAGGAACAGAAGCAGGCTATAGTTAAGTGAGGCTCATAGTTGCCAATATTTTAGGTTATACTAGAAGTCTGTTTTCTAGCAGCTCTCCAGCTCTGATGGATTCTTAGTTTCTGCTTGCTCCTGAGTCTCTTGTCCAACTTCAGGCAGTTCAGCTTGTCAAATGCTGCCTGTTTTTGGAAATAGGTCAACCACCTGGTGCAATGAATCTCTATAATACCAGAGATTTCATCCTTAAGCTGCTCATCAAAGGAAAAATTTGAATGCATATGGGTATGGATGTGGCTGGGTAAATAAGAGAAAACCCAAATGATCTTAACAAGTTCCTAATAAATCCCAATCCTGCTTCCTTCCCCCTTAATAAAATCGTAATTGACCTTGTTATTCAAGTTTTGTGCATTTCTTTTAGCACAATTCCCTGAGTTAAGACCTGGTAAGGGGAATGCCAGCGAGTCACAGAAGTGGCTGTCCAGCAAATACCATAAAGTGTCTTTCTTCCAGTGCGTCTGTGCTGGTACTAGAAGTATCTGCGAAAAATGCCTTGGCTCTTCAGACTCACCTTCTGTTTTCTGATTTTTTTACCCTCCCTTCTGTAGGAAGGTTATATTTTCCAACAGGATGATTAGGGAGCTAATTATAGTTAGCTAATTATAGTGAGCACCCTCTGTCAGTCACATGCCCATTGTTTTTTATTCCTGCTCCAGTGATGGGGAGAACACATGGAAAGAGGTGTTTGGTGGTACTCCCTCAGCTGTTTTTTTTAGTGTATACTCTTATAAACAACTGCTGTAGCGTAGTCAGTAGGTGATGAAGGCAGAATTAAATGAGGCCAGGCTGAGTTGAATGGATTCTCCCTGGATACTGGAAGTGGCAAAAAATGTTTCCAGCAGGTGCCCCTTAGAGAGAACAGAGCATGAGCAATGCATAAAGAGGGCACTCTAAGTCTCTGTTTGAGCTGACCCACTGTGCATACTCTTTATACTTTTCAGTTTAAAAAAAGTCTTTTTTTGCATAAAAGCTCTTAGACATAGACAGCTTTCTCTGCCACTCACCATTCACTTGTTGGAGAAACCATTAGGTATCTTGTCAAGCTTATTGGACTATTCTAAGGAGTTGTTCTGGAGGAACAAAAATAAGGTGGAGAAAATAGATACAGTATAGATACAGATGGAGAAGTGCCATAAATGAAAGCTGAGATGAGGAGATGAAAATGAACATGGGCTAAAATCTTTCAATGTTTTTCGTTTTTGTTTTTTTTTTTTAAGTACATGTAAGTAACTAAAACTGCTCTTAGAGAAAAGGGTGAATTGGAATGAGGAGGAGGGTGAATTACTAGGGAAATTAAAGGGCATTATATAAACATGAAGGACTACGTGGTGTTAAGATAGCAAAGAAACAGAATGTCAAGGGTGGATGAGAGCCCAGGCAAGGGAATATGGTGCTGTTGTCTGACGTATTTCCCACTTCCAAAAGCTGTTCAGGCTTAGTAAAAGTACTGTTAACTTCGTTGTCTGAGGGAGGAAGGTATTCAAACTCTGCTCATCTTCAAGATCAGTATTAGTCAATTGCTATTCATGGGTTAATGGATGTGAGGCAAGCGCTAGTCCACTTTAGTCCATTGAATGGTCCCTTTTTGTGAAGAAGTGGATCTATTTGTCCTCTTCTAGGCCCTGGGGACACATTTCAACACACTTGTGTGGTTTTGGCTGATAGTAAAAGAGAATAGAGAGTTGTTTAGATGCTGAAGAAGATGCTGAGTAAACAGGACACAGGAAATTTAGAAAGCCATAGGCTGCTTTGGGATGGAAGGCACCTTTAAAGATCGTATAGTGCAGTTTCCCTGCCGTGGACTGTGACACCTTCCACTGGACAAGGGCTCAAAGCCCTGTCCAGCCTTGCCTTGAACACTTCCAAGGATGGGGCATCCACAGTTTCTCTGAGCAACCTGTGCCAGGACTTCACCGCCCTCACAGTACAGAATTTTTTACTTATGATTTTGCTTCCTTTTGGTCTTTGATAATAACAAAATATTGTAGCAATTATAATTGACTGTGGCAATTATGCTTTATCATTCACTTTAGTTGAGTGATTAACTCTGTTTCTGATTTTTTTTCTTGCCTGCAAGAAATAAGGTTTAGTAGAATATGGTGAGGAAAAAGAAGAATCAAGAAGAAAGCAAAAGCTGCAACTAAATTAGATGAAGCATAGGATCCAAAAAAGAACAGTAAACAGTCTTAATATTTCACTCTCCATAAGTAATTCTGGTTGTATAAGTAATGACAAATATGTTCATGAACTTCGTTAACAGTAGCTGAATCTCCTCACTTTGGAAAATGTGTAAGAATATTTGGGAAATATTAAATGTCCTTTACTAACATCGTTCCTTCATGTTCCTCTTGTTGAATCTCCTTGTTCAGATTGTGACAGACCCCTTGTGCTCCCTTCATTTTTAGTCATAAGGGAGGTTCAGGTTCATCTTATATTTTTCTGAGTTGTCCACCCATCACCTCAGTTGTCCCAAGACTCAGACATTTCACTGAAATAATTTTCAATAATTCATTATGTAACTACTTCTTGAATTGAAAAACTACCCTTTAAGCCACAAAAACACCTAGTTCCCAATGGGGCCAGCTTTGGAAATATGCTTTCACACTGTCTAGGAGTAGAGTCTCATCTGTACTTCAGCCATAAAGACAATGTGGATACTTTCAGTGTAAAAGGTAGGCATCTAGCTCATGCCACATACATCTGCCACCTGACTAATGGGCACATCTCTAAGTCTTGATGTCCTGTCAGTTCTTGGAATGGAACATATTCTGACTTTGAGAATGGCTACCATATGCAGGGGAGTAAGTGGTATTCTGCGTCAAATGGATAAAGAATTGAGACTGTAGAATTAGTTGGTAACAAATTTATCTGTGTAGTGAACTCCTTTCCTTCCATCCAATGGTGTTGGCATGGAAATATCAATTAATGCTCAATAGTCTTGAATATTGACCCTTTGGTGTTCTCAGCTCTGTCTCATGGTAAATTGATTGCAATAGACAGGGGAACAATTTTTATTCCCAGTGCAGCACAAGCACAAATGTTTCAGGATGCTTTAAGCTGATTTGTGTGCTTCCCACTGGAGACCAAGACTGCAATTACCTGTAACATGAAGTGTCTTTCCTGGAACTGACAGGTGGAACGGCGGCATTACCTGGTTTCCAAAGCAGTGGAGGAGGTGCAGAAAATCATCCAGCAGCTGACTGCAGAAATCAGCTACAAGGCCGTGCGATTCCAGGCTATCTCCAACTCTGGCATTCACAATGAGAACATCAAGGTATGAACAAGAGCTCTAATGCACTCTCTGGCAGCCTGTAGCCATCCAGAAAGTGATTTCTCCATTATGTAAGTGTTTGTATGGGCAGGTACCTCACCCAAACACCACAGACGATGTGCTGACACTTCACTGTGGAGTTCTAGTGACTGAGTCATTGGCACTCACTCATGGACATCTCACAGCCAGAGGAGCATCCAAGAGAGATGGATAAATCAAGCAGAGCCTCTTCTTGCAGCTGCTGCGTTTACAAACAGCATCTATTGCCAGAGCTGTCAATCCACAAACAGAAGCCAAAGCTCTTTGGGAGTCAGAAAGGAAAACTTATGCAGCAGTAACATAAGGAAAAATGCTCATGCCTTCATGAGCTATGACCCATATTTTTCACAGGTAAAAAATCTGTCAACTCACTAAAAAGGATTAAAGAAGAATTAAAAGTCCTTCTTCTGCTATGAATATTAGAAAGCTTCTTCTGAAAAATATGTTTTTTCTTTGTCATGAATTGGAATTTCTTTTTCATTAGGAAAAAAATAATTCTTATTAGTGGGAGAAGTGAAATGCCTCCCTGCTTTAGACCTTCAGATGTAAAAATAATAATGCCCTGTACCAGCTGTGACAGAAGAAGGCTGCTTATTTCTTGTGACTCCATTACACAAAAGTAACTAGTAAAGACACAAGAAACAATCACAGCAATGGCAACTTCAGATGAAAACAATTTTTTCATCTGACCTAGCTGAAATAATAATGTCAAGCATTATACTGAACCACAGCCATTTACAGATCAAAACACAGCAAATAAAAAGAAGCACAAGGCAACTTTTGCAGCTCTCTGGGGCTGAAAGGGAAGAAGTCTCTGTATAAAGCTGCTGGAATGGTATGGTGGTGGACCCAGTCTGAAACGTGGCCATTGCCCTGGGGACAAAGAGATTCATAGCTTTTCTGGGATTTCTTGTATCCCAGAGCATGTGGTCTTGTCAGTAAGTATGGCCACAGTGACATAAAACAGTGCCACATCCTGGTCCATGAGTTCCTTAGTGCCAGACTCTGCCAGGCACCTCTTGTGTGGAACAAACCTGCTTGGCTAATGAGGTCTGACAGGACCAGGGTCAGGGTAAATATGTTGCTCCGGAAAGCAAAGCAGAACAAAACCACCAAGGCAATCTATTATGAGCAGTAACTTGGTGTTATAGTATGCAGATCTGAACAAATTCTGCTTGAAAGAAATGCTCAAAATCTATTTCCTTAAAAGTGGCGGATCTGTTGTTCATGCTTAACTGAACCCAGTGTTACAAATCTGTGGAAGTAACACTAGGAGGAACTGACTAACTGTCCTATATGTGTGGGGCATGAAAGAATGGGTTGATGAGAAATTATTTTGGTTTGGGCTGTCTACTTCCAAAGATTGAAAACTTTAATACTGTTGCTGACATACTTTAACATAGAGGAGACTTGTGTCCAGGGAAAGTCAATCTATTCATTATTCCATGTTCAATTTTGCAACATTATTTTTTCTGTCAGTTAACTCTACAGGATTTTTCAGAACTTTCAGCTTCTGGCTAAAAGGAATCAATTTAACATGGTGAGAGATCTAAATTTGTTGAGAAGCCTCAAGCTCCCTTCTAAATATGAAGGGCTGAGTGAAGAATAGTTAAGAAAAGTCTTCAGGTATTCAGTGTTTTCCTGTGATCCATGTAACAAAAAGTTATGCTATATTGAAAACCTGAATTAAAATTCATCTGAACAAAACAGATTATTTCATTTTTAAAAGTCCTAACTGTTTGGGTTTTTTTGTGGCCCACCATTTTTGGAAGTGTCAACTGTGCAGGGCTGATGAAAATGCTAAGGAGGCTTCAGTAAAGTTACAATGAAGAGGTCCAGACTAATCACTGGTACTGCACTGTCCAGTGGCATTGCCAAGTGTTTAATCAAGGTGGGGTAAATGGGGGGGATTTTCCTTCAATAAACTCCAAGCATCCAGAGAAGCTTGCAGCTTTGCTCTGTGAATGAATGACCTTTGCTGTGAATGAATGATGCTTTCTCTCTGTTCTGTCTACTTGTCTTCCTTTCTGCTTCTCTCAGGATCAGCCAGCTTTACTGGCCAAGTGGTCAGCTATGCTTCGGAGGAAGCGCCCATTCCACCCATCCATCCAGGTACAAAGCCTTCCTGGTGCCTGACAATCCCTGTGCTTGCTTCCTCCTCACACACCCTCTTCTCCAGACAACTTCACCCACCAAACTGATCCTTCCATGACCGATTTGTCCTCTGAACAAGAGACTTGCTTTTTTTTTTCCTCTCAAAGAATAATTATTTTCTTTCTAACCTAATATTTCTGTCTCCCTGGAACAGCCTGGCCAGGTTCACAAGAATGAGGTTATATTTAATTTGCCCAGCATACTCTAGACAGGATTTTAACACAGCAGAACTGGCCACAAGTTACACACCCAGAACTGGAGACTCTTGCCTGTGACTTTCTGGGGCCTGTGGTCTGCACACAGTGTGTGAGACCATCATGTGACAGAGCGTAGGTGTGGGACTGGGATTTGTTTAGGCCAAGAAAATACCAACTGGCCAGCATTACAGTGCTAATCCCAGCCTTGTGCATTCTGTTGTTTTCTGGTAAGCCCCAGGTGGAGGATCCTTGTGACTTGCATTTGTAGGCACTCACATAACATGTGCAGCTCTTCCCTTTGCAATTTATTGGGTGCCAGTGCATACAAGATAGCATTTTGGTATGGGGGGAAATGGTTGTTTACCTGAAACTGTGGCTGAGGCAGTGAGAGGAGCAGTAACTGCATGACAGCCATTGTATTTTTTCCTTATGGAACCTACTACTCTGTTTCTGAACTGCCCACAGGATTTCTCAGCCCCACCAAACCTGATGTGTGCAGGTCAGATTGATCTGCAATGTCATCCTTTCAGCATCCTCCTTTATGGTTTATATTTGACAAAAGAGCAGCACCCTGGTGTTTTCTTTGCCATTTCTGTGCTTCTGGCTGGCCATCTTTTGTTTTCCAAATCTCTTGCCAGGGAGCAGAGAGGACCAGCTGCTCCCTGTGTGAGAGAGAGAGAGACAGGATGTAAGCATAGCAAGGCAGCCCCTGCCCTATGGTTCTCGAGTGAGACAGATGCAAGGAGGGCAGCTGAGTCAGCCAAGAGTGTAGATCATCAGGGGAGCCTGCTGATAAGTCAGGTCTGAGGTCAAGCTGCTTCCCCACTCACTGGAGCCCAGGGCTAACCTGAAATGGGGGTCTCAGACCCATGGGCAGAAGACACAGAAAGACTGCTTAGGGGCGAAAAAAACTGTTTGTGCCCTCAGGGCACTGGCACCTCTGTGGTAATACTTTAAATCAACTGAGCTGAGGAAGGCTACCAGAGTGTTTTGGATTATTACAGGAGAGTGATAAGCAATGTTTCGTTCACCATGGGTGTAACCACCTTGCAGCAGTGGCTGTCACTTCACATCCTGCTCATGCAGCAGCTTCACCTTACTTATGCCCCTGTAAGTTAGGCTTGGTATCAAGTGGGCTTGAAAAGTTCCTAAGCCAACATGGTAAAAATCTGAGGACTTGGAACACCCCTTCTGGAACCACAACTGCCAGATGCTTCCAAAGTAGCACTTGGACATGTCTGGCTATGCCCTGGGCCAGACATGATGTTTTGTGGTATTTGAGTCACCTCATTCTTTCCTTGCAAATACCATCTCAGAATTGCTTTTTATTGGAAAATGGTTGTTCCCCAAGTGAGGCAAATGAACTGCCTTGCAAACAAGCCTCTTTAAGGCTTCCTTGTCCATTGGTTGCTGCCTCCATCTTTACACTGTTTCTGTCATGCTTATCAGGAGATGCAGTTCCATACATTACAGCTGGCCAAAACCTGGACTTATTTCTGGGCGTGACACTGTCTGTGTAGGCTCAGGCATGTCACTTGCCTTATGTCTCTGTCCCTTTAAAGGCCAGTCAAACAGAAACACTTGAAACACTTCTAAAATGAATGGGCCATAGCCTTCTTTTGCTAATGTCTGTCATGGACTTTGAAAGAGATCAGAAAGGTGAACTTTTTGCCATAGTTATGACTAGCATTGGACTCTGGCTTATCTCAAGTGACAATTCTGAGATAATAACTACCACTATTTGGGTTTCCCTTGGCTGGATCTCAAAACATATTTTCTCATGCCTTCCTGCTTCTTGGAAGCTGCTGGTGATTACATCTCATCAATTGCAGACTAGAAATAACAAGAAAAGGGGGAAAGCATGGCAGGTGTGGTGGCAAATCGGCCAGTGAGCTCTTTTCTTCTAAGAGCTTCACATCAGACACCTTCTAAGACAATTTCCTTTTAGTCTGCATGCCTCCAAGGTAACCCTTGGACAAGTCCTGGCTGTGTTCAGTTAGTCCCATCATAGTTTGTCCTTCTTTTCAAAGCCCCCAGTTTTACCTAGTACGTCCTCAACCCTGTTTTCCTTACTTTAGCTCATGGATCTGCCCTTGTCTCCTCTCTCAATCTCTCTGAACTCTCCTAGGTCTTAGCACCCAGCCAGTTCCTCATCACAGTTCCTCTGCGTGGCCTGACCGGCTACAGGGAATGCCAGGTACGGCACTGGCGCTATTACACCGTGAATGGAGCCAAGCTCCTCTCCTCCGTGCGGGACCCTGAGGAATTGCATCAGTGGCTGGAGGTGGAGCAGTTCTCAAAAAGCCTTCAGCAGTGGCATGAAGAGGACGTGAACATCGAAGGTGATCTGGTTCCAGCCAAAGTCCTCATCGTCTTCCGGGAGCTGGTGGAGAAGTCGATTGTCTCCTGTAACCTCTCCAGTGAGTTTGGTGGGGACAGGTGTGAGGGAAGCCATCACACACACAGAGTGTTTGCCTTGCATGGTCAGAAGCTGAGCAAAACTCTCCAAAACCAGGAAGCCTTCAAGTGATTGCAGTGACGTACACAGACCTGCACTGAAGATAGAATTCATTAGTTCTGGGGCTCTTTGTACCCAAGATGTTTCTCCCTTCTTAGGAACTTGGGTAGGGTCTCCAGCAACATCACCGTGGCAGTTCAACTGAGAGGCAGCCTAGATTTTTAGAACATTTAGGAGTTTATTTGGGAAAAAAAAATCTCTACTACAGCACCTGCAATATATTTAAATTATTGAGGAAGGTAGTATAGGAAAATTGGGTACTGGAAAGATGTGTACATCAGAGAAAAACATGTTTGAAGATAGCTGCCCACAGATTTCCCACAGCATGGGATGGTGGGAACTAAGTAGAAGGACTTCTACTGAAGCAAAATATGTTGGACAAGAGCTCTTTTCCCCAGTGTCCAGGCTCCTCCTGTGGTGCCTCTTCCCATAGCATGTTTCCAGAATGCCTTCACTCATCAGTAG